>NC_136797.1:27573655-28173655 GCF_951216825.1 Electrona antarctica
TGTGATTTTTTATTATAGGAACGTACACTGTAGACTGCTGTTCACAATATTGTTCTGGCAAAATGTCACCGATTAAAGATATGACCAAAACGCTCATTTCGAATATAGACCATGAGATTTGGGAAAATCTGATTTGGCTTTGGGTCTGTTCTAAACACAATGGTTCACACTGCACTCTGTGAGGTCTGTCTCCACAACAAAGCTGTCATTATCAAACAATTCCCTGTGTTCCTCCAACTAAGTACTGTAGATTCTAATGAGAGATGGCAAGATTACTGGGAATAATATGACTCTACATACAATGACAATAACAACATCACTCCATCTGCATTGATACAAAGAGACTAATGCATCCACACTCGTCTGATATGCCAAACAGAATTGTACATGTACAACCTCCCCATAATCCCTATAATTAAGGCGGTTATCTCACACTGAACCCCGTGTGGGAGCGGACAAGGAGGGAAAAAAAGTGAGAGTGAATGAGAAGAAACAGACAGAGGCAAACGCAGGAGGAGGAGCTTGAGTTCCTCAGCGATGATGTTACAGTACGTTGACAGATCATGACATAAGCACAGGTCTCCTGTCAGGCTATGAACACATGGGGGAGAGGTGTTAGATGGATGCAGAGGAGCATTGCTACAGTATAGAGCACCGATGTCTGACGTCAATATCGGTAGAGGGCGCTCCAGTCCACGGGTTCATGTACTTTTTATTGTCTCCACCAGGCCGAAGGCATGGGGAGAGAGTATGTTTTGCACTCCGTCCGTGTGTCCGTCTATCCGTCTGTGTACAGCTAATCTCCGGCACCATTAACCCGATCTGTGCCAAATTTTGCACACACACTCACTGGATGCCAACGATGAACCTCTGCCCCACATTTTCCTAAACGGCCTGTTATAGCGCCACCAGGAGGCCGACTTTTGTAAAACACTTTTTTTGCTATTACCCCTCCAGATTTTGTCCAAAAATCCCGCAAATTGTTACACAGTATCTCTATAGTCATGTGTTTAAGACGGATCTGTCCGATATTTCATATTCCATCCTAATTGGCTAACATTGGCTTTCAAAGTTTGCAGGATTGGCCCGTTTTGAACAAAAAGCCTAATCTAATCTAATCTAATCATGAACGTAGCGTGCAATTTACGTGAAATCTTTCACAGACTTTCCTACTAGGCTGAGGAATATATCCCACCCTTTTCACATTGGCCTGGTGGACAACAGGGGGATTTTTCAAAACACATTTTTGGAACAAAATGTCTCAAATCATCCAATTGCCATCAAAGGCATAAGAACAAATGGCACCCTTTTCACATTGGCCTATTATAGTGCCACAAGGAGGCCACAACCTGTGCCCTGAGGGGAACTTTTTCTAGTTTGCATTGTAATCCCCACAGGGGGATTTTAGATTTTAGCCTCATATAAGAACTGTGATTGAAAAATAAGCAAATCATCCCGGCGGTTTCACTCATATGGATATGAAGAATCAACTGACTGTGAGAAAACGCTAATGTTACTGCTGCTGAATTAGTTATATTTTCGCTAGAAACAGACTTTATTAAATATGAGTGACTGACTGTCATAAACGATACAGAGACACCTCCCCGACAATATCGCCGGGGCAGTTTGTTTATTTTTGGACCCCAATGCTTATATGAGACGATTCTAAGATGACCCCATGTTATTCTCCATAGAGAAAGACTTCCATGAACCAGGGGATGAGCGAGTGACGTCAGGACTTCGGCACTCTATACTGCTGCATGCCAACAAAGTCGTAGGCCTGTCCCCCGAGTTTCACAGAGTTACCTGACCGCAAATTGCAATTCTTTTTTGCATAATCGTTAGAATTGTTAATAATCGTTTAGAATTGTTAAAAGAATCCGGATGCACTGAACAGAAATCATTATTTCCACTTTGTTGGCCATAGTAGATTATTAATTTTCGATTGTTGCTACTGATGTCAGTCATTTCCTTGTATATTTCAGTAATAGGCTTTGTATATATAAGCTACTTATCGGCCCTGTGCAATTCGTGTTTACAAAGCCTAAAATGCAAACATAAATGTATTTCTTATTTTATAGTTCCAATTTGCATTGCTAAAAAAACACAATTTAATCATTCATCACAATTATTTGACAATTAATCATCAAATACAATTAGATGACAGTGAGTGACAGACAGCTCTAAAAGTTGTATAAGCCTGCGTTCACTGAAAGGGTCAGAATGCATCGGCACAGCGCTCTCCCGCTAAGCTCTCATAACAGCATGACAGTAGGCACTAGGTATAGTATTGACACAAAGCCAAAAGCCCCATCAATGCTCTCAGCCAGCAATGGCACAATGCTAGCTTAAAATTAAGTCCATCAAGCTTAAAATTGACCTGATGGGTCAAAAGTCAGCACAACCTTCTAATACGGAAGTGTTTAATGGCCGAGATGTGACGTGACAGTGTTGCAAGGTCATGCATTGGTCTTGTTCAGCCAGCAGTGTACTGATTAACATGTTGATTCTCCGCATCTATCCATTTAGCAGGACTGTACAAGAGTTATTCTTAACCTTTTGAAATGGATTACACCGTCAGACACCCATTTGATACGTTTTTTTAACCCAAACTAAAACGGTAACATCCTGACCCGTAATAAGGCTCCATTTTGGACCCCTAGTGGTCCACGGACCTGACATTAAGATACTGTATGGCAAGACATGTCAGTTCATGATGCATTGACCCTGACAGGAATGTCAGGTCGCAGCAAACATCCCATCATTGCAAGGTCATAAAGGGATTACATACAATGTAATTTATAGTTTTATATGCGGCAGAGGGATTACTACTAACACCAATAGTAATTCAACATTCAAGAAATATAGTAAGTTCATCAACAACTACTGTAATGAATACTGCAAATGTTTTACTGTTGATTGATCACATCATTCCTTATTTTATCCACTGTTTGACTGCTCATATTTCCACATACAACTGGTGATAGATTGTTCACACTTTGACCACGTTTATTGGATTCATCCCGTTATATTACAAGACTATGCAAATCCGGTCGGTCCAAGTGCAAAAACCCAGGCAAAACTTAAAGCTTTTGCAGCTCATTAGTGAACTGAAAATAGATTTTGTGAGAGACAGATTTCATCGATTTTGCCAATTTATTTTATTTATTTATTTCATTTATCAGCTCCAATTCCATTATTCAATTTTTTATTGTATTATTCATCACTTTCAATTTCACTTGTTTATGTTGTATAGGTTCTCTCTCACCTTGCCAATATGGCCTGTATAGTGATTAAGCCCAATATACTTCCTTAATTTGATGAGTTGGTGATTCATTATTAATTGATAACTATCTATCATATTAAGTGTAAAAAAAAAAATCCTATAAACAGAACATGAGAGAAAATGATTGGATGAAATTGGTATCCCGATCTGAAAATGTGTTTTCCGTTTACTAAAGAGCTGGAGAGACGACGGCGAGACCCCCATTACGGAACAAACTACTGTATCTATAGCAAAGATTACTACGAGAATATAGGGCTGTTTATTATTATTATTACAGTGTTTGTGTCACTGAAGGATGTCAGGACTGGTCGGTCTAGTGTCCCTATATTCTGGTAAGTATCAGGTCTACATGCTCACATTGTGTGTCCTGTTGTGAGCTTGTACAATAGATCGGCTATTTTCAGCAAAATGTATTTAGTGTAGATGGACTATAGCGGACATAATAGTTCCCTGGGGTACCCTGCATGGTCAACTATTTAAAAAGAATATACTGTTCAAGTTCACTGGGAGGAGACCCCGGGGCAGACCAAGGCGCAGTTGGAGGAAACACATTGACTCACTGGCCTTGGAACGTCTCGGAATCCCCCAGGAGGAAGTCACTAATGTTGCTCTGGAGAGGGAAGTCTGGAGCACTCTGGTGGAGCTGTTGCCCCCGCGACCCGACTACGGATAAGCGGTTGAAGATGGATGGATGGATGGATACTGTTCAAGTGATTCATGCATATATAGGTTTTAATATTCACTATATGTCAGTGAATCCTACCAGGAGAAAGTCTGTCCATTTGACACCCTTTGACTGCCATCATATAGGAATGAGTCATCATCACGCTGCGCAGTGCAGAGCGCACCCCTTTTTTCATCTTCACATTAGCCAGTGTGTGACCTCTGTCTAACATAACCACTTCCCTATTTTGGTACATGTTGTTCTAATTACGTTTTAAAAATATGATATGCTGTTTTCAAATACGTATAAAATAGGGCTTACGTGGTTAAGGCTATCCAGGATTAACAAGGCTCTAATTTGAAGGGATTAAATCCACCGGTGGCTATTACATTGAATGATGACAAAACTGCTTCCAGGAAAATCTGGAATTCTCCTGGTTAAAGGGATATTTCACTTTCAAAATAGAATATAGATATGAAAAAAAAAAAGTAATGAAAAATCACGGGCCCCTCACGCATCAGAATGTTCTTGTAAAGGGTGAGGGGGCTGTGATTTTTCCATTACCGTACTTTTTTCATTCATTTATATACAGTATACTAGACCTTACCTGTTCTGAATATATGAACACCAAATTATGTACAATTGTGGGTAATGTAATAGATCACATTAGTGATTGGGAGGGAGTTGTCCTGGCTCGCTATAGCGCACGTAGGCTACGCCATCGCAAACATAGCGGATTTATGCCCCGAAAAGCATGTTTTTGCAATAAACGTTTTTAAATTCTGCATTTGTGGTGCCCCCTATGGATGAAAATGGAATTGCTTTGGGCTCTCCGTTGATTAAACCACCCTCGACATGTGATTAAAATTTGGGGTGGATTGGACATTCAGTTTGTGATTTGTGTCAGGAAATCTATCCCGACACAAATGGGCGTGGCCTATATGAGATATGCGTTACGACCCAAGGAATCCAGGGAAAGTGAATTTTGCTGTTATAGCGCCACCATGATTATAATTTATAACAATAATTTTGTTAAATATTATATATATATATATATATATATATATATATATATATATATATATATAATATTTAATATATTTAAGTGAATTATCCCTTTAATGTCATCTTGTAAATGTGCATGTGTATCTCTCAAAATTGAACTGGGATTTAAAAAAGGGGATTGTCCATAAAGAATTTAAGAATTGATAAAGGAAAAGACAATGATTCATAATATGAATTTGCCACTTAAAACATGTCATACTTTGACATAAAAAGGCTGTTCTACAAGCTCAAAACCACGCCTATATATATCTCAATTCTTACAATTTGTTAAAGCTTTTTGTGAATGTTTTAACGTTTTTGAAAATGTTGTCATAGGCTAATGACATGCCCCAAAGTAGGGACACAATGTTGAAACCCCATGAACTCTAGCATCCTTATTCTTGCGAAGCATTGTGATCTTGTAGAGCAGCTACTTTCTGTAAATAGATAAAAGGAGGGGACCCTGTACAGTAGGGTTTAAGCGATTCAAGAAATTGTTTTGCAATCAACAATATATTTCTGAAAAGCCATCAAATGATAATGTCGTGTGCAGTGGAAAAAGACGATGTGTGTTCGGTCAGTGAAGTGACAGAAATGATACGTTCTCACAATCACTGTAACGTTGAACACTTACAAGCACTTCTCCTTGCACTCGGCTCTAAAGCAGAGCGTTTTAGTTAATGGGAGCGCACAGTAATTTGTAGTCAGAGACTTAATTAAAAGCCAGCAAACGATCGATAGGACCTTATAGTGTGAGGGGAAAAACATGGAGCGATCCATTAAAGGAACACACAGCAGGGTTCGTTTTGGACGGAAAACCATTATGTCGTCACTGCATGTTTTTTTTGTCACTAAGTGATATGAATTATCTGTGATTAGAGAGTGAGACAGAGAATTACACCCAAGTGGCTAGTCTAATTCATCACATAAGAAATTAAAGAAATAACAGAAATGTCACATTTGGAATTGACTCAGTTTTGAAACCATTGTGTTGTTGTTAAATTTGTGTTTATCATAAACACAGTTTATGTAAGGATTCGATCCTATATTGAAATTGGACCGGCTGACCGGCAGGTGGGCGGACCTCTGACGTCACTCAGACATAACCATAAATAAGCCCCATATGTCCATACTGTAAACTGTATTGCAAAACCAAGGCCTAGCAACAAATGAATGAAGGAAGGGTCGCTGACGTAATTTTCTTTACCCTGCAATTCCAGCCGGCAGATTCGTCACACTCGGCCTCAAACTGCAGCCGAAACTCTGGTGGAATACATTGGAGTCAATGGAGCTGAGTGGACAAGCATATGAACAAATACTATTTCTGAATGATTGAGACCATTGTTGTAAAATACTCGCTTCTGGAAAATTAAAGAAGACATATAACACATCATTGCCTGCTGTGTTGCTTTTCGATGTGTACATTGTGTCATTTTATAGAGGCATCTAAAGAAGGGGTTTAACATTGAGCGCTCATTTGCATTCCGTATTTCCGCATTTTGGACACCAAATTTTGGTGTCCAAATTGAAAAAATGCGGAAGTAGACGGTTCTTCCGGGTTCTTCAAAACACCACTGAGCAACTTCCACTGAAATGAATAGCGGGGGGCGGGGCTGTCACTCCACCCCCCCCCCCCCCCCATCCACCTCCTCACCCGCCCCACCCTCGCTGTGTGTTCTGCATTTGTTGTGGTGGAATCCCCATGTGTTTGTTGTGGTGGATGCGCGTGAACAACAGAGAGAGGAGAGCAATAATGCCGGCGAAAAAAACAATGCTTGGATTTCTAAACTTTCGACTAGTAGTGCACACACCACGCGCACGGAGCCGCTGAAGAATCGTCCCCCCTGGGTTGTAAGCCAGAGATACGTCACTGCCAGCAGTGGCCCCTACAGCTTATTAATGGCTCTCAAACAGGGACGTGCACACATAAACATCAAAGGGGGCTTCAGCCCTTGCCCTTTTACCCGTCTGTAAACAACTGCCCTTTCCAGACCACGAATGCAGCATTTACTATGGTGAAAGAAATGCAAATGCCACTCCTTTCCATGCCATGCCAGAAGGCAGTATTCAGGAGAAAGGCTTTTTTCCGAAGTCTCCTGAACGTGAACACAGTATTTTGCGCTGAATAAATTTGAAAGAAAGAATTTAGAAATCCATGTCGTACACCGCATCTCCACTAGCTAAAGAGTGCTGGGTTGCTCCCCGAAAATAGCTGATCTACGCGTTGTGAGCTTGTAGATCTGCTATTTTCCGCTATTTTTGTCCAAAAGTGCCCTCTTAACGGGATTTCAGCCCCTGCACCTCCAACACTCTCTGCACGTCCCTGCTCTCATTGATAAACAGAGTTCACATTCAAGGCAATATCACCTTTTAACTTCACTTAGTTTTAGCTGTGTATTTCTATACATTAGTGTCTCACGCTTTATTGTTGAACTTGTATTTTGGACAAATTTCACCTATATACCCAAAAGAGGGTTGAAAGTGTTAAAAAACAAAAAGAAGAAAAATAATGTAATGAATATAAAGCAATATCTTGGACATTATTTGAACATATTGACATCATAAGTCATCTGAGTTTCAAATAAATCTGCCGTGGAGGCACAAAAGGTGGGTTAAAATTAATGCTAGCTAGGGTTTCTCTTGGAATTGTCTAAACAAATTACATGTTGTAGTTGAGTGTACTTGGATACAGAAATCAGGGAAAGTGGGTACTGATTTACTGAAGCCAAAAAAAAGTTTGAGAAACATTGGTTATGTCAGTTTAATAGACCATGCAGGCTGACTGGAGCTAAGAGTCGGAGATACTCAACCAAGGCTGTGCAAATAACACCAGCCACTCCACTGTGTCAAATTGTAAATAGTATTGTGTGGAGGGACAGCATCCCATAGTCTGCATTGATGTTTTTTCCCTGCGATTGGCTAGTTTGTTGTAAAGCCAGTGAAGATTTTCTCCTCCAGGTGGATTGCTGTTCCATCTCTCCAGGTTCGCAACATGGCTATTATCGTGCCATGTTCCACCTCAAAAACATTTCCAGGCCCCGGCTGTCACTCTCTGACTCTGTTGCTGAGGCCCTCACCCAAGCTTTCATCTGGCTCCCGCCTGGACTACTGTAATGATGTCCTGTTCGGGCTCCCCAACAAAGCCCTGCGTAGACTGCAGTACGTGCAAAACTCAGCTGCCAGAGTGCTCACCGTACCAAGCCCTGGGAGCACATCACCCCCACCCTCAAACACCTCCACTGGCTTCCGGTTAAGTTCCGCATCAAACTGCTCTGTGCTCTCCTACAGTATAAACCTCTCCATGCTCTAGCTAGCCCCACGGTACACCCCAATGTGGAACCTGAGGTCTGCTGACTTGGGGCTCCTCCATTCCTCACACCAATAAGTGGACCCTCTACGATAGAGCTTTCAGTCTTTTTTTTTATTTTTTTTAGAGGTGCTAAACGCTCACAATAAAGGGCTCTGTGTGTAGGTCTGTCTGTCTGTCTGTCTGTCTGCCTGTTTGGAGCACAGAATAGTTTGTAGCATGACCTATTGACCCCTGCAGATCATTCGGGTCATTCACACTGAACAGTCAGCTTATGGGGCCGCATTGAGGTCAAACACACACACGCACGCACGCGCACACACGCACACACTGCACCACTCAAGTTCACACGAGTGTGATATATATATATATTTTTTTTTTTCCTTGGGTTTTTTAAAGGCATACATTCAAGTTATTATTATTATGGGCAGATGCTTCAAATAATCTTCAAAGACACAGTGGTGATTTCAATGCTATAAACCTCCAAACTGCTTGCACGCACGCACGCACGCACGCACGCACGCACGCACGCACGCACGCACGCACGCACGCACGCACGCACGCACGCACGCACGCACGCACGCACGCACGCACGCACGCACGCACGCACGCACGCACGCACGCACGCACGCACGCACGCACGCACGCACGCACGCACGCACGCACGCACGCACGCACGCACGCACGCACGCACGCACGCACGCACGCACGCACGCACGCACGCACGCACGCACGCACGCACGCACGCACACACACACACACACACACACACACACACACACACACACACACACACACACACACACACACACACACACACACACACACACACACACACACACACACACACACACACACACACACACACACACACACACACACACACACACACACACACACAGTCTGATCGTACTGCTGAGCACATCACATTGGAGCGTTTGTCTCACTACAGTGCCTCTGCTCTCTCTCTCTGTCGTGCATCTATTTTGGTCGTGTGAGCGTGATAACCTCAACACTTCTGCTCAGCCATGATCTGTGCACTTGGGAGCAGCATCAACCAGGAGCAGAATTCAGGCTCCACAAGATCCACATGCTTTTATACTTGGACTACTGTGGACCTTAAGTTATTCTCAAACATTTTTAATTTCAAGGACCTCCAGTTTGCCACAGGCCACCATTTGAAACAATTTGCTATCTCTAAGGACCCCAATCTACACTGTGGGATGCCATGTTGAAAACCTCACCGAATTTAGTGTTTCGGAGCCACCTGGAATTGCTGAACTCGATTCACTTCAGAGGGCCATTTCAAGCCACACCTCAGATTTAACTAGAAATATAGAGCCAAATACCATTTGCATCGGTGTCTGTCCAGACTCATAAGGTCAGTTCATCTTTGAATTAGTCATGAGATTCCCTCAAGGGCAAGCTAGGCAAGGTATAAAAAGGTGTGTCGAGATAGAGTCGGAAACGTAGAAATGTACTTCCAAGTGGTACAGTGTGCTTTGTTTATGTCAGGTGAAGGGTGACAGTCTCCAGGCATTCATCTTACATCTAGGAGTCTAAGGCGACGCAGAGAAATGCATCAATGCGAATGATTTCAATCTGACCAATCCTTTCCAGGATCATGCATAGAAGCAGAAATATATATTCCATATGGGGGCATTAGGAGGAATAAACTAAATGTATTTATGTGCTAGGAAAAGGTTGAATATGGATGCTCTATCGATTTGTGCATGTAATCTGAGACATGGTAACAAAATAATAACATCAGCTAAAAAGAAAACATGTACGCAACAAGCTTGTCGTCTCTGGATGCATCATAATCACTGTACAGTGCAACATTCATTTAGCAAGCTGTTATAGTACTCATGTTTCACCGTCGGACAATGAAGCTTATTGAACCTGCTAGTTGCTGGCACAATCAAAAGTAACCTAATCGTTTTTGAAGGTTCAAGGATACATTTAAAACGGTGTTGTTGGCTCAATATTCCAAATTCAAATGCCCATACAGTACTTCTCACTAACCCTTTTCTGTTACAGTAAAAAGAAAATCCCACTTGTGTTTTGCAAGAACATTATTAAGCAGCACATTATGCCCTATATGCTGTCATACGACGAATGTGAAAATAACCAATATATGCCTGTGAGCTTGTATATCTGTTTTAGATGGGTTTTTTTAAAGCTCATGAAATGTAGAAGACCTAGTCATACATGAGTCGCAGGTAAAATAAATCTTTAGAGACACCCAATGTTATGTAACGTTATGATTGAGACCGGCCAGTTGAGAGGAGCGTCCGTTACTAAATAAAGAAACCAGCGCTTCTTTCACCTGACAAATATCACCATGTGATCATTTCTTGTTTATTGACAAATTTCTTCTTCAATTTTCTCTGCCGTTATGACATGCCCAAAATAGGGACACCTACATTGATTTAACCACTTTCAACATCCTGGGGGTTGAGGCTAAGACACAGACGTGGAGATAACTGAGGGAAGGGGTGGGGCAGACCTAAAGCACGCTAACATCTACCCCAGGCACAGCTGCATGCCACCACAACCCAGAAACAGGCCCCAGAATCCATTCTACCATGCTAATTATAGCAGAGAAAAAATTACCACATGTAAAATATTTATAGGAAGAGAGAAATGCATGACATCTCGTGGATTTGTAGGCTGGGCTATCAGCCAACTCAGCATGCCAATCATTTGATATTCTTATTCTGTTTGGTTGCAAACAATGCAGGTAGTGAGTGAGTGATTCCATTTCTGGACGTAAATATGTTCTTTTGAAAGGTTCTATAGAATGTATCAGTGATGCATCAAATATATTTTCTGTATGTATATATATAAACTTTGTTTCTTGGATTGTTTGACTATCCTCTAGCATGTTAAGTATTGTATTTTGTGGGTCATGGCTGGCTCTTGCCACGACAAATAATGGGGAGCGGAGACCTATGTAAAAGTAGTATAACAAGCTGTATTTAATTAATAATACTCAAGAGTCAACTAAGGCATGTACTAAAAGTAGTAACATAACAAAAACCTAAAGATCCAAAGAGGTGCGGAGTTAGTACATCAGCAGTAGTGTGTGTGCATGAGTGGAACATGATGTAGTGCAAGGAGGTGTGTGGATGGAAAGTATAATACAGGTACATGGAGAACTGAATGAGGCTGTGGAAGACAACAGGAGTGTCTTCCTTGGATCTCTCAAGAGTGGTGTAAACATATTTACATGCCGGCCATCTTGCCATTAAGTTAATGGCAGGGTGGCAACTAGCCGCAATTTGCAATTGACAGCCCATACATCCAGACAGAAAAGTCCTATCTGATTGTATTACATGATGTCAAACTCACCAACATTGCAGCTGTACGAAAAGCTTGAATTATTCTCTTTCTATCTGCAAAGTGTTTCATAAAATTCCACCGTAGACATGTTATGACTTTCTGTCAAATTCCTTGCAGGTGATTATTTTTGATTAGTGTTGGAGTTTGGAAGCGCTCGCTTTCCTGCATGGAGGCAGTGGCCCAGGTGCTCTCCAATGAGCCATCAAGTCGGAATGCAGGGCTGCCACACCCTGCTCACCTAGGTGATTAGTAGCACAGGCAATAGAGCGTCGCAGTCCCGCCTCCTTTCAGAACGATGAGAGTACGGGAAGAGAATTTCCCATTAATTTTTCCATAGACGTTTCAGAAAGTATTTATTTAAAGACCTTTAAGCCTCGGACAAAGTCAAATCGGCAAATCATAACAATAAACAATTATTTTTGGGCCGAACAAATAATTAGAAAGAAGAAAAAAAGTGCAGGGTACAACACTGTGTACACTTTTAAATAAATACTTTCTGAAAAAAATTAATGGGAAATTCTCTTCCGGTGCCCTTGTCGTTCTGAAAGGGGGCGGGACTGCAACGCACTATCCCTTCCCAATGCCCTCTCCATATAAGCAAGTGGAGCATCGCATGTGATAAGAGAAGAAGGTGGGGTTGGATAGGCCTCACGCTCCAGAAGCCCAATACCAGCGTCACGAGACAAGCCCTTAAATGGAACCCACAAGGCACAAGAAAGCGGGGAAGACCAAAGAACACAAAGGACCTTGAGACTGACATCAAGCAGTGTGGACTGACATGGAAAAAGAAGGCCCAGTAGAGAGGACTCTGGCGGACTGTAGCCAACAGCCAAAGCGATAGGCATAAGTAAACATCGCATGTGTGAGTTAGTGATACTACATTTAATAAGAGGACATTGTTGAGGCTATTATGATGTACAGTAGGCTACTACTATAGGCTGAAAGGAGGAATGCATATAACTCCTATTGCGGTACAGTACTCGGTGATGCTTTCATGCAGAGTAAACAAGGATTCTATAGCCAGCTCATTTGATTTCCCAAACAAGCTTAGCTAGTAATTGGTTTGGAACAGGTGAGAGCTAGTTAAGCTCATTGAAGATTGAATGAAGAGCTCTCCTCCAATTAACTGCAATCTACCCTGCCGTCAAGATGGAGCACATGCTGGATTTGGATTAGGAATTGATAAAGAGGAAAGCTGATTGATGGAGATGGGCTTTAAGACAAGATTTACTCACTCACTCCTCGCGCGCGCGCACGCACGCACGCACGCACGCACGCACGCACGCACGCACGCACGCACACACGCACACACGCACACACGCACACACGCACACACGCACACACACACACACACACACACACACACACACACACACACACACACACACAAATAAACATTTAAAAATTGTTCAACTAGCCGGTTTACATGACACATTGAGAGATTGTCGATTGGCTATTTGAACTATTCAAAAATCAATTTCAAAAGTAAAATAAAAAAAAATAAAAAAAGGCACTGACAAAAATATAGGGCCCCACATTACTGTTAAATCCCCGCTTGTGAAAGGAAAATATGCGCTTATGAACTTCAGGCAGTACTGCTTGTCAAACGGTGTCCTGTACCATCGCCAGGGTCTACATTTCTCAATGGAATGAGTAGCCTATAGGGAGACGACTCCAACCACTGCAGTTATATTGTATGCAGAGTGGTTAAAACATGTCATTCTTTAAAATAATTTACGGATTGCAGCTTTAAATTAAATGATTAAGCTGCAGCGATCAAATTTGGGTGATGATGAGATGAAGGGTCTTTAAGCTCTCTATTTTCATATCTCCTTGTATTGTTAAGAGATTGTTTTGTAATGATGTGGACAATGTTTATTTGTATTGTTAAACCCGAAGTCCGATTATACCAGGCTGTATTTGTAAAATTGCAATTTTTCTTGAAACAGAATTGTTCTCGAAATGAAAGTGAAAGCTACCATATAACACGTGACATAATAGTATGTGTTAGAACAGTTCAGGCAACAGCTAGATTTATACTTCCTTGCACGCACACAAGTGTTGTGCAGCGGACATAGCAGACCTAAAAGCTCACACACACGACGTTCGTTGTGAGCTTGTAGATCTACTACTTCTGGCATGTGACATGCCAGAAGTATAAATGAAGCATGAGACAGATAGTGTTGGTACTGGTAGGGTTCAAGAGATACGAAGAGAGACAAAGATACGCAGAGATAGCAACAGATTGCTGGCAAGCGAGCAGCGGAGGGGAGCGAGAACTAGAAGAAGGGGGGCTTGTTATTTGCTGAGGAGACAGTCAGGGAGGATTAGTTCTCATGTGAGGGAAAGAAGAGCGATTTGAGTGGATTGCACAGCATAACCTAGTCCTACTGCATTCCTGTAAACACTGGCAAGATTAACTCTACTACCTATTACCAGCAAATACAGTAAGAAAAGGTAGTGGCATGCACTTCCCTTCATAGAGAGTGCTATGATTAATGAACATCGCACTAAACTTCTTTGGCTCATAATCACAGGGGAACCTATTTTGGTGCTTATAGCCCCAAACTCTCTCATGTCAAGGACCACCAAATGAATATGCATTTGGCTGCGGACCCCCATCTGAAATTATTTTGTACCATACAAACTTTGTTGCTCAAATGATTCTAAATAAACAAATCAACAAATAAATAAATGATAGATAAATAAATCAAGTTGAGAAGGGTCTGGACTGGTCTGGGGGACTGGTCTGTCTGTGTAGGACTGGTCTGTCTGTGTATTTATTTATTTCTCCCTAACAAACAAACAAACCAACAAACAAACACAATAAAAATACGTCCTGACGGGGCCACAGCTCAAGCGATTGGTTCATACTGGAATATCCCGATTGGTTAGACTTTCAACCGAGAAAACGCCGCATTTCTATAGCATCACCAGACCCTGAATGTGAGGCTAGCGATTCAGGGGCTGGAGCCAAGATAGGAAAGCGTATGCATTCATTCATTTTAACCACTTTGACTAAAGCCCTATTTTATACTTTGTTGTACGACAGTGTTGTGCGAAAATATTCCATCTAAAAGCTTCGGCCTACACCTACTTATTGCAATACGAGCTTGCAGATCAGCTATTTCTGCAATTATTGATTGATTTTTTGTTTTGTTTTTAAAATTCAAGAATATTTTGGAATACTATTTATAATTTTTTGTAAATAGGGACGCCTGGTTGTCAGTGGTTATGTCACTACAGTGGGTGCGGCCGTTGCTGGAGCTGTATTGTCAGTGCTGTCATACTGTATACAGTAAATGGTTACGCTGTTTTAGGGCTTATTTTACTACAGTACATTAGCTACCTCATGTAATAGCAGTGCAGAGAGCTTATATCATTCAACCCTTTAGTAAATCTATCTCCCAGAACATTAAACTCTGGAAATGAGACTTAATGCTTCACTAGTTAATTAATTAACTGATGCACGGCATCATTACAATATCTCTGTTCAAGCGTCCCAACCTAATTTAACAAACAAGGCCTCATCATGTGCCTTAATATGGAGATTCAGAGTCAATCTGAGGTAGCCTACTAGGGAGAGGTTCCTGTTGGGAGCTGTATGTCTTCACCGGCGTCTACCAGGGGATTCCAATCTTTAGCAGTCTTTGTAGCTCACAAATACAAATATAGCTACACATTAAACATACGTGCACACACAGGCACACATATACCAAGGAACAGAAATAACCCAGATTAGCCTAATCTCTGCACTTTAGCCTTCCCCAGGTCTATATCTGTCCTCCTCTGTCTGGTTACTGTACCATACACACCATCCATCAGAGGAATAGTAATCACTGGGGGACTCCCAAGAGATGGACAACAATCCGCAGTTCATAATTTCACTCACGATTTACTCTTTGTGTGTTTTTTTATTGTTTTATTTAGCCGGGGGGTCTGTAGGGGTAAAGCAATTCAAAATATTCGGTTAGGTGATAAATTGTGCTGAAAATATCTTCCACAGTTCACTGCACTGTACCCTTTATTGATTTGTTTTTCAACACAGGGGTGCTGGAACAGCGATGCTGCATCAGTGCCAAATTCTATCTCCCATTGTGCTAGGTTAAATAAATGTAGAGGCAGAATATATATATATGTTTTAGAGCACAATGCAATTTGTTGTGAAACGTTTGTGCCGTTTACATCCGTGTGGATGTTCGTTGGGTACACAGGCGCCGCCTCAAGTTAGTATAGGGGTCACTAGCACAGTGACACCCCCCACCCGACTTCCCTCCCCTTAACATGGACAATTCGTATTGACACTCAGCCAATTGCAGTGGATTAAATTTGAATCCCTAAGACTCCTTCCGATGAGCCCACGAATATCCGCATGGATCAAAAGTTTAGTAAACTGAAAGCTTTAACTACTATCAAGTGTAGTGTCCCTTTTCTGGGGGGTGAACATTTGATGAAGTTACTGTAACAGATCTAGAAGTTCACAAGGCGTCGCTGTGCAACACATTGTGAGCTTGTAGAAAGGCAAATATTTGCAAAGAAATTTGGTGTAGAGGGAAAAAAGCAGGGGACCTAGTAGCCTATAGACAAATCCACGGAAAGGTGCCCTGCCTGGGTGCAGCCATTACTGAGCGCAGCTTTAAGCGCAGCTTTACACATCAGCACTGATTAGCAACACCTGGCCTACAGGGCACTGCTCCATGGATTTATCTATAGAGCCCCGGGGGAACCCGGTCTATGGGTCAAGTATGGGTTTAAGTGGTTAAGACATAATCTTATTTTTATGTGATGAGTAGCCCTGTTGTAGATGGCTCAGCCAAAGGTTTACAATACAGCTGTCACAACATTACAGGTAAAGTAGTGAAATTCTTTCTTGTACACATTAATCTTAAGCTTCCTCAACGTTGTGGATAGAAAAGAAAAATTGTACAGTATACTGTATGTCCCCTCAAAAGTTATTCCCTCTACGTCCAAATCCCTTCACGGAAGATAGCTGATCTACAAGCTCACAATGTGGAACATTTTCAGCAAATGTTCCACAGTCTCTGCTCACAATTCTTGGGTATCTCAGTGCTCTGATGGAACTCTGAGATAACACTGCACTTGGCTGTTATTGGCCGAATGCTCCAACTAGTGTGTGTGTGAGTGTTGTGTGTTGTGTGCATGTGCGTGTGTGTGTGTGTGCATGTGCGTGTGCGTGTGCGTGTGTCAGTACATCCAGACAGTTGAGTCATGAAGATGCCAGTTGCCGAAAGTGGCAGGAGTCTCTTCCTGGTTTTTAAACAGCTGGTGGATGGAAATGAAGCTCCACCCAGCATGGGCAACGCGTTTCCGGTTTTCTGGCCGACGCTACAAGTTGCAGGGCTGGTTGGAGCTTCATTTTCATCCACCAGCTGTTTTTAAACCAGGAAGAGACTCCTGTCGCTTGCGGCAACTGGCATCTTCGTGAATCTACTGTCTGGATGCAGTCTCTGTGTTTGAACTGTGACGGGATGCAGGTGTGCTTGGCTGATTGAAGGGGTGGATGATTGAATGTGAAGGTTGTTCCAGGGAGCTGGTTTGTTCAAGCCTTCCAATGGGGAGTTTCATACGTGGCTTTCCCTAGCTCGTGCATCCAGCAGGCTGCACTCCGTCTACTCCCAGCCAATCTGCATGACTTGTGTTCATTGGTTTGGTAGAAGTGGCCTTTATTGTCTCCACCAGGCCGAAGGCATGGGGAGACTAAAGGCCTATTCATACTCTAGTTTTAGGTGATAAGGTGAACACCGAAACAGTGGTTAGTAAAAACAGAGAGATGTGTTTGGGTGAGCGGTGAGTCGTGACATCATGTTGTAGTTTTCGGTGGTCACCTTATCACCTAAAACTGGAGTATGAATACTTGAATAGGCCTGTAGTCCGTCCGTGTGTCCGTCTGTCTGCAACCAGCTAATCTCCGCCACCGTTGGCCCGCTCGCTTCCAAACCGAGAGCAGAACATCTACCCAGAATCTCAGATCAACCTGTCATAGCGCCACCATGAGGCAGATGTTTTGCAAAACCTTTTTTTTGTTGCTATTAATCCTACAAATGTCAAGCAAATCGGTACACGGCATCTCTCATGTGATCAACGCGCACCTCTGCCCTGCATTTTTCACATTTGCTTTGCATAGCTCCACCAGGAGGAAAATCGGTACATAGTATCTCTATAGTCATGCGATCACGACGGATCTGTCTGATATTTCATATTCCATCCTAATTGGCTAACATTGGCTAAAGTTGGCAGTATTGGTCCGTTTTGAACAAAATGGCCCCAATCATCAACGCAGTGTGCGATACCATGATATTTTGCACATACATTCCCTAATGCCCATTGGCTTGTTATAGCGCCACCAGCAGGCCAATTTTTGCGAAACACATTTTTGGAACAAAATGCCTCAAATCATGAATGCAGAGTCCTAGAAAGGCCTAAGAAGACGACATGGCTTGGCAACCTTTTCACATTGGCCTATTATATAGCGCCACCGGGAGAACACAATAACCTATACCTGACCGGGCCGCGCGGAGACCTGTGCACCTTGATTAGGTGTTGGGTTAGTTTCTTCTGATTTGATTAGGCACATTACATTTAGTTCATTTTATGTTTAGTTTCCCTTTGTTAGTTTCTTTGGCTGTTAGCCCACCCTGAAGATCCAGGGTTTTAATAAAACCCTTAAAGGGCTATATTATTTGTTGCTGGTGATTGATGGGAGCTAGATAGAGGGTAGTCTATTATCCTGTTGTGGCACAGTTTCCCCTTATTAGTCCAACTTAATCCTGTTGTGGCATGGTTTCCCCTAGGTGCAACACTGAGTACAATTTAAAAAAAGGTTATTCTCACTACCGGTATTTAATTTCAGATTAATCAGATCTATTGGAAAACCTTTTTTTCTTCCAATCGATTCTGTACATTAATTGAAAGCTAGTCTATTTTCTACCGTCTCTTCAAACAGTTTTCCTTTCGTTAATGCATTATTCATTGATTTCATGAACAGTGTTAGTCTGCTCTTTCACAAGGCCACAGGTGGATTGTTTTTTTTTCCAGTCAATAGGTATGTCCTATAGCAGGGAAGAGAACTACTATATAATGTCCAGATCAACAAGATTCAGATCCATTGCTGAAACAAATGGCTGTTAATAAACAAAAATAATCTCAAAATGTTTCTCCACATTTCCTTTCTTTGGAATAGCTGGTGTTAAATATAAGGCAAATGCACTTGGAATGGGACGTCTTCTTCCCATTCTGTACAGACGTGGTAGGTTTTTGGCTTCTTTGCCAGGCACATTTTTATTATAATGTTAATTGTATATTTTGTGTATATAAAGTTTGTGCAACATTGAATATGTTTTCATCTCTTTGCAGTAAATAAAGGACACAGTTCAGTTATAGATACTAGTTTCTTTTTGTGATACTGACAGAGACATGCAGAGAGTATTCCCACATAGAGAGCATATAATAACTAAGTAAGTCCAACATTATACTGACAAAACAAATTAATGCATGCGGTGAGCCAGAGATGCATAATTGCAGCAATAACAACGATCCAGTGTTAGATTTCCTAGCCGGGGGTTAATATCTGACTGGAGATAAGAGAGTGATTCAGCAGTTCTATTAGCATCCATGACACCTGTCCCACATGGGTCCCATCAGAAGGACCTCAATCCTAATTGACTCCATCGTTAAAACAATGCAGTCAGCCAAAGTGAACAAGCCGTTTCCTGATTCAGCTAAGTAGCTGGTGAGCCACACACCCAAACAGAGAGTGAACATGTAATCATTGTTGATGTCACTTTTTGTAATTTTTTAAACTGCCAATAGGCTAAAGTATAAAGTACAAGCTCTCAAGTGTTGCGGCGCATTGTGAGCTTGAAGATCGGCTATTATTGGCAAAGAGATTTGGTGTAGAGGGAAATACTAGCGTACTACCAACTCCCAAGTAAGTATATAGAGCCCTAGGGGACTCCAGTCCACTAAGTAAATTGGGTTTAAGTGGTTAAATAAATGAATGTACACGAAAACATGACAATGTTAGCACACAAGACAACTGCATATCCACACTGGGTCCACAAATGCTACTGTATCATAAATCATGTCACCCCACAGTATGTATAAATAGTGACAGATCCAGAAAAGGCACTGATGGGCACCGAAGATTCCCCAGTTGACAAACCACCACAGTGACATGTGCAGTAGAGCTCTCCCGAGGGACATCCAAGAAACAAGTAACAAGATCTACAGCACTGGTACTGATCAGTATCAGCTTCTGTCTTCTGAAAGAAAATATCCTCACTGTCCCTCTCTCTCCATGTCCCCCCGCTCTATGTTCCCCCCAACTCACCTTTCCCTTTGACAAGACACTTAATACACTTTGTTCCTTTGTCCGGCAGTGATTCTCAACCTTTTAAATGTCAAAGACCACAATTTGATATGGCCACAGATCCCCATTTGATATGATTTTATATATATATATATATATATATATATATATATATATATATATATATATATATATATATATATATATATACTATAACTGTAAGGGTCCATTTGGTTCCTAACTATCAAACATTTAGCTGGGATTCATCTAGAACAGGGGTGGGCAACTGGCGGCCCGGGGGCCACATGCGGCCCCCACCTTCACTTAATGTGGCCCTCAGGTTAATGTCAGAATACTGATATAATATTGGTTTCAGCTGTTTACAATCCCACAATATGCAAAGTTGCAAACATGACCCTATTTAATTACTTCAGTCTAAATTAGTAGCTCAATGCTTCAACACATGTATAAATTAAAGGCATTTGAAATTACATAAAAATGTTAATTTTCAGGATTCCAATTCAAAAATAGCAAAAAATAATGCAAGATTTCAATTCGAATGTTACAAAAAATAGCCGATCTACAAGCTCAAAACGTGTCGCAGCGCGACGCATTTTGAGCTTCAGATCGGCTATTTTTTGCTACGACAGTAATATATGGCCCTAGGGAGTGAGTGTGGAAATATAGTGGCCCTCTCCATCGTCAAAGTTGCCCACCCCTGATCTAGAACACCCTCAAGGACCACTGGGGGTTTCTGGACCCTACATTGAGAGCCAGTTAGCCTGGCTAATAAGCCAGACCGAATCAGCCGTTGGCAAAAAACGGCGGATTACGGTCTGGAGAGGCTCAATTGTACGCCCATTTCCTACACCAGAGAACTGGTGTGGCCAATCGGGACACGGTATGCAATATGGGCGGGCTTTGGTACAGTGACGTCCAATGCTTGAGACCTTTGACTGACAGTAGCGCTGACCAATTGCGTCAAAGAGAAAATGTTTGAACCCGCCCCCCGGGAAACAAGATCCATACACAGCATCTCCAGACTCAAATACCACACGACAGTGTGATTTGAGTCTGGCTTATTAGCCAGGCTAAGAGCCAGTAGCCTTCATCATAGACCCCACATTTTCTTATTCTTATTATGAAACCATTATTGTTATATAAATTGTTCACCTAGCTTAAATTACGATATGAATTATGATTTGACACAGGAACACAAAACTGTTGAAGACAGCCCTAGTGTTGTTGTGAATACATTGCGTCAGACTTTGCATTCCCACTGCAGTGGCTAATTTGTAATATAGTTGTAATGTTGTATCACTGATAAAAACAAATGTGTCACACAGCAAGGGGCTGCAGTGGCTAAGGTCGACTGCCTTAGAATCGGAAGGTTCTCCATTTGCGTGTCAAAGTGTCCTTGAGTAAGCCACTGAATCAATGCTCCCAATGAGCAGGTAACAGGTTGGTTGCTGCATTGCATAGTTTCCACTGTGTGAATGGGCGAATGTGAAATGTATGTGAAATGTCTAAAGCGCTGTGGAGAAAGGTGCTTCGTAAATGCAATCCATTTACATTATCAGTTTACACAAACGCTTGAAGAAAACGCTACAAGTCTTTTGGCACACCAGGCGAGACTCATTCAAATCCACTCATTGTGGATTTGGCATTCCCAAGTGTTTGCTACACAAAATGGCCAGACAATTAAATCGACTGTCTAAACCAATAAACGGTTTATTGGTTTAGACAGAGTAGATTTAATTGTCAGGCCATTTTGTAAACCATATGGCCACACATTTTCCCATTTCCTGCTGCATTTAACAAGACCAATATAACTAACAGAAGGACAGCCACGAGGATTCGCAAAGAAAATGGGTTAAATCTGTTGGCGATGAAAGAGATAAACTCTGCTCGTTCTGAAGTCAGCAGAGTGTGAGGGAGCTGAGCCCCCCCCCCCCCCCCCCCACTGCCGTCCCTAAGGGCCGAGAGTGGGTGAACACCCCCCGGTGAACTGAACTAGACCACGGTTCCAGGCACAATGTGTTCTCCCTCCCTCAGAAGCACATGTCCTGCCACTGAGAGGACAACAACATAGAACGAAAAAGACGAGATCTTCAAACCATCAATCTCAAGCTAGTTAATTTGTGTGTAACTGTGTGTGTGACTGTGTGTGTGTGTGTGTGTGTGTGTGTGTGTGTGTGTGTGTGCTCGCTCACGTGTGTGTGTGTGTGTGTGTGTGTGTGTGTGTGTGTGTGTGTGTGTGTGTGTGTGTGTGTGCGTGCGTGCGTGCGTGCGTGCGCACACACACAGAGAGACAGAGAGAGAATATCCTTTGGAGAAAATGAATGGCTCAATGTCTGTAGCAAAAGAAGAACTACCCTCCCAATTCCCAAAATAAGTTGAGCTGCTATTTTGCAAAAATCAAATTAAACACCACATTCATATCCGGGTGACAAATATAAGTGTTTTAATTCGCTTCACATATTTAATGAAGTGAAATCTAAATCCAGCATATAACTCAAGTCCAGAACCAGTGTTACTGTCTGTAATGATACACCGTATAATGCATAAATGCAGACTATACAGTACAATATTCAATTTGACATGGCATGAACGTGTATGTATGATGCATGTTCTTTACCACTTGAGTCCAAGTGTCCCTATTCTAAGGGCTGAACATTCGCCAAAAATAGCCGATGTACAACCACCACAACGCAATGCATTGTGACTGTGAGGTTGTAGATTGGCTATTTTCAGCGAAGAGATTTCGGTGTAGAGAGCGAAATACTATAGCGGACCTAATGTACTGTATAGAGCCTTGGGGGATCCCAGTGAACGGGTACTAGAGTTTAAGCAGTTAAACTATTTGTACATTTATTATTTACAAAATAACGCCCTGTACATGAAACCTCAGCTGCAAGTTGAGGACGCTAAAGAGTTCCTCTAGATGTCAAGACCAGGCAGAGTCACGCTGAGGCGTGTGACAGGGGTCTTTAGTCTCCTGCAGTCTGCAAGTCACACACACACACACACACACACACACAAACCACAGCCACTGCCCCAGCCCTTCTCTCTGTTTTTACTCACCACCGCTCAACGTTATTTCAGCTCCGGTGGTCACCTCACCACAGGAGCGGTGGTCACCTCACCACCGAAAATCCAGACTATGAATGAGCCTTCTCTCTCTCTCTCTCTCTCTCTCTCTCTCACACACACATTTAAACTGAGTTTAAATCAGGTTTACACGAAAACATCACCTTGATACTTTAATCTTTGTCCACATATTGGTATCACTCAGTCTGTTGTGTCCTCAAGTTCTAATTATACACTACAGGAGATGTAAACCGAAAGGCATTCATCAGGGGACTCCATAACCATAGGAAATGCTATATTGCATTGTAATAAAGACGCACTCACTCACTCACTCACTCACTCACTCACTCACTCACTCACTCTCCAGGTGGAGCTAGGCACTCTGTACAAGCTAATCTCCACTTTGGCACTGAAGCTCGTCTCAGCTGGTCTGGTAAACACAGTGACCTGGACATGCCCCCTGTGTTGCTCACTGCAACTCTAAACCCTCCATCTGACTGTAATGTACTGCATGCATCCTCGTCATTACTGTCACTAAATACACATTTTTCAATTTAAAATGTATCTCTTTGTGCCTAAACTCTGGTGTTGATATTTTGGCCGCATGGCACAAAAACATCTAAATTGGTTAAAAAGTGGTTAATAGAAAATGGGAATTCAGAATAGAGTAAGGAAGTCTCTCAGTCTCATCGTTGCTTCCAGTCATCCCGGTTATCCATACATCATGGCCAAAGTGGACAGTTCGTTGGTGCTTTGCTGTGCTTTGAGCACATCCACATATGTTAATGTGGGACGTCCTCGCGACCGGTGCACGTGTGTTGGTTCCCACATGCACTAGTTTGCTGGTTGGCAGCTCATGTCTTTGGCAGTGTCCTGCTAGTCTCATTCTCCTGCAGGGCTGCCATTTTCTGGCTCACCCTTGGTATTCCATCATACAGATTCTTGTTGAATAAAGTAATTGCACATAATAGAATACAATATGTTGTTGTGGGTCATATTTACAATGTTGATCAATTGCTTCTAAGTTCCAAGTCGTTCAAGTTCTACAGCCAAGCCCCCCCATGCATTCTGTTGTGGTCTTGGTTTAATGACTCCTACTTGACCTGGCACATTTGCACATGGATCTGTTCACGAACAGATGCATAGGACAACTGCTGCTTTGAGCTTCAGCTTTTTATAGCTCATTATATTCACTGTTGAGTGACTGTACTGTATACAATACCCACTGTGTAGGTGGCTGACACTGGACTGTATAGGCTACCGAGTGTACATTATACGCGTCTTGTACCTATAGTTATATTTATTAACAGTCAGTTACATTATGCTGAAACATATTGCTGAATTTAAAATATATTTATTTATTTTGTAACCGTAGTTGTATCTCTCTAGTCATGACACCTGAATTTCCCCATGAGGATGCCTGTCTGCCTGTCTGTCTGTCTACTAAACTACCTACTTACATTTTTCTATCCATCCATCCATCCATCCATCCATCCATCCATGCATCATGTTCTCGGCTTAAACGATCGCCAACATGCGTTTAATTTGCAGAGCCTGGGTGCCTTTAATTTGGTGCATCCATTTTGATGTTGAGCAAAATAACCTTGACCAGTGTGAAGGAGGACGATCAATGGAGAGAGACAATTCACATGCCTGTAGCGTCAAATTAGGCACAGAAGACATACACAATTCACGCACACAGCCTGCAGCATCACACAAGCACAGAAGACATACAGTCGAGTAGACGATTCGCGCAGACAGAAGACGTAGACAACATTCCACGCAGACAGCCTGACCGTATCTGATCACTTGTTTTGAACCGACTACAAAATGGGGTTGCTGTCAGAATGAAACAACGGAGGCGTCACAGACCAGATACCGTATACCTTAATGTGCTGCGGTTAAACTCTCCTCTTCTGTTCTTACCCAGTGAACTGATAGCCAGGTCAGTTGGCTCACATTTTCCCCCTTAAAGATCAATTTACCTGCCCAGTCATGAATCAGTCCATTGTGGCTTAACCACTGGAACAATCCTTAAAATCCACTTATTACACGCTAATGAAATGGATCAGTTGCCTTTAATCCATTATTGACATTATATTGTACTGCGAGCTACTGACCTAGAAATATATACAACTCAAAAGCACTATATCCGTTTTCTTTTGTATGTGTGTGTTGATGTTATTGTGTGTGTGTGTGTGCGCGTGTGTGCATGTGTGCGTGCGTGCGTGCGTGGGGGGGGGGGGATAGTTTTTTTTAAGTCTATTCAATGATTTTACTTGGGTGGGACACATTCAATAGGCTAGAAATCATCATTAATCTCATTAATGTAAGATTTCTCGCACAATAATTGGTATAGTGATGATTCAGAAAAATGCACATAAAGTGCACAAAGACCCGCACACCGCCTGCACTTGCAATATGAACTTTATTTATAGGCAATGTTTCAGTCAAAGACCTTCTTCAGTTCAGTTCGTATTGCAAGTGCAGACGGTGTGCGGGTCTTTGTGCACTTTATGTGCATTTTTCTGAATACATTGAGCCCTGCCTACGCACCCGCCTCAGAGCATACGGGTGTGCATAAGACTTTGTTGCGTATAGTGATGATTAACCCATTTTGGGCGGTTATAATTTAGCTATTGAAAAATAGCAGATCTACAAGCTTGTAGGTCTGCTATTTTTGAAAAATCATTAAAATGTGGCGCAAATCATTGAATATATATTTCAGAGCGAACATTTTGAACTAAAATATTTGCTTCTGGGGGGGTCCCTGGAACTACATATTTTGAGATGGGCGTCCGTGGCCCAATAGAGATCATTCTGGGGGTCTTTGACATGAAAAAGGTTGAGCACCACTGACATAGAACCATAGGTTTTTCAGAAAAATTTTAGGATTTAGAAGCCTTTTTTGTAATCAACCTCAGTCCAAAATGGGTTAAAACATCTAAACTGACATCAGGTGCAGGCCGATAATACTACAGCTGACAAAAGAAATGGGCCGTGCCATCTCTGAGGCTGCCTGCGACCTAACCTGGCTGGTGGCAGACGTCCAACATGAGGCTGGGCTCACAGGCCCTGGCAGGAGGGCTGATGGCCGTGGTGAAGCAGATGTGGCCCTGACTGTACTGTACTGTATGTGAGCCATGAGGATTCTCCAGCCTAACTGCTGTCGCTCTATGAATATAACATACCAGTGGTGGAAAATAACTACAAGTACATTTACTCAAGTACTGTACTTAACCCATTCAGGCCTGACGTCGAAATTTAAAAAAAAAAGGGTTTCTAAATCATGACAATTTTCGGAAAGATTTGAGGCACATTTTAACGATTTTTCAAAAATAGCAGACCTACAAGTTCATAGCGCGCCACTCGGTGGCGCGCTATGAGCTTGTAGATCTGCTATTTTTCAATAGCTAAATTATAACAATGTTTAAAACACCAAAACGGGTTCCCGCCCCAAAATGGGTTAATGGTTAATGTGGTTAAACGCTAACGTGACATGGATGCGTTCCAGGTCTCAATGGATTAACCCATTTAGGCCTGACGTCGAAATAAAGTAAATCATAATAAAGTCTTCTGAAAGAATATATATTCAAAGATTTGTGCCGCATTTTCACGATTTTTTCCAAAATAGCAGACCTACAAGCTCTCGCGCTATGAGCTTGTAGAGCTGCTATTTTGCAATAGCTAAAGTATAACATAATGCTTAGTTAAAACACCAAAAGGGCTTGATGAGTTTTAGCGTCGGCGGCAAATAGCCATAAAAAAAAGAGAGTAATATTTTTTTGATGCGCGTGTCGTTATTTTTATGCAAAAGCATAAATCAAGCTTTAGTGTGACTGTGATTGAATGTCTGTCTGTCTGTCTGTCTGTCTGTCTGTCTGTCTGTCTGTCTGTCTGTCTGTCTGTCTGTCTGTCTGTCTGTAAAGGCTGAACTACAGTAATGACACAGCACTGCTTCTTGCCATTATGACAGACGGGGGCTGCATTTCCCTCTCCATTACTGTGCTAATCCTGCAGCCTAACGTTCTGTGACAGCTTGGAGATTTGTTTTTCATTGTGTGCCCTTTCCCTCCCACACCTCATCTCTGATGTGAATCAATCTGATTTCCTGCATTATTCAGCACATCTTTATATGGTTCACACACACTACACGCACACGCACACACACACACACACACACACACACACACACACACACACACACACACACACACACACACACACACACACACACACACACACACACACACAAAATGTGTGACAAAATGAGAGAAGGAGAAAGGAACACAAAATGGCAGAAAGTAAGATAGATAGAGAGAGAGAGAGAGAGAGAGAGAGAGCTGCATGCCTTAAGGCAGTGATTCTTAACCTTTGTCATTTCAAGGACCCCCAGTTTGATATGCATTAGGTCCCATTGTGATCACATATTTGATCTCACTCTGAGAGTGGGATAACAAATGGAAACGAGTCCATTTTCGGAGTGACGGATCCATTTGGTTCCTTAAAGGGCCACGTCACCCCTTTTGCAACCAGAGCTCATTGTAATGATGTTTAGGACACAAGAAACACTTTCCTGGGTATTTTGGCATCACAAATGGCTGAAATGAATAGGCTGAAGTGGTTACTGTATGTTTTCTAATCAAAATTAAAATCTCCAAACTACTAGTAGCCTAACAAAAGTGTTCAAATAAATGTAGGGGAGTAAAAGTACACATTGTTTGACCTGAAATGTAGTGGAGTAGAAGTGAAAGTATTGGAAATTGGAAATACTCAAGTAAAGTACAAATAACTATAAGTATTTAATAAGTATTTAAGTAAATGTACTTAGTTACTTTCCACGACTGGAAACAGTGCCCTTGGGTATCTGCTGTCTGCCTGTCTGCCTGCCTGCCACGTATTTCCAGTAACATCGTTTCTCACCGGCTCCACGCCATCATCATCTCATCCCTCCCACCACCACCACCACCACAGCTGGGCAAGATGTACCACCTCATGTGTGAAATGTACAGTACGTTCAACTCTCCACATACACATGTCAAGACAAAGCCACCAAGGAAATGATGGTCTATATACAGTATACACAGTTTAAATATGGAGTGCCGTGATTTTTGTATTTTATCCAGTTTTTCATGTGTTTATGAGGTGACAGAACTTCATTAGACCCCTTGGTGTGGTTGTTATGTGCAATGATGTGACGTCTTCCCTATGTATTTAGGGTTTCTTCCTGGAGGCTGAAACCTTGACAGTCAAACGTGCCAATGAAAAAACAGTGATGACATCACACTATCATCCCCTCCACTAACCCCTCCCCCTTTATCATACAACAACAGCTGTGGGTGCGGCTTCAGTTCAGGTGGATCACCATGCACCCACCACCACCCACTAGGACATTCATTTAAAAAATCAATGCATCGATTTCATTAACACAAGTCGATTCAGATCGAAAGTCGAAAGTCAAAAAAAAAAAAAGATTTTAAAAAATATATATTTTCAATTGTTTTCCCCATATCATATTTTTTGCTGTATGTGTGTGTGTGTACAGAATTCAAACAGTAGGATTTATTATTGTCACGGACAGAAGTCATTCTTTCTCTTTGCATACCGCACCGGAGCGCACTCGCCTATTAGTTTGCATTGCATTCAGAACGCGCTCTTAATTAAGAACCTAAATGCAGCTGTGCGTGGCTCTCAGCGGTGTCCCACTATTGACTGGCTGAATTTGAACTGCGTGTCAGAGAAGTAACAGATAGAAGCGCACAAACTTTATGAGGGACAGACAGTAGGCTGACAGGAAATGGGGAGAGAGATGGGGGGGAAGACATGCAGTAAAGTAAGGTAAAGGTCGGGATCGGGAGTCGAACCCGCGGCACACTGCCAGACTGGATTACCAGCCAAGGTGCCTGGACCACTGAGCCATGGCCCAGGCCAAAACTTTATCCTTAAACTATATCCCCTCCACCTCTGTGCTGGAAATAAAACGTATGGGTTTCCGAGGCTACATCCGCGCTGACGCAATGACTGTCATGTTAGCTTTACGCGCGGGACGCATGAATCTCTCCGTTTCCGGTCCGTGCGGGTTGTTGTTTATTTGCATGGCTCAGAAAATAAGTAACAAACTAACATGAGAACGTTATCGAGTTGTTGGAGGAGGAGGAGGAGGAGAAGGTTCACGTCGTGAACGTGGAAGGTAATAGCAGATTGTTTTCTGATGATGTGCCAAACTGCTGCTGGCTGCTGTAGACCTATGTCTTCTATTGTGTTCTGAAGGTCGGGCTGCTGTACTGCCACTAGTGTTAATGTTATATTTTGTATTGTGTTCTCGGGCCGCTGTGCTGCGCCATGCTGCTGCTGCGCTGTGTGCCAAACTGCCAATTATGCCCCCTCTCCTGTTGTGTTCTCTTTTCTGGTCTCTGTACAAGTATGCGACGCACACTTGCGTGTGTGCCTTCACTGTTTAGTATTTAGTATTTACTATTACATTTTTATGTTTGATATAGATGATACATACACTGTGTCATATTGGAGAGGCGCAGTGCTTTGTTTGACATGCTCCGTATTTGAGCGCGAGCACTTCCCCCCCCCCCCCTCCCCCTGTACACTTTTTTGAAAAAAATCTTCCTCCTTATACCTGATGATCATGTTTTAGGGTGGAAATGCATGAATGCATGTGTGCGTGCTTGCATGCGTGCATGTGTGCGTGCACTCGTGCACGCGCGAATGCGTGCGCCCTTGCAAGTAAGTAAACAAATACAGTGCAAAGAGATGTCCTGCAAGCGCTGCAGCCTGTGAGCCCTGACAACAACTCCAGAGAGCGTTTTACTTCGACAACCAATGAAACAAAGCCATAGATCTCACAACGGGAAAGGGAGGGGCTGGCATGGAGCCCGAGGACGTAGCACAGGCACGCAGGATGGGAGGAAACCGTTTCAACAGTAAAATTAACACTTGGGTTTGAAATGTTATTTCAATCAATCCAGCAAATTTCCAATATACATCAGCCACCAAGACAAGCAGTTGATTGCGTCATTTGTTTTTACCTGGCCTGAGTGAGTTTTTAATATTAATTTGAATAAGACAAACAAGCAAAACCATATAGTTTAGTGCACAATTATTAATAGAAGAGAACCACTAATACTAAGCTAATCAGGTGAGACTGAGATAGAATGTTTGCTTATTTGGCATAAATGTTTGCAGGCATGCAGGTCAAATAGCCATGTTGTTTTCTTTTTTTTTTTTTACATAATTTCTGGCTAAAGATTTTAATTTAGCATCTGACCTTTGTAATGCACAAGCCCTGTCACGCACACTTAACGATTTCAAGTGATACATGTTTCCTTTGAATGATTATGGATTAAAATAAAACAATTCCCTCACAGTGTGAGGCATTGTGTGATCATTATGAGCCATAATGTAACGGAAATGCTAGAGGGAAACAGAAGCCAAACGGCAGTCAGGTTAAGTGGTGTGACTCAGGGAGGGGAATGATGAATCATTCTGAGCTGTGTTCAGCGAGCCATAACTTATTTGTTGTATATAGCCACACAAAGATGAAGCATCCAACAGATCTACCCCAGTCTGAATAAAGGCTCCCCATAAGAACATATAATTCTTCTCGATATCATTCCTTTCCATTTTCACAGTTATGTTTCCAGTTGACATATTATTCAGAATTACTAATTTACTTTACTGAAGAATTTAGAAGAACAAGAAAATGATTGTGGACTGGAGGTGTTCCCTATGTCATATCATTGTATTCAAGAAAGAAATAGGAATTTCAGCCATCACTGAGCAAAAGTGACATTATTATTACAGTAGGCCTACATTAACAACCAATTTGCTCATTGACAGTTCCTGTTTGTTGTTATTCTATCAAGGCACGATATGACATTTTCAAGGTTAAATCACAGCTCGACTGTAAACATGCAAACACACAAACTCCACCCAACAGAGATATCTCTCTCTCTCTCTCTCCAATGTTGTGAAAAAATTAATGAATTGGAGGTTTTTAAGGGTGTTTGGGACTATATGAAGGTGTGCTTTTTTTCTGTAAATTATGAGGGAGTCACTTTTGTAAATTAATTGCTCTAAAAATAATAGGGGTGAGGTCCTATTTTAATTTGTAACTGTTTTTTAAAGAATATAAACAATTTCAAGAATAAAGAAGTTGTTAAAACTCTCTCTCTCTCTCTCTCTCTCTCTCTCCCTCTCTCCACCCATAAGTACTGTATATATACAACCTCCGTCTACACCCATAAGTACTGTATATATACAACCTCCGTCTACACCCATAAGTACTGTATATATACAACCTCCGTCTACACCCATAAGTACTGTATATATACAACCTCCGTCTACACCCATAAGTACTGTATATATACAACCTCCGTCTCCACCCATAAGTACTGTATATATACAACCTCCGTCTACACCCATAAGTACTGTATATATACAACCTCCGTCTACACCCATAAGTACTGTATATATACAACCTCCGTCTACACCCATAAGTACTGTATATATACAACCTCCGTCTACACCCATAAGTACTGTGTATATACAACCTCCGTCTACACCCATAAGTACTGTATACAGTATATACAACCTCCGTCTACACCCATATGCACATAGGTATACACACCTCCTCCCACTGATGTATGTATCTGATGAGTCGGGAGAGTCTCAACAGACGCAGAAGACTGAGGATCTTGGTGAAGCGCACGATGCGCAGCGCACGGGCCGTCTTGTACACCTCCGAGTCGAAGCCTTTCTCCACTATTAGAAAGATATAATCCACCGGAATGGAGGAGAGGAAGTCCACGACGAACCAGCTCTTCAGGTAGTTCATCTTGATGACCTTGGGGTCGAGGATGATCTCGGAGCTCTCCTCGTTCACGATGCCCGTCCTGAAGTTCATGACCAGGTCCACCAGGAAGATGGTGTCCGAGGCCACGTTGAAGATCAGCCAGGTGGTGGTGGTCTGCTCCGAGAAGAAGGTTATTCCCACAGGAATGATGATTAGATTCCCCATCATCATGACGAGCATTACCAAGTCCCAGTAGAACCTGCAGAGCAATTACATACATCAATATGTAAATATACAAACAATGTAAGCAACCAAACATGATCAGCATGCAACGGTGTGTAGGATTCAGAGAATAGAATTATATGACACTTTTCTCATCGTATCCTATCCTGTCCTATATTAAATTGCCCACGGTCATGTCATGTGTATCAAAGTCAAAGTCAAAGTCGTACGATTAGTCACAGACGTTACCGCAGTGAAATTTGTTCTCCGCATTTGACCCATCTCTTGGAACGGTGAGCCGCAGCGTGCGCCGACCCATTGATGCTGAGTGCCAAGCAGGGAGGCATTGGGTCCCTTTTTTACAGTCTTTGGTATGACCCGGCCGGGGATCGAACCCCGACCTCCCAGTTTCAGGGCGGACACTCTAACCACAAGGCCACTGTCTGGTATATTTAGTTTCGTTTATTTTGATCATCATCAACAACATAAGTCATTACAAATGCGACATCCCACAATTCATTTTTTGGATGATCAAAAGGGCATATACGGACCGGACCGACTTCAAACTCGGCCCCCGAGCAGTGGCATGGACTCGAGGGAGTGCGGTGCCCGCCGTCGACTAGTTTCGGATATTCACTCAGTTGTCCAGAATCGCCAAGCTAACCAATTTGTAAAAAGAGTATTTTGATAGCGATGATACTGGTAACTTAAGGACCTGTCCTAACCCCTACTTTGAGTAGATATTGAACAATTTTTTATTGAATGATATCTTTTAGGCATTTTCATTCAGCCTGGTGAAACGCCCATACGAGAAATTTTGCGGACATGTATAGATGCGGACATGGTATATAGAGCCCTGGAAGGGGGAGACCCCTCCCACTGGGAGGAGACCAAGGACAAAATGTATATATAAGGTTTAAGTGCGGTTAATGTAGGTATGTTTTGTAATAATAATCAGAATTCGACAAAGTAAGTAAAGTTTTAAAATAAATGACGGACAGATCGGTGAGATCCAATCAGGGCGTGCGCAAATCTCTGCCGCGACCCTCTCTTAACAATACCCTTTTCAGAAACCAGTAAATAAACGTACATTATGTTCCCCAAAGTCACTATACATTTAACTAAACAGACTTGAACATATTTACTTACAAACTTTGCTTCTCAAGGGCACACAGACGTGGACATCAAACTGAAGCTGCCTCCTTTCACTGTGGCTGAACTAACTGCAAAGCTGCCAGTGGTAATAATCACTTGATTGCTGAAAAGCTACACCTGGAGCTACCTGGATCATTCAAGATGGAACTTTATGCAAAGTAACAAACCATGTGCAACCCAGATTCGGCACTAACAAGGTTCTAAATTAATTTCGCTCCTATGCCACCAAAATGTGGAACGCCCTACCAACAGTCATTAAGACATGCAAATCCCTTGACTCCTTCAAAACCGCTCTCAAAGGGCACCTACGGACGGCTGCAATTCGAAACCGGCCCCCGTAAAATTTGTGGGAGGAGCCGGGGATGACAGGGTGTGCGCAAATCTCTGCCGCAACCCGCCCCTCTAGACAACACATTAGCTCAGGCTAGGGGTGTGCTAATACTGTATATCGATATCGCGATATATCACAATACTTCCTCCCGCGATATATTGTATCGTCCAGGTCCTCCCAATATCGTGATATTGATTAGTTAGTACTGTGCTACCCATTGTTGTGGACAGACAAGTTGTGGACAAGTTGCACAGTTGCAGTCAGTGTTTTACTGTTTGGAGAAGGCAAGATTCAAAACCTTGTAAGATTTAGGAATAATTCCAGATTTTTGAATTTTATGGTTATATTTTTCATTTTCAGTTACAGATATTGTGATAGATTGCTGATGAAATCTCTTGCAATATATTGAATATCGCAAGATTCACAATATATATCAAATGTATACATGACAATATCATTATCGAGGGCCTAATATCGCCACAGATATCGTATTGTGAGGTTAGAGGTACCCATATCGTCCCACCCCTACGTATATCACATGTGTACATGCATGTGCATGTGTGTTAATATACAGTAACTTACTATAAGTGTGCACACCTTTCATGTGAAATCAAAATGAAATGTTCTAACTTTGTCACTTTGCAGACACTTTTATGTGATTTCAAGAGACAATTCCGATTTCAGAGTGAAGAAGCCATATTTTGTTCAATACAGACTCCTCTCTCATGGAAAAGAGAGTGACACACTGACTGTGCTGCTCAAGTCTGATGGCTTTGAAGCACCGACAGTTCCATGCCATTTTAAAAGGGACTTTCAACCTATTTTGAGCATGAGAAAATTGTCAAAAGACTGTCAGAAACAGTGACAACAGCAGATCTAAAGGCTATATTCCTATTCATTGTACAAAGAAGTATGCAGGCAGGGCATAAGTGGTTAATAATAAGTGGAAAATGTTTACAACAATTATCCATCTATAGTGTTTGGAAAATAGGGTGGATATTTCTGGTCTTTACATTTTAGAAATCATTTTGGTTATGTTCATGATTTGATTACTGTACAGTATCTTACTAGATAAGATGAAATAATTACCACAGTCCTCTTCAACTGCTCTGCTATTGTTCAATGGCGCTTCATTTATCTCTTGTGCTACATCAGACGCCATTATCCTGCTATAAATAATCCAATTTCTTATAAATGTTTCCTGTCATTCGATTTAGCAGAAACACAATTGAAGACTGAACTTTGTTAGCCTGGCATGGCAGACTAATATCACTGCATAGATATTAGTCTGGAACTTTGGTGGCGGTTACAAACGGATTCCAACGTCACAGCAAAAAAGACTCACTCTGAATAATGGTCTCTGATTGGTCACCCACAACTCTGGGGTGAGCGAAATGTACTTCAAACTGAGGAGTGCCAGACCAATCTCCACAGGGATTTATTTTCCTGTGGCAGATCCGTCTGGTTTCCAGGCTAGAACCTTGTGAAGTGGCGTGGGTTCACAATCCTTAAGGCTCAACGTGGGGCGTGGGCAGAAGTGATGTATGATTCAAAGAGGGAAATATTACAGTGTTACCACTCACTGGATTTATTTGGGATTCTGCTAAGACTCATTTATACTAGGCTGTAAAAAATAACTGCTTTTTGGCAAGTCACACGGCCATAAGATGAAGTAAAGCTTTTAGTATGAGGTTTGTTGTCACGCGAGGGGCTTTGGTCCTCCATGATCCCTCACTTGCCTACAAGGGCGGGATGGCTTGCTCTGTCATAAGCCTAATGCCCTGGTGTTCAATATGGTTCTCAACAAAACATCCTTTTTGTATGACACCTTTTTTGCCAAAGCATACATTACATGTTTGTGTCAGTGCCCTCTGTCTTGGAATGATGAACAGAGCCAAAAGTGATTCACGGACACCCCTCTCTTTTCACAAAGTGTCCTGGCAACTGATAAGGGCCGTGGCATCCATGAATGAAAATAGATGCTTTCAAGAATCCTATCTCATGCTGAAAACTCTCCACTGACGCCATCCCTGCTGCCTGCCGCTACACTGCCTGGCTGTCTGTCTGCTGCTATGGCTGCAGAGACTGAAGTGGAATGGCTGACTGGCTGCCGCTCTGCCTAGCAGACTGGCCACCTGGTAATGGATCTGTTTGAATAAATGAAGCAGGGGCCTTGGCTTTATAAATATCCAAAGATCATGTGTCAGATAATTGTCTGCACTTCAGCTAAACGACGGTCATCTTGCTGGTTAAGAATATCTACCATAGGTATTTTTAAACCATCAGACATCGGAGGGCACTATGTGTTTCTGATATGCCCCGTAACGACTTTGTGTAAATCGCTGAATGTTACATAAAAGTATAAAACACACTACACCTCATAATATTTTTATATACCCACTCTTAATAATACAATATTTATGGGGTACTGAATAAAACCATGTTCTCAGCTCATATAATTTACTATCGAGCAGCAAATCCCATGTGTGACATCAAGACTTGCATTTGGTTCTGTGTGTAGAGGGACATATTCTGCCTCACTCAAGTCAGATGGGTATTGTGCTTCACACTGTAGCCAATTGTGTGACAGTTTGCACACTTTTAAGGATCCTTTTGCCTCTTCTCTTGGCCAAGACTTTAGTCTCAATTTGGTTTTTACTGGTTAAATAAAAGGTTCAATAAAATATTGAAAACTGTACTAAAATGGAACTAATTAAATAACTACTGACTGTATGTACTGCATGAAGAAAGTACAAGTCTACCTCCAATAGAGAAACCAGATCATATTCGAGCTAGATCATCATATCATGAACCCACTGCCAGCTCCAACAGTGCACCTACATACGTGGGTCCAGTGCCAACAATAAACAGTTAGTGCACCCAAAACCATCTCCAGATTCAACAGTACATCCAGGTGCAGATTTGGGCCAAAGTCCAGGTCCATGTCTAGCTCCATATCTACTGTGAATTATTAAGTACAAGAACAGTACACTACATCCAAGTTCAGATCCAAAACATGAAATGTATAATTCTAATATGAGCACTATCTTCTTGGTGATGTCTGGACAACCTCAACATGATGCCACCAAAAGTGATTACAACATGGAATACAAACATCAACAGATATTTCCCTCCAAATGCAGTGTTACAAGGTTATTGTATTCTGCAACAGACTTCTCTACCAGACTTTAGACATGACACTTTCATTCTGTGGTTTTACATAGACCATAATAACTAGATAGTCTCTGTAGCAGTTTACAGTTTAGCGTTAAGGATACATTGCAGCAAGGTGTGCTTATTATCAACAATAAGGTGGCAAGAACTGAAAGGCTTTAAAATTGCAAGAATTATATAGTGAAGTATTAACACTTTGCAACAGTTAAAAAATAAATGTAAATATCAAATAGTAGATTTTTTTCTGTGTCAAAATTGGTAGCATTTGAATGGGTCAAAACTTACAATATTTCAGGCCCAATCTATGCTGTAGTTCAGTGATTCTCAACCTGTGGTACGCGTATACCTTCTCGGATATGAGACAAGTTAGGGAACCCCTCTCTCTAGTGGTACGAGAAATCTTCCCGGAAATGAAAAAGGTGGGGGGGGGGGGGGGGGGGGGATTTTGTTGTTGGCTTGGTGCCAAGCACTGCCAACGATGCGTTCACGGATGACAACAAACTAAACGGTGGCAACGCAAGATGCTAATAAACAGCGCAGTTAAAATGGTGCAATCGTAGCTTAAATCAAAATGTAACTATAAAAGTGTGGAAGACAAGGAGAATATTTTGACCAGCAGCAGCTGCACGTATAGAAACTCAAGTGGTGGATGTCTCGGAGTCGGGCGGACCTACACTATTGCTCCAGTTGTTGTGGTTCCAGCACAAATTGGTGCTGTTCAAAAACAAAACAAAAAACACCAGTTAATAATTTGACGCGAAAACTGGGGTTCAACACAACTGAGTGGGGTGGAGGAGTGAAAAGGAGACGCCTGCGGTCTCCGAGGCTAGCAGAGAAGTAGACTACAGACAGTGTGGTACAGTAATGAATCAAAAAGCTTGTATAGCATGTATATTTTGAAGAATGATAGGAGGAATAGATAATGCCCAAAGGTTATCTACTGTAGAAGTGTCTGTACTCTAGTCTAGGGTTTCTGTGATACTGGCTTAGCAATGACCAAATCTTAGTCACAGTCAGACAAACTATAGTTTGTGACATAACCAATGAGGCATTTTATCCTTCATCATTTGACACCTGGCAATAGCCTGCAGGACCCATCCATGTCATTCCTATGATAGCCTGACAAAAGAAAACCACAATGAAAGACTTTTGCACTAAGACCAAAGCTTCTTCTTAACAAACAAACAAACAAACAAACAAACAAAATAAAAACATCACACCCGTGTGAAGTGAGGGGCGCTAATATATTAAAGTCTAACTCATGTTTATTAGGTGATGTAATGGTGATATAAAACAAATGGTGCCAACACAAACATTAAATGCCATTAACAATAAAGAGACAATATGACGTAACGATGGACAATATGGCGTAAATCTTCCCTTCATTGTCAATGGCGTTTTTAAAACAAACATTGAACTAAAAAGTAAAAAATAAGCCATGACAGTCCATGCTTGCAATGGGCCCTTTTTGAAATATCTATGAATAATGCATATTACTAACCTGTCATGAATCTTTAAGTAGCCACTGTTTACAAAGAATATATTGGCTATTGAGTTTCAAACGCTCATACAAAGCACACGTGGACGGTGGTGTCATTCATGGACTGATGTTACATAAGGGTTGTTCATTAGAAGATCGGATAGCCTGCATGGTTGGTTTGGTACAGAAACCATCGGTGGAAGCATTTGCCTCGACCGAAGAAAAAGGTATACTGAACACAAAATAAATTAATGTTTTATAATGATACAGTGAAGCAACGGTGCTGAACTTCTTTACAAACACTACAAAGAGTCATACCCTTCAGAAGAGGAACACGACACATTGCAAAATAAAGGGAACCACCATGTACCCTCCCTGCCTATACTACTCACGTAACAATATAAATTGCATGCTTAAGTTAAGCCTGGGTTAAGACATGGGTATATATGTATCACTCTCTAGCCACAAGCCTATATCACTGCAGGTCGAGCACATGGGTCCCTCCCTGTATAGAGCAGAGGGACGAGGGATTCCTCTGGAATGTGTTGTGTGATGGGTTGTCTTGGCACACTGAACAGAGGCCTGGCCTCTGCCAGCTCAGTGTGATTAGTGATGGTGAAACAACATCACATTTTGTATAAAAGGAATCGAGGGTCTGATTTCCTAAAGAACGTAACCCATTTAGGACTGAGTCCAGACTCTACAAAATGTCTTCTAAATCATGACAGTTTTCTGAAAAACCTATGTTTCTATATATATCAGTGGTTTTCAAACTATTTCATGTCAACTGTCAAGGACCCCCAGAGTTATATGTAATTGGCCCCTGACCCCAATCTCAAAGTATGTTGTTCCAGGGACCCCCACAGAAGCAAAGATTTGAGTTAAAAGCGTTCACAGGGAAAGAATATAATGTATATTCAAAGATTTGCACGCATTTTCACGATTTAAACAAAATAGCAGATCTACAAGCTCGTAGCGCGGCACTCTGTGCCACGCTATGAGCTTGTAGATCTGCTTGTAGGCCTATAACATAATCCTTAAAACACCAAAAGGGGTTCCGGTCCTGAAAACCAAGATTTGAAATACCCTTGGAGGTCTGTGTCCAACATCATTACTCAACAGCGTTTCTTCTGTATTCTCACAGGTCTTTCATCCTCTCTCTCACTTATTAGTCCAGCAGAATTTCAGAAACATTTGGGATTCATATAACTCTTGCCCGACAGATTAGCAGGGATCTGTTCTTTTGCTGTATCTTGTAGAAGTGGTCTAACTCCTTAAACAACCGTTTTCAGGGATTGCTAAACTTATTGACTGTTGCGTCTGTTCATACTGATCCAAGGATTGCTCACAAAACATTCTAAACACGTTTCTGTACTACTACTTTGTGTGTATGTTTAAAAAGAAATCACACCCGTGTGAAGTGAGGGGCGCTCTTATCATCATGCATCATCTCATTCCGGCCAATCACAATTTGTGTCCTCACTTTTCCATCTTCAATTTTCTGCCCTCACTTTTATCTTCAATATAGGACTACTTTGCTCAGCCAATCAAATCATTGCTATGGGGTGATCAGCCAATCACAGGCCAGTGATTGTTTTCACACAAACCCGGAAAGTTGGGCATAGGACTAAAAAATCACACCCGTGTGAACTGAGTGGTGTAAGGTCTTATATAGACTGATCAGCTGTAGTCTGACGTAATGTCTGACGTAATGAAATCACACCCGTGTGAACTGGGTGACCATAGCAACCATGCTCATTTTTGAGTGGTGTAAACCACTCCTACAACTGGCTTTGTTATTGAGTGGTGTAAACCACTCCTACAACTGGCTTTGTTAGTTTGTCTGTCTGTCTGTTCGTACCAAAAAATGAGCATGGTTGCTATGGTCACCCAGTTCACACGGGTGTGATTTCATTACGTCAGACATTACGTCAGACCACAGCTGATCAATCTATATAAGACCTTACACCACTCAGTTCACACGGGTGTGATTTTTTTTGGTACGGACAGACACGTAAACTAACAAAGCCAGTTGTAGGAGTGGTTTACACCACTCAAAAAAGAGTGTGTGTGTGTGTGTGTGTGTGTGTGTGTGTGTGTGTGTGTGTGTGTGTGTGTGTGTGTGTGTGTGTGTGTGTGTGTGTGTGTGTGTGTGTGTGTGTGTGTGTGTGTGTGTGAGAGAGAGATTCTTATGTTCTTATTCAGCCTACAGTCTTGCATTGGTTGCATGGATATGTAGCCTAATTGTTTTGTTATTGATTGGCTATCACAAATAAAATAGCCCACAACAGATGCCCTGGGGAACATTAGTGTTTATCAATTAAACATAGTTTCTGAATGGGAGATTGGATTTTGAAGATGTGGCACACACGTAGCCTACACACACACACACATATGCACTTCATGCGCGCATGCCTACACACACGCGCGCACACGCATGTGCACACACACACGCAGATCCTCTTTACACAGTAAAATGCAAACACACACACGCAGATCCACACACACACACACACGCAGATCCACACACACGTGCAGATCCATCCACACACACACACACACACACACACACACACACACACACACACACACACACACACACACACACACACACACACACACACACACACACACACACACACACACACACACACACACACACACACTTTAAAATGCTCAGTGTTCATCTATATCTCCAATAATGGGTGCTCAGTGTTCAAATAATTTCTATATCTCCAATAATGGCTATGGGTCTAGTTGGGTCTATTTGTACACTCCGAGTTAAATTAACATTGAGTATTTCACATTGCAGTTCAAGTTAGGATCCAGCTGGCATTGCCTATAGTGGTCCTCAAAGTGGGGTCCAGGGACCACCATAGGGTCCCTTGAGGGGGTTGCAAATGGACCCGTTACAGGTCTGTTCCTATGAGAGTTATGGGGGTCTTTGGAATGGAAAAGTTTGAGAACCACAAGTCTGGCTGCAGGGAGACACTGTACTGTATCAGGCTGGATAGAGGTTCAGCACCATGGACAGCGCCGTGTTAAGGCAACGTGTAGCATGGTGATGGGAGATCAAACGGAAAACGGGGAGTTGATTGCCAGTTGCCACAGTCAAGCTGCGTGTCAGGGGACACCGGTGGAACCAGACAGCACCAGCTGAGACGCTTAATTGGTGAATTGGTGAACTGTAAACAGGCAGCTTGTGGAGAACCGGCCTCGCCTATACACAACAAGTCCTTCATGTTGTTCATTTCTCTGTGCGTGCCCATAATGTAGAAGTAAGGTATAAGGATAAGTTGTCAATGAATGAACACTGAGGATGTTTAGGCTACCCGTTTCAGTTCCTTTAGGTGCTTTAGTACGATTTGGACGATGCGCATTAGGCTAAGCACGTTTTTGCGCACGGTGAAATAATGACAGACTGTACAGACAGACCAACTAAAAACAAACAGATGTCATGTCGCATTCCAATTTCAGACGACTCTCTCTATATATTGGCTACAGATATTCTTCTATGCGGTCCATTTGAAACGCATTCCATCACATTTCCACAGCAGTCACGTTGTGGCTTTCCAAAACACCAATTTTTAATGTGTCATTTTGGCCAATAGATTAGATCAGTGGGCCTTGAATTATTATGTGGTAGCCTTTTTTCACTCGTTCTTTCGGGAAAACGATGGCCAAATTCACATTATATATAAGTTGATCCTTTATGTCTCGCATTTACCGCATTATATCAGTTTCGCACCGATGCTTGCCGTCTCATCCACGCCTACAGTAGGCTATAACGAAGTGTTTACATCCGTGGTGCTATAGAATGGTAATGTGTGGTCATGTTATTCGCACAGCCATGGCAGGTGTCGCCTCTCGGAAACCGCATATGTCGCAATGACGACCATGACACAGGATAATTGCTGTTATGGTGGAACAATTGTGTGTGTGTGTGTGTGTGTGTGTGTGTGTGTGTGTGTGTGTGTGTGGCGCGGCGCGCACGCGCGCGCAAGGCATGACATTCACCATCCCTTTTCCAAGGGCACCTCAGTGCAGCACCGTAACAGCATGCTCCTCCCTAATATTATAAAATACACTGCAATTAAAAACATTGCACTCAAATGCTGCTGATATAGTGATGCCATCATCAGCCCCGCGGTAATTGCCTATATGCAAGGCGAGATTAGCATATGCGCTTCGGGGCAGGCATTGCGTGCGCCCTGCGAGCGCGCGTGTGCGTGTGCGTGTGCGTGTGTGTGTGTGTGTGTGTGTGTGTGTGTGTGTGTGTGTGTGTGTGTGTGTGTCGTGTGTGTCGTGCGTGTCGTGCGTGCGTTGTGCCTTGCGGATCTGAGTGTGACGGGAGGGGAGAAGGGGAAGGAAAATAACATGACTTCCAATCCCTCTTACCTAAAATCGCTATATGGATGAATAATCCAGTATCCTGCCGTTTGAACCCTCTCCTGTTCTTTCTCCACGGCTTTCTGGCTGCCGAACATTCGCAAGGAGAACTTATTGACTCCAGGCTGCATCATGGCTCCAAATTGCCGCTGCATAAAGGTTCGGTTGGCCCCGTCCAGGTCGTCAAACCCTACCATGGCTTCTGCTTCTCGCTCCCCCTTGAAGCCCACAGAATTGCCGTGGTCCTTGTTGCTGATGCTCCCGCTCCCCATGTTATTCTTCTGTATCGAGTCTTGCCTCTGAAACACGTTATTCCCGTCCGCCTTTTCCTCCTTGTTGCTGGAGAACGAATTGGATTTGGCTTCCATGGTTTGTTTTTTTGATTTATTTTCCCTTTTGTTTAGTTGTTTTTTTTATGAAAACGTGCTGTCTCCTGGTCGGGAGGACAGGCTACGCGCAAAACTCAGGAGGAGGACCCGACGCGAGCGCTCCTGTTTCATTTGGTGTCCTTCAAACTGGCCCAGCTCCTTTGCCTTCAGTGCGAATGCTGCAAACTGAGAACACGGTGCTTGTGAACCTGCTGCTGGATCGGGTTGCTGGGGTTACCGCCATCTACCGACCGACCCGATTTACCGTCCAAACCCGCCCGCCCGCTGCCTGCCAGTACCAACCATGCCTCATCCCGCTCGCACGGCACTGCGGTTTAACTGGCACATGCTCGTGCACCTTATTTCCATAATGTGGCTCATGATAGCCCCCTTCCTCCTCGCGTCATACCCCGTCTCTTCTCTCCTCTGTCATCACACTTTCTCACATGACAGGAAGAGACAAATGTTGTGTTGTGTGTAGTTGATTGAATGCCATTCAGTGCCACCATTATAATAAATTAATAGTGGCTATATTATAGCCTATATATTGAGGTCTAACGAGGGAAATGTCTCACAATGTTCTCACATGTCTTCTTATAATTATAAGTATTATACTCACATTTTGGTTGCTTTATTGTTCATGAGATTTATTTGGGGGATATTCTTTTAGCCCATGCTAAAATCCTTAACATTTCAGTGCAGTTTCCTGCAAAGGCAATTTGAATAGTCTATACAAGAAGGGATTGGGATTATTATTATTTTTTAAAAGATTTGTTTTTGGCTTTTCTGCCTTTATTGATAGTAGGCCTATATCAAGTGAAGATGGACAGGAAAGAGGGAGAGAGAGAAGGGAAGGGAAGGGGAGAGACATGCAGCAAAGGTCGTCATGAACGGGACTCAAACATGCAACATGCTGCCAATTGCCAAAACCTATATGTGGCATGCACCTGAACCACTTGGCCAGCGGACGCCATAGGGAACATTATTGTATCTGTGATATGAGTTTATAGGATGCACTAAGGATCACAGATATGCTATAGTGTATGTAGCCTATTAACAGAAATCTTGAATATAAATCATGTTGAATTTAATCCCTGTGTTATAGAGATGGTTTTAACATGAACTATCCATTACTCTGTGTACCAAGTCTGTGTTTTTGTGATTAACATGCGTAGTTCTGAGTTCATGGATTGATGTGTGGTGTGTGTGTGTGTGTGTGCACTGCTCAAATAAAACCTTTAAACCACAACAGTTTGAACCATGAATCTGTTCATTCTGTTGGATTGAACAATCCAACACTATTAGCCCCTCACCCCTCCCCTAATGTTATACTCTTGGACCAGGGCTGGACTGGGACAAAAATTCGGCCCGGACATTTTCGCGGAATTTGGCCCAGACTGGCCCACCACAACCAACGCGCATAGATACTCTACTGACTTTTCGGGCCGAGGCCCATATACAAATACTTGAAATACAAGCCCTTAACACCACCACATTTATGGTAGAATATAAATGATACACAACCAACAGACAACTAATTTAACATTTGGCCCACAGACGGACCCACCAGAGGGTCGGCCCACCAGGCATATGCCTGGTACGTCCTGTGGCCCCACAAATGAGACGTAGCTTGCGGAGTTAGTTCAGTCAGTCACACTCAAGGGAGTTCATGCCGTGCTCAAAGGCGCATTCTATACTCAAGGGGTTAACATGCTGCATTACTATGTGGGTATATTCAGTGTGTGCAAGACCCTCATGTCATTCGCTGATGTGGCAGTCAGCTGACCAATTGGGCGGGCTACTTAAGCTCACTAGTCTGCATGCTCTTCCTGCCTTCCTTCTGCTATGGTTCCTGGTTGTTATGTGATGTTTGCTCCCACCACCACCACCCCAGCACCACCGGTGTAGCCTGGCTAATAAGCCAGACTCAAATCACACTGTCGTGTGGTATTTGAGTCTGGAGATGCTGTGTATGGATCTTGTTTCCCGGGGGGCGGGTTCAAACATTTTCTCTTTGACGCAATTGGTCAGAGCTACTGTCAGTCAAAGGTCTCAAGCGTTGAACGTCACTGTACCAAAGCCCGCCCATATTGCATACCGTGTCCCGATTGGCCACACCAGTTCTCTGGTGTAGGAAATGGGCGTACAATTGAGCCTCTCCAGACCGTAATCCGCCGGCAGGCAATTTCTTTTTGCCAACGGCTGATTCGGTCTGGCTTATTAGCCAGGCTACCACCGGTGGGCTCTGCTATTTATGCTCCCCATGGGGGGGTTATTGTATATCTATCTCCCTGCTCTTAATGTTTTATGTTGTTGCTTAATCTTGCCGAGCAGGGAGAAATCCAGCAGAGCCGAACGCCAAGTCAAATATCATATGCACACTCAATACTCATTCTGTAATAAATATTGGTAAATCATTCGTGAGTTGTCTGACTGAACTTAATTAAAGGGAAATGTGTCTGAAAATTGTGACTCTTGTGATCAAACCCACATATTGACACATCAACTAAAACTGGTTCAAGATAGAGAGGGATCTATAGAAAACAAGACAACTTGGTTTGAAGAAGATGAGAAATAGAGAATGACACAAAGAATAATGATGTGATGAGTGATGTAATGTAATGCAATGAAGAAGAAAAAATAGGATGGAGGAGAGATATAAAGGGAGGGTGTTGTGAAGAGGACAAATGAACAATTATGGAGAGTAAGGTGGAAAACATTATGTACTTGGGGGCTGTCACTGGACAAAGGCTGGAGAGAGAGAGGGGGGGGGGGGGATGAGAGAGAGCGAGAGAGAATGAGAGAGAGAGAGAGAGAGAGAGAGAGAGAGAGAGAGAGAGAGAGAGAGAGAGGGAATAGATCCTGACTCATCCTCAGGGACACCCCAGCTCAGGCTTGCCCTATGGCAGTGATTCCATCCCTGCACGACACAACACGACACGACACACCACCACACCACAGTATAGAACACAACACAACAAAATAGGTTACTGTACAACTCAACAACCCTGTGTGCCCGTGGGAAATCAGGACAGCAACACACAGATGCTAAACTCCCTATAGAATAGAAAACAAGAACCTAGTACTGTATGGCTGGAACATGTATATGAAACATGGGGGCTTTATACTGTCATTTGAAACGCAAGTGCGGGAAGCAGTATCACGCAGCCGATGCAACTTCACCCTGTGATGTTTGGTTGTACCAGTTCATTAGAACGTCCATGCTAAATGGAACCAAAGGCCTGGATACTGTGCTTGTCGGCCATGTCTGTGCAAGTAGTGCCAGGGCTGGTGTCCTCTCTGCTTGATTGGCTGCTGAGCACACCAGTGGTGGAAACATATATTGAGGCTGCACAAGTTCACCCAAACTCATCAAATCATAATATGAGAGTTAACAGGACATGCAACCGTCTTTAAAATCAAATTATTTATGAATTATTATTTAAATCTACAACAGAACCAGCGGGATTGCTCAGGCAACATTGTGACGTCAATTAATAACGCATGTCAGAGACTTCTAAAAATAGATCTAATAAATACTCTGGTCAAGGAGGAGGGAAGGCATGAAACCAGAATAAATCATTACCATCAGCTAGCTATGGTAGTATTGTAACACAAATGAGCTGATCTCAGTTGGAGAAACAGAACCATATGGAGATATCCAGAAAATGGTTAGGCGAATATCCTGCTTCCTGCAAGGTAAAATGTGTTTTTTATTTGCCTGAATCTTCCATTGGCCTGCTGAAATTGCAGTGTGTCTATAAGATTACATCCAGTCATCTCTGCTTACAGTCAATACCTCATCTAGACATGAAATATTACATGCCTCCCAATGCCAGCCATCGCTAATGCCACAAATAGCATCATCCAGCTTCAGCATGGCATATTGTGTTACAATGCCCCCCTTTGCCTCTTGTCATTTTCTGCAAGTCATTCAATGTATAGCCACTAGCCAGACTAGAGTTCAGTCTCAGAAAGACAGGAATTGTTCCCAATGACAATCTTGGGAAGTGTTCACTTGAAAAGGCCTATGTAGTATTTCAGTCCATTATGAGATACAGCAAGCATTTTAGATGTGTCTTTCAAATTAAATAATATAAACTTGAATTCCTAAGTTGAACCCATTACCGCTTCAGATTGCTTATACCTGTAGTTACTTAGTTGACTGGATTCCCAAGGGCTCTATCCTACACTAACTACGAACCATAAAATTGTATGTCTGACTGCTATTGACCACCATTTATGTCTGTGTGTTGGTGAGTTGAACCAATGAAAAGTATTAAAAGGCGCTTAGAAAAAACCTCCTCACTCCCTATTGTACTGTTGCTGTCAGACAGAAACTTGAAAATAGCAGTCACAATGTTACAAGTTATATACAACTTGTATATAAGCTGCTTTTGACCACTAGCAATAATAGTGTTCCATTTGAAAAAGATGGTTCAAACCTGTGTAGTGGTGTGGAATAAGCGCTCAAGGTAATTTTTTCTTTCTTTTTCATCTTCTCATGATATATAACGATGTTCAGAGCTCTTCAATATAATTGTTTGTCAAGCAACAGGGCAGTGTTGTGACTATACGCTTTTTCGCGGACAAAAATGAAGCTATGATGACTAAAACTAAGACTAATATAATGACAATTTCGTCAACACATATAATCTAAACTAAATGTTAGGGAGGGACTATAGGAGAAGACAGAAGAGACTGATACAATTAAAATATCTAAATATTGAATCAAGCAACTTAAAAACGTTCCGGGGTGCACACAAAATCCAGAGTACATTTTAACATAACCCCAAACCAAAGGTGTTCTAAAGTGAAATAATAACCCTTTACATTTAAAAGCAACTAACTAACTACTCTAGTACTTCAGTAATTATTTTGACTGAGCAACTTTCACTAGCAGTCGAGTATTGTGTGACCAAAAGTATCTACAGTATCTCTGACTCTCATCTAGCCCATTTTGACCTGAGATCAGATTCTAAAAATGTCTTCTACATCCTGACAGTTTTCTGAAAAAGCTCTGTTTCTACGTCAGTTGTTCTTTGATTTTTCAAAAATAGCAGACCTACAAGCTCATAGCGCGCCACTCGGTGGCACGCTATGAGCTTGTAGATCTGCTATTTTTCAATAGCTAAAGCATAACATAATGCTAACACCAAAAGGGGTTCCCGCCCAAAATGGGCTAGACAGTAGATACAGTATCTACTGTACAGTACTTTGACCACCACTGACAACGGACAAAGGAAATTGGAGCCAGCGTGTGCAAATTGGGTGTCTATGGATACGTGGTTGGTCTATTTCATCTCAACAACTCTGCTTGAATAACAAGCCACTGTTATTTGAGTTGTGTCACTTGTATGTACTGTACAAGTTACAACTCAACCCCCAGTGTCAATGTCAACCAGATGCTCAATGAAATTAACATGCAAAATGCCGTAGTGTTGTTGAGGAGAGGGATGACCGCAAAAGCATTAGTTATATCAGTTATTATGTGCATGTTATTATGTGCATCTGTGTAATCACTGGAGTCTCGTACTTGTTGTCTTACTTGTAGCCTCAAGTAAGATATAAAATGGCCAGGAACACCACATACATTGACAGGGAAATAAAAACACCCACAATTTTATGAAATTGATAAACATATATTTTGGGCGGGAACCCCTTTTGGTGTTAGCATTATGTTATGCTTTAGCTATTGAAAAATAGCAGATCTACAAGCTCATAGCTACAAGCTTGTAGATCTGCTATTTTTGAAAAATCAAAGAACGACTGACATAGAAACATAGCTTTTTCAGAAAACTGTCAGGATGTAGAAGACATTTTTAGAATCTGATCTCAGGTCAAAATGGGTTAAATACCCTGTCATGACAAAAGTTTAAAAAGCATGCACATCCAACACACATTGATTCACATTGACAGGGTTTCTATTGTGTGGGCTCACGCTACGTTCGCAGTAAATGCCTTTCGACACAACTCACAGTGGAATGGTTTAAAGCCTGTGGGCCCTATTTTTGCTGGTGCTTTACCCCTTATCCCTTATCCACTGAGGAAAATAGGGTCCTGTGTGCACAAGGCTGTGAGCTTGTAAACTGCTAGGGCGACTAAAAGACTTCCCACACTGGTCACCTTCATGGGGTTTTTCTCCTGAACAACACATCTGGTGTTCTTGTAAGCTGCATAAAGTAGTGAAGCTTTTTCCACACTGATCACAATAAAAAGGTATATGTGAAATCTCTGGTGGACATTCAGGTGGTCATTGCTCCTGAAACTTTGGCCATAAAGTTCACACTGGTACTCCTTCCCTGTGTGGATGCGCTGATGAACCTCGAGAGCAACTTTTGAACAAAACCTGTCCCACATAAATCACAACAGGGGTTTATCTCCTGTGTGAATTCTCTGGTGTTTTATTTTAAGCAGACGTCCTCCTGAATGAAATTTTGTCCACAATGGTGACAATTATAGGGTTTCTCTCCATTGTGAACGCGCCATCGGAATTATGAGCGGATCCCAGCAGGAATTATGTAAGATATATTGAAGCGAGCCGTCTGTTTTTGTAACCCCAGTAATATAGCCTACAAAATGGGACGACCGGGGTCCATTTCTTTACACTCCCGAAGTAAAATTAACACTGCATTGGAGGTGTCCCTGTTTGCATGTAGCAACATTTCGACAAGTAAAATAACCTGCATTGATTGTTTTATGCTACATTTCATTTGTACAGCACTATAGTAGCCCAAACACACAATCATCACCTACTGTAAATCAATTGGTTTTTTTTAAAGCAGATCTCTAAGGTGGTGGTGATGATGATAAAACAAAGTCTTGTTAACACAATACTGCCCAGCCCTCCAGGCCAGAGTGTGGCGCCAGTGCCACCAAAATCAGTGTAATAAGCATAGAAAACGGGTCACTTCCGCCCACGCCAGAAGTGATGTAGTGTTGTGTCTGTAGGGTGAGCCTAGGGAATGGACGGTCCATATCATACCCATACTAGCATGAAGCGGCGAAGATCAGCACGGCTTGGATTAACGTTTTTCTTTCTTTTCAAAATCTTTTTATTCAGGTTTTTCGACAGTAGCCCAGGGGCAAGTATTAGACAGACATATAAAATATAAAAATAAAACTCAATCCCCTATCCCACCCTCCCCCCACCCACAATCCCAAGGATAGTCGGAACAGTCTGGAGGAAATAAAATAAATATATATATATATATATATACACACACACATACACAAAATACATGCATACATAATTACAAAAAATAAAAATATGGATTAACGTTTTAAGGTAAATACATATTTTTTAATAATGTTTAATCAAATCTCGTGTTTCTCGTGGATGGCCCAGGTGACCTTAATAATACCTTTCCACGAGAGATCTCGAGGATAGCACGGATTGGGTAACACAATTCCTGCTACTATATATCATTTGTGAGTAATGCTGAGCATTAAAATTAGAAGAATTAGAAGTAATAGCTGATTTTACAGTTGGGTGAAAATAGCCGATTAAATGACTTGTTTTTGAGTGGTGCAACCACTCCAAGGAACAGCAATGTCCGTGTTAACCTATGTGACATGTGTTAACCTATGTGTGTGACTATGAGTACCAGTAGGGGCAAAAGTGGCGCTGTTGTGCCAGAAACAGAGAGAGAGAGATAGTGCTACACTGTTGCCTGCTAATGAGAGAGAGAGAGAGAGAGAGAGAGAGAGAGAGAGAGAGAGAGAGAGAGAGGAGGGGTAGTTGCACCACTCAGTTCACACAGGTGTGATTTCTTATTTATACTGGCTCTATTGTCCACTATAGTCCCTTCCTAACATTTTAGTCTAGTTTTTATTTGTTGGTGAAAATGTCAATAAATGTAGTCTTAGTTTTCGTCAGTGAAAGTCGAACATTATTCGTCTTAGTATTTAGAGGACAAAATCAACACTGCCGCTAATTTCATCCAATGCTCCTGTACAGTATATCCTGTACAGTATATCCAGACTGTACAGTATATCCAGACTGTCTCAGCTGGACAGACCAAGACACCTAATATATTATGTTACATTATCCTGTCCTTTCAGCCCCATTCATGGTTAAATTACAGTACTCAGTCATGGGATGAACCAGGGCCCCAGACAGTCTCTTTACCCTCTCAGCTGTTGAAAGCATTGCATATTACTTGAGGTGTAGGGAGAACTGTCAATAGTTCCCTGGAGCTTTTATCTCAACACATTAACCACATACTGTAAAGCCGTACATACGGTGTGTATACTTGATTGACCGTATTCCCCCAGGAGTGTATAGGCTAATTGGATTCTTCTTCTTTTTTTTTCTCTACACCACAATGTCTTTGCTGTGGGGAAAAATGCTGATTTACAGCCTTGTGCGCATGTAGATCGGCTTTTTTCCACTGAACGTTCACCTACGACAACCCTAGAATAGGGAGGGACACAATATGGTGACATTGAGTAACGATGCAACTCACACCGTAAGATGCAAAAAAACACAAAATACATGCAGTTTTATTGTTGCAATAGTTTGTTGTAGTAATAGTAGTTGCCACGATGTTAACAATCAATACGAACACAAATCAGAGAATGACAACAGCCTGTGTGTCATATTTCAAACTTAAAACTTTATTTGCAGTTGACCTTACAGGTAATTTGAGACATGTAGTACAGTATGTGACTAGTACAGTACAAAAATGGTGAGTGGCCGGGGCATCGGCTATACAATACCCATTGTACCCATTTTTAGAGTTTTTAGTGCAGTACCCATTATCATAGTACTATGACATCATATTGATGACATCATACTGATCTGAATATGGGTATAAAAGGGACACAGACACACACAGACAGCTCCATATATGCCCATATATGGACTAAATAGTTGGATCGGTGGCTCTGGATATCCTCCGTGAACAGAGGAGAGACTGGCTCCACCTCGGGTTCCCAGTCGTGACTGTTTGGGTAATTGAGACCTTGGGTATTTAATGGATGGAGTGTTTGTTTGAGTTGCCTGTTCGTTTGACGATGTTTTCCTGGGAGTTTGTTGGTGTTTTCTTTAGTTAGTGTGGGCCTGTGGGGTACATAATAGTTTTGATCCCTCTGTGAAGATGTACTGGTGTACTTCAACATTTGGTTTCCTATCGTGACAGTTTAGTTTATAGTTTAGTGTCCGTCCAGAGCTGAAACCACTTTAATCTCTTCACATGTTGGCTACGCCTTTAGAGGTGGCTAAGGTGCTTTCCGCCACACACATGTGGGTGTATACCTTGCATTCATGATGCTGCACTGCTGTTCTAGTGACGTATGTCATACGTCATGTATATGTCATTAATCACTGCAACAGTGTAGACATATATTCTGACAGTTTGCAACGTTAGCACATTTTGTGCATGTGAGCAGAACAGGCCGGTTAACAGAGTAAGATAGTTTTCTAAGCATAAGTAGCAGTGCAACCAATACAGGGCAGGTGTGCTGTGAAGAAGTAGCATAATTGAAGAACTGTAACCAAAAGAGATCAAGACTGAATAGCGGGAAAATACTTTTTACAGAGGGGCCAAAAATAAAGTCATACAATGTCCTTGACGCCCCGCATGGTGTATTTTGATGAGACATGGAACAAGCTACTACCGACAATCAAGGCAGTGTTGAAGCTTGACTTTGTGGACAGAGCTACATGGAACGACTGCTTCTCTGCCATTTATGCCTTGTGTATCGCAAAACCAGAAAGTCTGGCTGAGAAGTTGTACACAGAGACCAAGGTGTTTCTGGAGAATCATGTCAAGCAGTTGTGCGAGGAGACAAAGGAGTCAAATGAGATTTTACTGATGTACCACGGATACTGGGAAGTATATAGCAAGGGCACTGACGACATGAACTGCTTATATAGCTATCTCAACAATTACCGCAACACTCTTTTTGCCAGCAAAGAAGAAGAGAGACAAATGGAGGGGGACCTGCAGAACAGCATGGACAATACCGAGCCACCCCTGGAGATTAGAGAGCTGGCGATGGAGATTTGGAGGGAGGCGATGATTGAGCCGCTCATGGACAAGCTAATCCCAATGATGTTCAACGAAATAGAAAATGACCAGAAAGGAATTCACCGGGCCAGCAACCCCTTTCTTCATATTGACCTGTGCAAGAAGGCACCACTGAAGTTTTATCAGGGAATCTCGGAGCGTTTTAAGTATTACAAAAATGAAGCCTCCAACCTAATTCAAGAGTATGTTCACAGTATGTGGAAAAGGTGAGATTGAAAGACAAAGAACAGAGAAATTGAGGCATACAGGACCACACAAGGAGCTGTAGGACTGCACCCAGATGTATGAGAAGGGGCTACAAAATACCATTGAGCCCTGTTAGACATCAAGATGCTCAACCATGACTAACAAAATGAAGACAGAGGGCAAGTCATCTTTTTTGTTAAATATGGGCTTCACCAGTAAAAGGAAAAAGTTAATTAAAAGAAGAATTAAATGTCAAGGTGCTCATCTCAGTAAATTCAGCTCTTGTTTTGAGTTAGCCCGTCAGAGGTCTAGTCCTTTCCCTTTTTCACCTCCTTATTGAATCCCTTCATCTGTCAATTCATTCAGATTACATTTTGGCCCCTATTTTATATTCGCCTGATTGCATTGACCATGCAAAAGCTATATTTGGGTTTTGGTTTGAAGGATCTTTCCATTTCAAAAAGCCTGAGAGTGGTCCTGGACAGTCAGATGTCCTTAAAAGAACACACTGCTGCAATCACCCGTTACTGTAGGTTTACATTTTACAGCAGCCAAAGGATCAGACCCTAACTCACCAAGGCTTCTGCATGCCTAGCTCCAAGCCATAGTCATCTCCAGGCTTTACATTCCCTTTTCTGGCTTTGATTTTTGCCTTCTCCCAGCACAAAACTCTGGTGATTGCCTACAAGTCAAGTCAAGACAAGGCAGCCACGGGCATGGCACCCTCGTACCTTCAGGACATGCTATATCTCCACATCCCATCCCACTCCCTTGGATCAGCAAACACGGGAAGTCTGGTTGTCCCTTCCCCAAAACACCCTGGCCAACATACCACACACATCCTACACTCTTCTTTCTCCTGGTTCCTAAGATGTGGAATAAACTCCCCCTTTTGATAGATGCTAGTTATATCAAGGCATTTATCCAATGGGCTACATGGGCTGCAGCCCAGGTGCTTGGCCACCAGGGGGATCAGCAGGAATTAAATTGAGAGAAAGTGCAAAGTATTTTTTGTTGAGCTTTTGTACATGCTGTACATTGATGCCAACTGTGATTGAGTAATTGCATGTGAGAACCATCTAGAGAACCATAAGGCATGAGGGTGTCCCTTGCCGAACATTACTGATCAATACTTCATGCAACGTGTTGATATCGATTATTTTTTGTAAGTGACACCGTCATACGATAGAGTACAGTATGTGCAAATGACAAACTGGCTAACTTTTATGGCCATTGAATATGAGCTGTTGCGTCAATTGGATTTACTGACTTCATAATGAACTCCGCCTTCAGGAAAAGCAAGAGAAAGCACTTAATATAAGCATTGTTATTCAAGTAGGCTTTAATGTCTTAGTGTTATTTATATTTGCGTAGCTAGATAGATGTACTTGTGTTTGAATTGAATGTGGCTTTACTGGTTTGAGCAGCTTGACAGCTGACACCTTGACCACTTATACACTCTTAGATTGTTGTCACCGTGACCACTTCGTCTCGAATTGTCTTTGCATGTTTTATTTGTTACAGCCACTTTAACGACTTTAAGGCCTGGTTTTTGGTGAGTTGGTGTCACTGTCTGAACCATGGGGACAATGGTCCTTGGTCGGCTGGTATGTGTGTGTAGTTATGTATAGATAAATGTGGTGTGTGATGCCCACAAAGATTAGCCTTGGACCAATATGTTATTTTATTCAGATTTTTTGTTGCTTGACCACAAATGCTCAGAATGTTATTTAGACTAGACTGACAGGTTTGATGTATATGCTAGTTTCTTTGAAGCACTAAATCATTTTCATTGCACATAGTTACTCTCTTTGCTTTCTACGACCATTTATCATTGTCATTTGTTGAATAGGGTTCATGCCATTTATTCCAATCGTATACTCGCTTTGGATAAGCACATCTGCTAAATGCCAAAATTGTTGTAAATTGTGTGCGCATGGCAGCCTGTGGATGCGTGTAAAAGGGTCTGTGTACTGTATAATGTCATGTGTGCACTGTGCATACATGTCTGAATCTGATCGTCATCTTTTTCATGTGTCTGGTGATACTGTACCTGTTTTAAGTTGCTCCCAAGTTGTTTATCAGGGAATCAAAATGTGGATACCTACAATACATGGCCTTGTGATGCTCACCAGGGAGCAGGGAGAGTTCTTCAGCATCACAGTTGGTTATCTCAGTCTGACAGGGAGGTCATCACGAGCCGGTTGCTATGCAGCAGTGAAGGTTGCATCTTATATCGCACAGTATGTCTGTCGTGCGCATGATCCCCGGGCAAACATATCTGCTGCACTGCAGCACTGGTGTGTGTGTGTGTGTGTGTGTGTGTGTGTGTGTGTGTGTGTGTGTGTGTGTGTGTGTCTCGCATCTGTATGCGTACGTGTCTGCTTTTGCGTGCGTGACTGTCTGTGTGCGAATGGATGTGTCTAGTGTGTGTGTATGTGTGTCTATACTAGTGTGTGTGTGTGTGTGTGTCTCGCATCTTTATGCGTACATGTCTGCTTTTGTGTGCCTGACTGTCTGTGTGCGAATGGATGTGTCTAGTGTGTGTCTATACTAGTGTGTGTGTGTGTGTGTGTGTGTGTGTGTGTGTGTGTGTGTGTGTGTGTATGTGTGTGTGTGTGTATGTCTGTGTGTCTGTGTGTCTGTTGCATCTGTATGTGTACGTGTCTGCTTTTGCGTGTGTGACTGTGTGCGAGTGTGTGTGTGTGTGTGTGTGTGTGTGTGTGTGTGTGTGTGTGTGTGTGTGTCTGTGTGTCTGTATGCGTGTGCACACGTATTTGTAATATATTGCAGTCACCAGCAGACAACCCTTAAAGATAGAGTGTGGTGATTTTTGTAATTTTTCTGTTTTGTATGTGTCTATGGAGTTAACATTACTCTAATAGACCTCCAGGTGTGGTTACAATATATTAGAATATGTCTTCCCTGTGTATATTTGGTTTCTCCCTGAAAGCCTTTGAGTCAAAAGGCCCAATAGAAATACACCACTTTAGTGACATCATAACCCTAACGACCCCAACAACAGCTGTGGGTGAGACTTGAGTTCAGGTGGGTGGTGCTCAGGTGAAAACCAGGTATACTTAATGAACTGGTTGGTGTGGCCACATAAATCATCATTTTAAACACTTTCTGTACAGTTTTTTGAAGAAAAAAAAAATTCCTCCTAGTATGATAGAACCTGATGATCATGTTTGTCATGACACTCCATCTTTAATAGATGAGACGATGGGCAACAAGATGTGGCTATGGCCGTATTTAGACCAAGGAGTGTTTCTCGTGCAAAACTAATGCTTGGAATGGATTCAGAATCATGAAAACCCCCTAGTTTGACATGTCACATACTACTTAAAGCATAATGAAATGTTGAACATTTTGTCATATAGGTTGTCAATGGTTGGTGGCCATATGGATTTGGCCACTGTGGCGACCCCGAAGGTCGCCGGCTCGGAACATGGTTCTCAAACATTGTCATGTCAAGGACCCCCAGATGGACATTTGTAAAAAAATAAAATAAAATAAAGATTTAACAGGTTCCAAAATATTCTAAATGTTTCACATTATTTCAAGATTTGTTTTTAAATAGCAGATCACAACGTGATCAACTGATGATTGCAGCAGTTTCTGAGATTAGCCCTGGGCGTAGTGCAGTGCGCGCGCACGCACGCACGCACGCACGCACGCACACACTCTCTTCTGGGCATCTCACCTATACTATGAGTCATGCCATAGAAACTAGCTCCAAAACACAGTAAAAATAGATCTCTGTGACTGGGTCTGAGTAAGTTTTATAATTGCAGTCACATAATACCTGAATTAAAATGCTGCTGTGTGCCATCGTCTCCACCTGGGTAATTATGCAAACCAGAGACAGCAGCAATATAATGGAACAATTCTCAGTCAGAGATCATTAAGAATCACGTCGGAGTCCCTCAATGGCTCTTTGAGTTGAAAGATATTGATTTACTAGTCTCACATGGACTATCTGTCTCCCGTTATCTTCAGCTTAATTGCTTTTTATTGTGCTTTTCACCATGTCCGCTTATTGGATTCTGTTCAGTGGCTTATTGCTCTGTTGACCAGATCGACACATACAGTGTATATAACAACCCTTCATCACGTTACTACTACAGCTCTAGAAAAACAGTATATATAACAACCCTTCATCACGTTACTACTACAGCTCTAGAAAAACAGTATATATAACAACCCTTCATCACGTTACTACTACAGCTCTAGAAAAACAGTATATATAACAACCCTTCATCACGTTACTACTACAGCTCTAGAAAAACAGTATATATAACAACCCTTCATCACGTTACTACTACAGCTCTAGAAAAACAGTATATATAACAACCCTTCATCACGTTACTACTACAGCTCTAGAAAAACAGTATATATAACAACCCTTCATCACGTTACTACTACAGCTCTAGAAAAACAGTATATATAACAACCCTTCATCACGTTACTACTACAGCTCTAGAAAAACAGTATATATAACAACCCTTCATCACGTTACTACTACAGCTCTAGAAAAACAGTATATATAACAACCCTTCATCACGTTACTACTACAGCTCTAGAAAAACAGTATATATAACAACCCTTCATCACGTTACTACTACAGCTCTAGAAAAACAGTATATATAACAACCCTTCATCACGTTACTACAAGTAAGACGCGCAAACGCGGGAAGCGAACGCAGCTCGTAAATTGCAATAACAACAATTAGAATAAATTACGTACTTAAGGTTTTTTTTAAGTTAAGTTTTTTTAAATTAAATGTTTTTTCAAGTTTTTTTTTAGTGTATGTGTGCGTGCGTGCGTGTTTCTTTTTTAGGTTTTTTTTTTAAAGTTTTTTGTTTAAGTTTTTTTTTAAGTTAAGTTTTTTTTTAAGGTAAGTTTTTTGTGTGTGCGTTTTTCCTTTTTAATTTTTTTTTTAAGATAAGTTTTTTTTTAAGTTAAGTTTTTTTTTAAGTGAAGTTTTTTTTTAAGTTAAGTTTTTTGTGTGTGTGCGTTTTTCCTTTTTAAGTTATTTTTTAAGTTAAGTTTTTTTTTAAGTTAAGTTTTTTTTTAAGTTAAGTTTTTTGTGTGTGTGTGTGTGCGTGCGTGCGTGCGTGCGTGCGTGCGTGCGTGTGTGTTTGTGCGTGCGTGCATGTGTGTGTGTTTTTGGGTGTGATACAGCTGCGCCCTCTGGTGGTGGGCGGGTGGTGTTACAGCGTGACACACAGACAGACACACAGACGTGATCTGCTGGGTCTCATAGTAAATGCTCACTGCGTTCGCAACTACAGCTCTAGAAATAACAACCCTTCATCACGTTACTACTACAGCTCTAGAAAACCAGAATTGCTTTGCAAACGCTTTCATTTGAAATGTATGAGCTCTCACTGAGAGATATAAAGAGGCATGACTCAGCTCAGTTTTTCTTCCCAACAAAAAGAATAACACATATGGATTGCACAATAACTGGGCCTGGAGCTGCCCAGCTGATGGCGGGAATAATGTGCAGGTGTTATTAGCAATTCATCACTGTCGGGGAGCAGGTGGAGAGACAGACAGACAGACAGACAGACAGACAGACAGACAGACAGACAGACAGACAGACAGACAGACAGACAGACAGACAGACAGACAGACAGACAGACAGACAGACAGACAGACAGACAGACAGACAGACAGACAGACAGACAGACAGACAGACAGACAGACAGATTTTGATATGCATGTTGTCCAATAGGAAAAGCAGAAGGTGTCTGTGCATTTCTCCGGTCTGAATAATAACATCTCTTTGTTTTCCATAACTGACTTGGAACTGCATGGCCACAAGAGAAAACAAATGTCTGTGCCTGGCTCAGGTTCCACTGCTATATTAGGGATCTGTCTTGGCCTTATTTAGTTTGACTTTGTTCATGTGCCAAGTGGTCATTTTGAGTAAGGGAATCACAGACAGCCTGCACCCTGAGCCAAGTACAACAACCTGAGCCAAGTACAACAAACCAGCAGCCCAGTGTTCAGGCATCACATTATATACTATACAGCTACAGTACAGTATATAGCTATTTGACACAGTGGTGCCTATGTCAGTGTCTATTAGCCGTATAGATAATAGATAATGGTAATAATAGAGCATGGATTTATGGATCATGGGGTGCCAGTGCCGCAGGAGGTAGAGCGGCCAGGAAACATAAGGTTTGTGGTTTGATCTTGGCTTAGTGGTGAGGTGTCCTTTAGCAAGACCCTGCATGCCATGTGAATGGTTGAATGTAACATACCGGACATTGTAAAGCACCTTAGATAAAGGCTCTATATGAAAATGCACCACCATAGTAGTAGAAACAATTACTTTGCGTCAAAACATACAGTACACAGCCTTTATTCATGGTGTGGAAGCTCAGGAAAAAAATGTTCCAAATAAAAAATATGTTGCTTTATTGTCGCGTAATATTGACCTTTTACTCATGAGTCATGACACAAACAACAGTCAGATAAAATATGCACTGCACACACAGCAACCCTCGACTTTATGCTTTATTTATACTCGTGGTATGACGGTCTAAACTGTAAATCGTACTTATTGCTCCTCAGACTGTTCAGCATTCTAGACTCATGCAATATTCATTGTGCTCTAGCTGTGTCTACCAGTATCACAGGGTGAGACAAGACCCTTCTCAGCCATGCTACGCGGGACACCTTCATGTTTAATTGACCAATAGGAGTCAAGTTTTTAAGTGGCCGGTATCCAATAGCGTGGCTCCTCTGATCCAAGGAGTATAAAGTGACTTGTCACTAAGCGATACATCCTGCACTAAGACGTCTGATTAGTTGACAGTCTAATTAATTTAAGTGCTAGTAGGTGACAATCAGAACAGAATGGTGAGGTATATCCTCTTATCGGACGATGCTATTATTTAATGAAAACATTACTCAAGTTTTTGAGTTTTTGAAAATGTAGTTATTAGCATAATATGTGACCATACCCATAACATCCTATATAAGGCAAAAAAAAGTCCAAATTTCATCATTCTTTAAGTAGCATGTGACATATGAAACTAGGGTGTTTGCATGATTCTGAATCCATTCCAAACATTAGTTTTGCACAAAAAACACTCCTTGGGAGGAAAACGGCCACACAAACGTGATGAGGTCAGCACATTTGGTCAACTGGATATGGCCTAATTTAGCCCAAGGAGTGTTTTTTGTGCAAAACTAATGCTTGGAATGGATTCAGAATCATGAAATCACCCTAGTTTCATATGTCACATGCTACTTAAAGAATGATGAAATTTGGACTTTTTTGCCTTATATAGGATGTTATGGGTATGGTCACATATTATGCTAATAACTCAATTTTCCCACGGGAGTTGAATTTCAAACTTTTAGTACATGTTATTAGACACCTTTAGAAACACATTGGTGAAGAAATTTCTTGGTAACGATTTAGTTCCCAGATTGGTCAAATACCTGATAAAATGCCCTTACTACAAGCATAATATAATGTATGAATCATTAATACATGTATAAAGTTGTTTAAGAGATGCACTGATAGTCTGATACAGCATATATCGGCCATATATCGGTATACAGATAGTCGATTATATCCATTAGGTGTAAGCCATAATAAGCCAAATTGTTATTGTATAATCATCTGTATCAGATTCAGTATCAGCTCAGAATTATCCAATCGGTGCATCCCTGCAATTGTTAGATTAAATATGCAAGAAGTTATTTTATTGATAAATTATAAACATTTAATATACTAGATTTCTCCAGGGCACTCTGTGGCTGCTCTTCAAATCCAGTCCTATATTGCACTGATAGAGCAATGGTTACAGAATTATGGCCATTTGAAATGTTAGACACTGCTCTAACACTTTTGTAGTGCCCACTGCCCACAGGTGTGTGTGAAATGTAGGGTTTTTTGGTGTGACAATATTGGGAGACACCTGAACAGCATTTGTGCCATGTTTAGTGAGGATTGGAGCAATGGTGTGCCTGAGGCCGCTGGTGGACCCTGATGTGGGACCCTGACGTGGCCCCTGGTTTGTGCCAAGTTTGGTGCGGATTGTAGGCCCCTGGAGGCCCCGAGGGCCACACGTGGCCTCTGGTGTGACTATTGTCATGGCAGACCCCTGAACAGTGTTGTGACATGTTTGGTGGTGTCTGCTGCTTGGCTGGTGGTGCCGAGGTGGCAGGTGACCTGAACGGAAATATAGCACAAGCGAAAGTGCAACCCAGTCGCCACAGAAAGAAACATTACTGTTTCTGCAAACCACAGATGCGTTACATCTCAACGCTTCAAGGCAGGCTTCGGTACGGCCACTCGCTCGGCTAGCGCCTCACTCAGGAACACCTGATGTGGGAACCTGACGTGGCCCGATAAATACTTCCATCACTGAATGAATGTTAAAGCGGATAGTGCCTGACAGAAGGCAGGGGACCTAGTCTGGACTCCACCCTCCTGTACATGAGGCTTGCAGCCAGAGGTGGAAAGTCACTAAGTACATTTACTAAATAATGTATAGTACTTAAGTACAGAACAATTGTCTGTTACTTTTTTTGAATGTACATTTTTCAATACTTTATATTGTATTGTACTTTATAATGCCGCTACAATCATTTGAATACATTAGCTACAAATTACCTTTAGATTATTATTACAGAATATAAATCAACCAATTTTACATTTGGTCTATTTGAAAACAGATATACAAGCTCATAATGCATCATGATGCAATGCAATGTGTTGTGAACTTTTCAACAAAACTTAGTACTTTTTTACTTTTGGTATTTTAAGTATATTTTGATGCTAATTCTTTTGTACTTCACACAGGTAATATTTTAAATACAGGGCGTTTACTTCTAACAGTGGATTTCTTGTGGTATTGATACTTCCAGATTGATAAATCTGAGTACTTCTTCCCTCACTGGGACCAAATCTGGTTGTGTCTGCTGCTGGTGGTGGCAGGTGACCTGAACAGAATAGCAACCCAGTCACGATGCGTTATATCGCAACGCTTCAAGGCAGGCACGCCATTCGGTAGGGGCACTCAGGCACATCTCTTGGGGTTCTTGAGTACATTGCTCAAATTGCTGCCAAATCAGCGCCTTTTGGGTTGCAAACAGATTTTCACAAGGTTAAAAAACTAAACAAAGTGTACTTTCATTTGTTTTATATTAATGTCATATCATCAAAGAAGTCATGTTTAGCCAATTATTTTAGGGCCCATGCACATGGTTAGGAATCGCTGTTTCAGGGGTTAAAAAAATGTCTACATTCTACGTATGTTGTGATTTGCAGAAACATTGCGCCAATGTTTTGGCACTGTGAGACAGAGAGAGGGGAGAGCAGTGTTGAATTTGACAACAAATTTAGATTTTAGTTTTAGTCATAGTTCCTTGAATAGTTTTCATTTAGTTTTAGTTACATTTTAGTCACCTGGAATGTTTTAGCGTTAGTCTAGTTTTATAGTCGACTAAATATCAAATATCAAGATTTTAGTGGACTAAATCTACAGTTGATTTAGTGGACTAAAATATTTTGGCAGGCCTTCCGTCGTAATGACTGATTTTACACTCGCTGAAAATAGCCGATCTACAAGCTCACAACGCGTCGTGCTGCGACAGGTTGTGAGCTTGTAGATCTGCTATTTTCAGCATGCAACCAAGTGTAAAATGACTTATAATGGATCTCTTGTCCACTATTCCCTTCCTAGCATGTCAATAGTTTTAGTCATCATAGCTTTTAGTTTCCATTTAGCTTTTGTCAGTGAAAAAAGGTAGTGGAGGAACATTTATTGTCATACAGTAGTATTAGTCAACACTGGGGGAGAGGAGATCCTTCTAAAGGATCGCTGTCAAAGAGCTCCAATGGTCTGATTGGAGCAGGGCCAGACGAGGTGAACAGGTTCATTGGTCTGATTGGAGCAGGGCCAGACGAGGTGACCAGGTCCAATGGTCTGATTGGAGCAGGGCCAGACGAGGTGACCAGGTTAAATAGGTGAGGAACGTGAGGCATGCTCAGTCTCTCGCCTGAACTTTCCTTCAACTTTCTTCCATCGGCTGACACAGACAGTGACGGGCGACAGGCAGAGAGAGAGAGGTGACGCAGCGACGGGTCATCATGGGTGACAGCAGAGACAGTGAAGTGTTAGTCTTTCCCTACATGCAGAAAACAAACACTAACACACCCATGCTTCAGTGCTACACAAGCAAGCATGAAGCGTGTGGTGCTAGCCACTCCTATTCGCTACTAGCCAGTCCTATACGCAGCAATGTGTCCCTCTTTATGTCTGTATGTGTGTCTAAGCATGGAAATAGGGTTTTTTCACCACCAAGTGTCACTGTTGCGCAGCCTAACACACGCACGCACAAAAAACACACAGTACAAGTACTGTACAGCACCACTCAGCTCAGACGGGTCCGATACCCTTGCGCTCATTGTCTGTTAGAACGGTGACTCCCATAATTCAATTCTAAACTAAATCTCTCCAAAATAAATGCTGCAGGGTTCTAACTAGAGTTTATTTTGGAAAGCAACAACATACATTCAGTAACGGTATGTATTAACTTTTTTTTTAAAAACATTTCGGGTACATTTCCGATGCCTGCATCATTTTGGCGTGTCTGTTGGGGGCAGACACGACGAAAGTGTTTTGAGAAGTTATCCAAAAAACACAGTTATAAGAGCTTGACAATAATCTTTTGAGGTACTTTGGTTTTTGGTGAAAAAGTTTGAATATTAGATGAATATTCTCAGTTTACAAGTTAATAGCCCTAGCATGTCTGTGATCTTACATACATTTCATGTATTCCAAATACACAGCCATAGATCGGTCCTATTTACAAAATTGCCAGGCAAATCGTACGTGTGTCTGTCAAGTGGACCTATAGCTGAGACAATTTACTCTCACTAAAATCTTTACCAACACGGTACAGAATACCAATAATGTGCAGTGTCGTAACTACTTTAAGTACATTTTACTCAAGTACAGTTCTGAGGTACTTTTACTTCATTTGAGTATTTCTTTACTTAAGCAAAAGCACTTCTTCCACCAGTACATTTGTGTCATTTTCACGGTAATTAGGAGCAAACACAGGGCCCTGGACAAACTCATTAAATCCCAGGTTAAAGTCCAGTGAGCTGGCCAGCCTCATGAATCATTCAGATATCCTCCATCGCAAGGTACTCCGGTTCGATCCCTTTCCTAATGAATCAATCACTAATGACTCACTTACTGTAGCTCATCAAGCTTGACACTACCAGAGTGAACATTTAACAACATTTGGGTGTCTGTTTTAGCGTGAGGTTTCAAAGCTCGACTTCTCTCTGATGCCGGACCTGAGGGAATGTGACGGGACACGAGTTGAAGATTGCCGTCAGGCATATGGTTGTTATTGTCCACTGTCTCTGTAGTTGACTGTGGTTGACTGTGGTTGTGCGCAACAATAAAACAGATTTCGGCTCCTATGAATTGTGCCGTCTCTGTATGTGTATGTTTGACAGTTCGCGGCAAAATGCGTCTGTGAGTCATGGCTAATCTTGCAAACTATTGTGTCGCGGGAAACGTCAAATGTCTTATGCATATGCTGCCTGTTGGCCAAAGAACTCAATCCCCATTCTCAAACTAGAAAGATATGTTCTCTAGTTAAAACAATGAACTTGCCGCATTATCGCATAGCAAACACAAACATATTAATTTGGAAGCTTATAGTTCTGTATAAGCCCAGCTTCAGCAAGCCTTCAGCAGTGTTCTGCATGCTGCGTTTGTGATTGTTCCTCTGGGATCTGCAGCAGACCCACAACTCCTTTATTATTTAATTCAAACAAGTGCTGCATCTGTCACTTTGGCAGGTCACTTTTAACTTCTGTCATTTCCATAACTCGGTGTGCGTGCTTAATTGCGTGCATGCCATTGCCTGCGTGTGTCCATGTGCATGCCTGCAGTGCCTGCGTGGAGAAAATCTATCATTCTGTGCTAGCTGTAATATATTCCCTGGTATAAAGCAATTGCCATTCTGATCATCAATCAGCCTTGGCATTAATGGGGGAACTCTGGGCTCAGCTTGCAGACCTCTACTCGAGTCCGGACCAAGGGGCCAGTGAGACGCTCCAACGTTGAAGCACTGGGCCCTAGTGGTAAGAGGAAGGACTGCAGGACCCGTGGCTTCACGCCAGTTCAGTCTCTATCCTTCTTTATACTCTATGCTCCGGACCCAAGCTATGTGATCAGGACACGTTGACATGGCTAGCAATAGCACTGGCTGATAAGGTTGTCAAACACGGGTCAGCATCAAAAGGCTGATGCCTGATTTTAAACAGACTGAAACAGTTCAACAAGATTTGTCAACTCCAATGTATTGATAACTCAATCTAATCACCCGGACTATGGTAATAGCCCCTTGCCTTATTGTGATAAGATGTAAAGTCCCAGGTTTAAGTGGAGGGCTGGGATAAGGCATATATTGTTGTCTCCACCAGGCCGAGGGCATGGGGAGAGAGTATGTTTGAGTATGTTTGAATTTTTGAGGGCCTATATACAGGTTTAATGTTTGTTTTTCCTTAAACAAACATTAAAAACGCCATTGAAATGGACAGAGTTTAATGTTTGTTTTGTCCATGTTTGTTTTGTCTGATAATTAAAAAGATGTATATATATATACATTGGTAGGCTAGCAATGTTGGAAGATGATAACAGCACCCCTCACTTCACACGGGTGTGATTATTTGATATTACTCCTCCAGATTCTGTCCAAAAATACCACAATTCGTTACACACTATCTCTATAGTCATGTGTTCAAGACGGATCTGTCCGATATTTCATATTCCATCCTATTTGGCTAACATTGGCCCATTTTGAACAAAAAGCCTCAAATCATGAACGCAGCGTGCAATTTACGAGAAATCTTTCACAGCCTTTCCTACTAGGCTGAGGAATATATCCAACCCCTTTCACACTGGCCTGTTATAGCGCCACCAACAGGTGGAATTTTGCAAAACACATTTTTGGAAAAAAATGCCTCAAATCATCCAATCCAAGAAATTCCACCCTTTTCACATTGGCCTATTATACCACCACCAGGAGGCCACAACCTGACCTGCCCTGGTGGAGACCTGTGCCCCGAGGGGCACTTTATTTTGTTATGTCTTATAATGTAAAAGTGTTTGAATTACTTCAGCCTCAACTAACTGTCATAAAACTTTAGGGTAAGAAGACAGACAGATAGAAAGAGCATTTAGATCGATAGACAGACAGACAGACAGCAGGCAGACATAGACTCACAGAAACACACCCAGAGTGTCTGTCTGTCTGTCTGTCTGTCTGTAAATGGTAAATGGTGCATTTATATAGCGCCTTTATCCAAGGCGCTTTACATAGATTGTGCATTACATTCACCCATTCACACACACATTCATACACCGATTGCGGCGGAAGCCATGCAAGGTACCAACCAGCACATCGGGAGCAATTTGGGGTTCAGTGTCTTGCCCAAGGACACTTCGACATGTAGCCGGGAGGAGCCGGGATTCGAACCGCCGACCCATGGATCATTGGACGACCTGCTCTACCTCTTGAGCCACAGTCGCCTGTCTGTCTGTCTGTCTGTCTGTCTGTCTGTCTGTGACACACACACACACACACACACACACACACACACACACACACACACACACACACACACACACACACACACACACACACACACACACACACACACACACACACACACACACACACACACACACACACACACACACACACACACACACACACACACACACACACACACAATGATGGAAGATCTTCCCCGTGCCAGCACTGCTCTCTAAGCATTCAGCACAGACAATAAATCCACACCCAGGGACAGTCTGTGGATGGATAGTTGAGTTAGTCCACCTCCACACTTCACATACTCGTGCATCTCACACAAGGAAAACCCTTGGCACTGCAAGCTATAACCCCATCGACACAAAGCTATTGATTGATACGGGCCGGTTACAGCTGAGTGAATCGGAACTGTCTGTCGTATTTCACAGTTCGAGGTTACAGCGGAAAGCTTGGCTGGAGCCCAGGCCATGACTGATGTTATAAGCATGAGGGGGGCTTTCAAGCGAATGAGCTTTCAGAGCAGGAACATGCAGTCACTGATGGATTGCCCTCAACTTTTCACCTTGACTGGAATCAGCCCTCGGGAGATTATTTCTCCTTTCCTACCAGAGAGATGAGAGCGCCGCAAGATAGTCCAATGATAGTTCAAGAAGCCGGTCTAATGTCTCACTAATTTGGAAAAGTGCAAGTAGTGTGTGTGTGTGTGTGTGTGTGTGTGTGTGTGTGTGTGTGTGGTTATACTGGTACAGTATGTCTGCAGCGTTATGTCCATAATCCAGTGGTTCTCAAACATTTTCATGTCAAGGACCCCCTTTCACCGCGTGGACCCCAATCTGAAAATATTTTGTGCCAGGGATCCTCATACAAGATGTGTTGATAAAATGTAAAAACTGCATTTTTCTATACAAAAATGTAAGTAGAAGCTCACGACGGGTCGCATCGCCACTTGTCGATTGGCCATTTTTTTGAAGGCCAATGTAAAGTGTTTACACTCTGGAACCTAGCGGGGTTTGAGAACCACTGTCATAATCTACGCACATTTGTGAGTACAACTGTTGGAACTTGGAACACTGTGTCCCCACCGAGTGACTGCCAATAAAAAACTGCCATAACTCACCATATCGCTCTGCCTGCACAGCAAAGTAGCAAACAGCGGCAACACAACAGCAGCTGTTTGCTACTGTGTGCGTGCGTGCGCGCGTGCGCGTCTGTGTGTGCGCGTGTCTGGGACATGTGACCGAGTTCTCACCACAGAGGGAATGAGCTATATCATGATTGATAAGCCCAAACGTTGCCCTAATTGAACTGAGTGCACCAGCCAGGCATATCAGACAGGGCGCACACACATACACAAACCTATGCACGCACGTGCACACACGGCACACGCGCAATATGCACGCGCACACACCCCTTCACAAATGTATGTAGGCCTACACTCACAGCTTCAAAACGCACACACACACACCCTTTTTCATCACTCCTTTTTCCATGTCTCTCTCACGCTACTTCATTATAATTTTCTACTGTCCCTCCAGTCATTTCTTTCGTTCATGGCTTATACACCCAAATCCCTTATGCAACAACGAAACCTGTCTTCATATATTATCTGCCATCATCATTATACTAATCACAAGTGGTGACCAGCTGCTGTGGCTACCAGTCCAAATGCAGTCCCTCCCCCTTTCTCCATAGCAGTGGGAGTGTTTTTCTGGACCCACTGAAAAACCTCCATTTCATTTTAGGGTCATGACTCACCAGGATCCTGAATGGCTTGATTTTAGACTTAAAATAATTTATATAAATATTTTTTATAAATCTCTATGGGAAAATGAATGGCCGATCTTTCAGTGGGTCCAGAAAACCATGCCCACTGGCCACTGCTATCCTCTATTACCCACAGGCAGCTCCGCTCGTTTCATTTCAATCTCCACAGTCTAACTTTGTTTATTTTATTTTATTGTAAATTAACACGAAAGGATGAACCGTAGCAGATATACAAGCTCAAAGCGTGTCGCAAAGTGGTGCGTTTAGAGTTCGTAGATTAGATTTTTTTGTACTTTTTTAATCCTGAAAAGTAACATATGAGGTGTCCACCCAAGAGTAGTCTCGCGTTACCAGACTGTTGCCTCTCGACTGTTGCTTCCATCATACAGTCTGGAGCAACGGAAGATCTATCATGAGTAAAATATAAAACGGAAGTGGGGCCTCCTCCCCAAATCCGTTTCGTCTTTACAGTCAGAAAACGTTTAAGCATATATAGCGCCTTGCTGCTTAGCAGAAAAGGAAATAAAAAAATAAAATGTAAAGATATTTTAAAATATATTTTCGTCAACGGAAATGGCAGCTTCCTTACTTGGATTTTGGGAGCTGTAGTTCCAGACTCTATATAGCATTCGGAGATTGTGGAATAGTTGTCTGGCTACGCGAGACTAACCCAAGAGGGACAGAAAGAGAGAGAATGTCTATATATTTTTACCATCATTATTAATCGTTTTCTACATAAAAGGTAACAGTTCTGACACGCCCTTATTATTTTTGCTCATATAAAAAAGAAAATACTTTTAAAAAATCCCTTAAATATAAATAAGTATTATTTTTTAGCAAGAATCGTAGTAGGATCATGCAGATTTACCAACTGCATGATCTGACTTTGTGTCTTTGGTAAGGCCATGTGTGACTATATTGTGGAACATGTGATCACTAAATCCCCTTAATAAGGCGGGCTTATACTATGTACAATGGTATACGTGAAGACCACGCAGAGCTTACACATATGTGCTACTGAGAGGTCAACACAAGGCTATATACACACAGGCTGCCCTCCACTTACTTATCAGCTCGGGAGATTTGTACACATCCACAGCAAGGCTGACCAGCTCAGTGGCCTTGTGGCCTGAGTGCCCGCCCTGAGACTGGGAGGTCGGGGTTCAATCCCTGGCCGGGTCATACCAAAGACTCTAAAAATGGGACCCAGTGCCTCCCTGCTTGACACTCAGCATCAAGGGTTGGATTGGGGGTAAGTCCCTGCGACATACTAGCGTCATGTCCAGGGGGTGTACTTGTACATCAAGCTGCCTCACGCTACAGAAACAGGAGATAGGCTCCTGCCCTATGGGCCTCATGGCTCGGCAAGGCTACTTACTTAATTACAGCAAGGCTGCGCAAGACCCTCCGCTTCAAAGCTGTCCCCTTCATGGTGACGGTGTGTCCTCAAGTGAAGCCGCCGAACCACAAAACCACATGGGCATGATGAGTGGAGGAATATCTGCAGCGCTGCTGTTAAGGCATTCATTCATACATAATGTTCATGCATCCATGATGAGACGTAGTGTGTGGCAGTGATGTGATGCCTCGGAAAATAGCAGATTATTTCAAAAGAATGGCAGAGATCCGAGAGTCAAAAATAGCTGATCCATCAACAGGCTGTCTGTCCCCTTGTGACACAGTGCGAGCTTGTATGAGACAGCTATTTTTGGGAGGTACCGACGGTGAGGCATAGTATGATGTGTCAAAAAGACCATGGTATCTCCAACATAATAACTTTCGTGTCTTGAGTGTGCAGGGTTTGATGAGGTCAGATCAACGGAATGTCAGAACAGGTCCATATATGGAGATCTAAGGGTGGCAGCGGGGTCAGTGTCTTGAGTGTACAAGGTTTGATGAGGGCGCAGGTAGGGCCGGGCCTTAATTTTCGGGCCTGTTGAGAACTCTAGTTCTGGTGATGACACCAGGGATCTCCATATATGGGCTTAATATTGATGACATCACGTGATTTCACAAGGCATGACCATATATGGTGCGTGACTGACTGACTGACGGGATTTCATAGTTAACTGCGACCTGCGGTCGCAATTAGACAGAATGGGAAAGGTTCTCCAATCTCGATAAATGCATACTGTATGCACTAGATAGATGACAATAAAGCCCTTGGAATAAGCTCTATAGAGGGTATGGGTGTGACATCATCATACCAGGAAGTTATGCGGGAACGCCTACTGAGTGACAAAAAACTACTTTCTGGACTTGCCAGCCCTTACATCCAAACAGAAAAGTTTGATTTGATTGAATTAAATGATTTTAAACAACATTAAATTCACTTTGTCACTCACTTTGCCACTTGATTTGCCACTCGATCTGCCATTCACTTTATGCATGCGCATACTCTCTATTGTATTCTATACCATAGCCTGCACTACTTCTACACTACTAAAGCACTTTACGTTCACTGATCAAATGTATTTCATGATGAATGACATGCAGACTTGGCTCTTACTGGAGCGGAAGTGTTTCCTCATTAGCCTACCTCTTCACTTTAGAGATTCTTAGGAGTGAGTGAGTGAGTGCATGCGTGACCGTTTGATTTATTATTCTCCCTTTTTGAGGTGCACTATAGCCCCTCAAATGCAAGGCTTTCCGAAATGACGTCACGTGGCAGGCTGGCAGCCAAGTTTTAATGTTTGTTTAGAGCCCAATTATAAATTCCACATCGCCAGCCAAGTCTATATAGAGTCTGATTTGCCACCAAGTCTATGGACTTTAATGTTTGTTTAGGGTAATAAATGACAATGTAAGACGTCATCGGGGTGATATAAATACTGCCCTCGCTGCGGTGGATGAGGCCATTCATTATCTATCGATATTCTATACATCCTAGAAACCTGTGTCCGTCCCTTCCCTGACTAGCCATTAGCCTCAGATTGCTCATGTTTGTGCACTGCACCAAAATAAGTGGAAGACAATTTCTGAATCTGTCTGTGGGTCTGTCTTTTTTGATGACATCAGGGATCCACGTACTGTATCTCCATATACAGTCGATTCACCAATTGGTCGTATGTTAGTGGGTACGGTGGGCGCTCCGGCTACAGGTCGTATGTTAGTGGGTACGGTGGGCGCTCCGGCTACAAGTAGGCCTACGAGTATTACATTCAAAACTTGCGTTCCCGACTTGCACCGTTCCTCAGTAGGCCGGTGCCCGTTTATAAATAATCCATTGATTGTAATATCTCAAATTATTACAGGACATAAAGTTAGACAAATTTGTGTCCAATCTGCAAAATAAATGCTTACCAAAAGAGTTCTTTCACAGATGTGTTGATGAGGGTGTCTACTATCACCTCTCAATTTGTTCCAACCCAACTCCCTTGGGAAACGTGACAGCTGCTGAAAGTTATACTGTATATGCAGGCATTTTATTTTATTTTGCAGATTGGACACAAATTTGGCTAACTTTCCCTAACTAAGTACAGACGGCTCAACTCCTAGGTGCTATATACGCAGTAAAAACTCAATTTAAATGTACTCAAAGTTCCGTGGGTAAATCCTGTGCCTGACAAATCCCAGGCAGTGCACTGAGCAGTGTTGACCTATCCTAAGTCCTAAATAGTAGCAAATGGTTAGCACTTCCTCATTTATTTCAGAGATTTTCAGAAACAGAAAAGAAAGGCTGAATAGCAAATGGTAGTTAAATTGGTAGTCTGATGCCAATGTAACTTTAAAACAGCCTTCACAGTTCGAGGTTTTTGACTTTGAGTCGTTTGTGTTCCATAATGGTTGGTAATTAATTACTTTCAATATAATAAAATGTTAAAGTAACTTCCCCAACTTGCATGCAATTTAGGTGTGAGAGGAAATTAACCAGAGCAATGTAAATATTGTTTCTCATGCCAATAAAGCCCCATTGAATTGAAATGAGTTGAAACCAGAGCATGGAGGATGTCCATGTAAGCCCTTAGTTATTACAGGGTATAGGACTAGTTACTGGGTTCGGAGGAGCAGTAAGCAGTATCTAGGGTAGGAATAATTTAGATCACACAGGCTTGAATTAACACAATAAAATAGAATGGCAGATACACAACATAGACAATAATCATACATAAAACAAAAGAAAAACCAACTGTACTTAGACTGGTAAGTACCTCCTTTTGAACGCTAATGCTACCACAGGAAAGCAGGCAAGTACTTTTTTATTCTATTTGTCTTATTCACTATTTAAGTTTCCTTTTCATGTTTTAGTTCTAAGTAAATAAGAATATGTCTTTTTAGGTTCACTGTATGTATTAGTGTTGAACTAATTTAACCAATGTATTATCATTTATCAAACCAAGTTACCTTCTTGTTTCACCTTATAGAATATCACAATAGCAGGCCTAGAAGAATAATACATTTCACTTAATCACTCAAAACTGTACAAGATCAAATATTCACAATTACATTCCCATTTTAATAACCCATGCATAAACTTCCTTTTAAAAGGTAATAGTCCAACTAGAGTCCTATTGTGTGTGACATAAGTACTGTATGACTAGGAATGAATGTGTGTAGCTCAAGAGTTCACTAGGGCTGTGAATCTTTGGGTGTCCCACGATTCGATTCCGATTCAAAAATTGATTCTCTATTCAAAATGATTCAATACATAGGATTTCATCACGATCTACTCCAGTCTTGTGGCATGAAAGTACATTTCTTAAAAAAGCTTATTGTAAAGGTTTTATCAACTGAATGATGTGAACACACAAAGGTAAATCCAAGACAACAACATGATACCTTGATGCCTGTTGCCTGTCAATGAGGGTCACCTGGCTCCTCGTTGACAGACACACCTCAGCTGTGCTGCACTGAAGTGACTACAGTAACTTGGAAATGACTGTTTACTGTGATTAGGGTAAGCTCACATTTGATATCACAAACACCATGTAGTGAAAACTCCTGTAACTGTAACCAGAAAAAAACAATCTAAAGAAAAAAAACAATCTGAAAAAAAGAAAATCGATTTTTGGAAATTATGAATCGATTTTGAATCGTTCATAACGGGAATCGTGATTTTAATTTGAATCGATTTTTTTTGACACCCCTACTATGAGTCCATCTGAGTGTAATGGATAGTCTTGAAAAGTTGCAATGGAGGTGCAGTAAAGTGGCTAGGACTGTGAGTCTCGCTGTGCAGTGATGCGAGAGGAGTAGTGTTCAGTCCTACCACCACGTACTCAATCAATGTCTCATCTGATTTAAGGGTTCTGCTTTGAGGACCTTGATCCGGTGAATCTTGGGTAGCCTGCCATCAAACGTCATGAGTGATATGCCAATATCACTTGAATCAAGAAAAATAACTGACCTGTTAATAAAACAGTGTTATATAATAATAATAAATTAGGGTCACCCTTAAAAGTTTAGGGGGGGGGGAACCAATGTCTTCATCTTAATTCAACTACTAGTAAATCAAATCAAAACTGTTTAATACCATGAAAGACAGAGGCTGCTGCTGTAATCAAAGCACAGTACAGTTCAACTCACCAAGCCAGTGTGCAATGATCAAAGATTTCAAAATCAGCACTCTTCTCTTCTCTCAAAAAGAGACAGCCAAAAATGGCTTAGAATGAAAATAATCTATTCTGTTCACATTAATCAATCTTCTCTGTCCGTTTGTCCAACAGGCTTCACTCTCCTGTTCTGTCCAGAACATTCTGTGCTCTAGCCTCTGCAGCATGTCGTTAGCTGAATCACATCACCTGGGCTGGTGTTACTTCAAAGAGCAGTCTATATTGAGAGACCTCATTGTCCAATCGGTTCATTGGTTTGATGCAGAGCATCTCACAGGGCTCCTAAAGAGACCACGCTGGGCAAGACCTAGCCGGTTGAATGGTTAAAACGGAAGTAGGAGGATTTTGGCGGAAGTAGCGCTCAAGGAAATGACGGCGACGCTTTACAAATTTGTTTACAGTCTCTGTGAATGAAACAAGTGTTGTGATTGGTCGAACAATATCGTATCTGGGGGAAATACATCTGACGGATGCTGGCACGACACTTCCGGCTAGGCACTCTCTTTGGGCGGGAACCCCTTTTGGTGTTAGCATTATGTTATGCTTTAGCTATTGAAAAATAGCAGATCTACAAGCTCATAGCGCGCCACCGCGCTACGAGCTTGTAGGTCTGCTATTTTATAAAAATCGAAGAACGACTGACATAGAAACATAGCTTTTTCAGAAAACTTTCAGGATGACATTTTTAGAATCTGATCTCAGGTCAAAATGGGTTAAGTCTTTGCAGATGAGTAAGGCTGGGAATGAGGCTATAAAGAGATGTATACAGAATTAATATAAACCCATATTATCTTACTGTGTATATGTTACGGCCCTTTAAAATTGGCTCGAACAGCAAGGACCATAACATAATCAGGACACAAAGCCAGGTCAAAAGTTTACCAAAAATATAACCAATTTATTTAAAATTGAAATCGGGCATTAAATAGCACTGAACACTGAACCCCAACCAAGTCAGGAATGTAACACACAAGGAAACACTGAATAAATATAGGGTTAAAGTAATAAATGCCGAAAACAATAAAGATAAACTCAAGACCTAACTAGGCATCCTACAAACAAACATATGGGCTAGCAAACTAATAAATGAGGGAGCCTGGGGAGCTATGCACTATGTGCATGTCGGAGTCCCCAGACTCCCCATAAACTACCAAAACAAAATAAGAACTAAACTAAACAGACACCAAACGGCAAACAAATACTCACTACCAGCCCAGTAACTGAAAGTAAAGAAAGCGCAACAGAACACAGGGGAACACAACTTTTCAGGTTGGGTGTTTGGGAGACAATGATCTGCTCTCCACAGCTCGTCTTTATAGCCTGCTCCTAATCATACAACAAGGCACAGCTGACACAGGGTGTGGCAGCCAGAGCCATCAGGTGATTGACAGGTGTCTGTCTCTTTAGACCAGCAGAGGTCAGCAATGTCTTATGTCACAGGCACTATACAACAGAAGAAAGACAACATTAGTGAACCAACAGATAAACAACATAGAGTCTTATGTGCAAGCACCTAACACCCCCACACTAAGTTATTAAATGCTGGTGAAACCCATCATTTGATAACATTTTCCTAGACTAATCAAAATCTCCAAAGAAACAAAACAAACATCTTTGCTACATAAGAATGTCACTTTCCAAAATACTCTCAAAATGTATGTTACTATACTTAACCATTACTAATTACATTATTTTTTCCGATTTACGAACAACAAAACACATGCTCACCAACTCAGGACAAATGTGTAAAAACCCTCAAGTGTATGTCCGGTTTCAAGAAAGAGTAACGTTAATGAACAGAATAGACAGATGCTAGAGTATAATAAAGTATAGGTAGAGAGAGTGTATAGTGTACCAGCACACACCATGCTTTGATGCCATGTGTGCATAATGTGCAAGCACCCAACACCCCCACCCTATGTTATTTGGTTTCCAAGTGCTTCACCCCCCCTGGGTCAAACACCTGCACCCTTAAATTGGGCTTCTGGTCTGCCTGAAAGACTGGCAAGCCACAAGATGAGTCAACCCGAGAGAGAGCACAAACAACAACACCTGTTGGTGTAATTTGGACCCACTCCAATTGCTCCCCCACCAGATTTAGAACGAAAACAGCAGGAGCAATGGATTCCTTTGGTTTCTCATGAGCCAGATTCAAGATGCCACGCCTATCCCGACGTGGTGCTATAATTTGCCTAACCACACCCCAGTCATCCTGACCGGATGCATCAAGTGGAGACCATTTTTGCATGACCAGGTTGTCAGTTAGACAATCCCCCTTTGACATGCACTCCACCTCAGTAGAGCCGTCAACCAGCTCTGTCACCTCCACCTTCTCCTCAGACATGAGCTTCACTTTAGACAGGGCCACGCCTCCTGACTCACCGGACAGGGACACCTCTGTCTCACATGGGGTACTGGCCTGCTGCGTCTCCACCGAAACCACGTCGGCCCCACCCACAACAGCACCATTAGTCCCACCCCCATCTAGATCTACAAGAAAGCTCTCACTCAAGTCAATTTCATCATTATAGCTTACCAGCTTCTCATCAGACCAGTTTACATCAAACGAGGCAAAAACAGTTGGAACAGTCACCCCCACCTCATGTTCACTTTGTGCCATAGGGACTGGCACCACCTCAGGGGTCACCAACAACGTTCCACCAGGTACATTAACCTCAGTACATGTTTCTCCTGGAAATATTGGAACCACCCTCTCAAAAAAACCACCAGGTTGAGGAGCCAGACCAAACTCTAATTCAGTCAAACAAATGGCCTTTGTGTACTCCTCCCTAAGCCGCACTAATTCAAGTTTAGCATTCTCTCTGCTTCTCTCGAGATTACTACGCATCCTTTTGAGCTCCAACTCCTTCAGCCGAACGAGATTCTCCATAGACAGTTCAACCACAAACTTTGATGATTCAGGACTAGAAGGACCAGGAAGCACCCCCTTATCACTCAAGCCCACCCACAACACCTGTTTGAGAACTCTCTTTCTCTCTTGTGCACTCACAGGTATCTCGTAGTGATCTGCAATTAAACCCAAATGCGCTTTGGCACAGTGATGAAAAACCTCTAATGTAGGGTCTCTCACAAAACCATCAAGTTTGAACTCCATGATTATTCACCTCCAAAACAAAGAAGTCAACCTTCAGAAGAAAACAGGCTATACCTGCACAGACCAACTTAAAGGTCAACCAAAACAAAAGGTTACTGAAATATAAGATAACTAGGTTACCCCAACACGAAAACAGTACACCTTAGACTACAGTAGAAACTTGGGGAAAAAAACAAATGGGATGTCACTCAACAGGTCACTGCATACACTTAAAGGGTTACAAAACCACACAAAACAGCACCTGACAAACTCCCTCTCAAACTAGAGACTCTTACTGCCACTAGAGCTCTGCTAGTTATCAGTTTTAATACCAACTGTTTACACTACACAAACATAAGAATATTTTGCAAAATCTCCAATTAAATTATGTTTGTGCAAAATTAGCTTTTGACGAGCCCCCAATTATGTTACGGCCCTTTAAAATTGGCTCGAACAGCAAGGACCATAACATAATCAGGACACAAAGCCAGGTCAAAAGTTTACCAAAAATATAACCAATTTATTTAAAATTGAAATCGGGCATTAAATAGCACTGAACACTGAACCCCAACCAAGTCAGGAATGTAACACACAAGGAAACACTGAATAAATATAGGGTTAAAGTAATAAATGCCGAAAACAATAAAGATAAACTCAAGACCTAACTAGGCATCCTACAAACAAACATATGGGCTAGCAAACTAATAAATGAGGGAGCCTGGGGAGCTATGCACTATGTGCATGTCGGAGTCCCCAGACTCCCCATAAACTACCAAAACAAAATAAGAACTAAACTAAACAGACACCAAACGGCAAACAAATACTCACTACCAGCCCAGTAACTGAAAGTAAAGAAAGCGCAACAGAACACAGGGGAACACAACTTTTCAGGTTGGGTGTTTGGGAGACAATGATCTGCTCTCCACAGCTCGTCTTTATAGCCTGCTCCTAATCATACAACAAGGCACAGCTGACACAGGGTGTGGCAGCCAGAGCCATCAGGTGATTGACAGGTGTCTGTCTCTTTAGACCAGCAGAGGTCAGCAATGTCTTATGTCACAGGCACTATACAACAGAAGAAAGACAACATTAGTGAACCAACAGATAAACAACATAGAGTCTTATGTGCAAGCACCTAACAGTATATAATAGTAAAATAGTTTGACAAATGCTATTTAGTTTATGTTTAAAGCTCTTTTGTAAAAGTGTGGTTACTTTATTTTAACCTGGTTTATGTCCTAAATCCATTTGCAATCCTTAGTTTTTTTTTTGACTTGGCTATATTTTGACCTGGGTTACACCCACATTAACAGGCACTGTGAACAGCAAGCACCGTGAGGCAAACTGAGTCACGGTGCTACTCCGAGGTATTCTGTGTATCTGCTGATTACAGCTGCTTGTTTAGTTGTGCGTCGTATGGTTCACATCAGGTTCATTCTCTCCTTAAATGCTGGAACCGTCCAGTAGTCTCCTTGGCAAGATGGGCAGAGCGGCTCAGTTTCCCCTGTGCCACTGTCTGCCACATCTCTCCTCCAGTCTACTTACCGGGTTGTGTTTACAGGTACACCAAGGGCACCTGACACTTGTGTGTAACCCTAGAAGTGCTCCCACACCACCACACACACACACACACACACACACACACACACACACACACACACACACACACACACACACCACCACACATAAGGTTTGGCCTGGTCACATAGACACCTTATTATGGGCAAAATAAAGAATATGGCAAATGTGAATACAAATGCCCTCAAGCAACTGAGAGATGATTTACATACACTGTACATGTTTTTCCAGGGTGCAGATTGTACTCTGCAGCAGGGGTTCCCCAACATTTTCAACTCGAGACACAAAATAGGAATTTGTCTCCCCGGGACCAAAACTTACATCATGAATTAACCACATATTCCCTATTCATTTAAAAAGGCCAAGCCTATAATGTGTTGCACCGCATCATGTTGTGAACTTGTAGATCTGCAATTCTTTCTGAACATTTCTGAAATATTACAAAAATTACATTTTGTGTAGGAAAACGGGCTCACCAACCCTACAGTATGTTTGTGAAACACTGCTCTACAGGACTGAGTGATTAAAATGATAATAATTACCCTGTATAAACATCACAAGATCACTGAGCTTAATTGCTGCTTAATAATTATGTAACGTGAAACCATGATCTTCTGTTACGCAACTAACTACCTGGTTGATCTTGCCAGTAGCTATGCTTGTCTCAAAAAAATATCAAAATCTATACAAACGGCTTGTACAGTGAAACCGCGACACATTATTGTCGCACAAATGTTGCTAAAATACATTAATTTTAAATGTAAATATGCAATGAAATTGTCGTTTTTGTATACTACTACTACAAACTTATCATACGCCACTGCATCAGTCTACTCTAATTATGCATTGTTGTGCGACAGAGCATAATTTAAGTGTTTCTCCGTTCTCCTTGCAGAACATAAACAAGGACATGCTGGGCGGCTTGAGAAAGTTGGTTGCATTTGCAGGTTTTAAATTACACACAAGACACAGACCCTGCATGATTAATATTGTAGTTAGCCGAGGATAAATCACTGGCGCAGTGTTCAACTGGTTACAAGGAATCTCATGTAGGTCAGGGTCATACATTGTTTAGACAGTATACCTTCAAATTATTTAAAACATTTGGTATTGGGATTCATACTTTTAGATAATGAAGGAAATAAAAAAATGGACAAAGAAATAAAAAGTGTCCCATTTTGCCCCATAGAGATCTCTGTATCCGTCTAACTATGTCCCTTTTATGCCCACATACTGGATGGAGATCCGATCCCTGATGTCATCAGGGATCATCTTCTATAGGCTTACAGGGGACAATTCCACAGTTGAAAGTTCATGTCACCTTGTACATCATAGGACACATTTTGTTTCGCTTTTTTGTGTTTTAATCACAAAAAAGGTTTGTCATGCCACAGCTAAGCCACCAACACCCACGCCAACACATATGGTGTGTGTGTGTGTACTGTGTGTGTGTGTGTGTGTGTGTGTGTGTGTGTGTGTGTGTGTGTGTGTGTGTGTGTGTGAGAGAGAGAGTGTGCGTGTTAGTGTGAGAGAGAGAGTGTGCGTGCGTGCATGCTTGACTGTATACGTCCATGTGTGTGCAGAACGAGTGAAATAGGCCTATCTCACAGCCCCCTTTCCACGCCCACTTCCGGTAGATAGTGGTGTCATTTAACATTAGGCATTTACACTTTTTTTCTCTGGAGAATCTAAGTACATTTCCTAATGTTAAAATGTCAAAGACCGATAATAATATGAAGAAAACAACTCAAATAAGTAGAATAAACCTTACCTTTACAAAACGGTAGTTTGTGGCTTGTGAAAATACCTCTTTTAACATGGAAGCCTATGGACCGCAAAAAAACAAAACACCACTATCTCCAAAGGGGGGGCGTAAAAAGGGGGCGGGGAAATGCTGTGAGATAGGCCTATAGAGAAAGCGAGAGAGAGGCGCAGACAGAAAGATAGAGGTGGTGTAACCTATTCTTTGAGGAAATACATTTAAGAGATTAATGTGATTTTTAGACGGGATGTAAATCAGGAGAAGAAAGGCGTGTAGTTAGTTTAGGGCTGCAGAGACACGTGCATGAAAGAGAAGAGAGAAACACAGGGCCGAAGGACCCGTTTGAGTGCGTGCGTGCGCCAGCATGTGCATGCTTCTGTGCCAGGTACATGCAGTCCAGGCCTACTTTGTTTGGTTGTAGTCAGCTAACAGAGGAGCTTAACTAGGTCCACCCCCATCACTTTGTTTGGTTGTAGTCAGCTAACAGAGGAGCTTAACTAGGTCCCCCCCCCATCACTTTGTTTGGTTGTAGTCAGCTAACAGAGGAGCTTAACTAGGTCCCCCCCATCACTTTGTTTGGTTGTAGTCAGCTAACAGAGGAGCTTAACTAGGCCCCCCCCATCACTTTGTTTGGTTGTAGTCAGCTAACAGAGGAGCTTAACTAGGTCCCCCCCATCACTTTGTTTGGTTGTAGTCAGCTAACAGAGGAGCTTAACTAGGTCCCCCCCCCATCACTTTGTTTGGTTGTAGTCAGCTAACAGAGGAGCTTAACTAGCCCCCACCCCATCACTTTGTTTGGTTGTAGTCAGCTAACAGAGGAGCTTAACTAGGCCCCCCCCCCCCCCCATCACTTTGTTTGGTTGTAGTCAGCTAACAGAGGATCTTAACTAGGTCCCCCCCATCACTTTGTTTGGTTGTAGTCAGCTAACAGAGGAGCTTAACTAGGTCCCCCCCCATCACTTTGTTTGGTTGTAGTCAGCTAACAGAGGAGCTTAACTAGGTCCCCCCCATAACTTTGTTTGGTTGTAGTCAGCTAACAGAGGAGCTTAACTAGGCCCCCCCCATCACTTTGTTTGGTTGTAGTCAGCTAACAGAGGAGCTTAACTAGGTCCCCCCCCATCACTTTGTTTGGTTGTAGTCAGCTAACAGAGGAGCTTAACTAGGTCCCCCCCATCACTTTGTTTGGTTGTAGTCAGCTAACAGAGGAGCTTAACTAGGCCCCCCCCCCCCCATCACTTTGTTTGGTTGTAGTCAGCTAACAGAGGAGCTTAACTAGGTCCCCCCCATCACTTTGTTTGGTTGTAGTCAGCTAACAGAGGAGCTTAACTAGGCCCCCCCCATCACTTTGTTTGGTTGTAGTCAGCTAACAGAGGAGCTTAACTAGGTCCCCCCCATCACTTTGTTTGGTTGTAGTCAGCTAACAGAGGAGCTTAACTAGGTCCCCCCCCATCACTTTGTTTGGTTGTAGTCAGCTAACAGAGGAGCTTAACTAGGGCCCCCCCCCCCCCATCACTTTGTTTGGTTGTAGTCAGCTAACAGAGGAGCTTAACTAGGTCCCCCCCATCACTTTGTTTGGTTGTAGTCAGCTAACAGAGGAGCTTAACTAGGTCCCCCCCATCACTTTGTTTGGTTGTAGTCAGCTAACAGAGGAGCTTAACTAGGTCCCCCCCCCATCACTTTGTTTGGTTGTAGTCAGCTAACAGAGGAGCTTAACTAGGTCCCCCCCCATCACTTTGTTTGGTTGTAGTCAGCTAACAGAGGAGTTTAACTAGGTCCCCCCCATCACTTTGTCCCTCTGTCCTTCCTGTGTTTGGTTGTAGTCAGCTAACAGAGGAGCTTAACTAGGTCCCCCCCATCACTTTGTCCCTCTGTCCTTCCTGTGCCCCCCCCCCCCCCCCCGCCTGCTCCCTCCTCCCACCCCAACCCCATGCAAGCAGTGAGCACTAAGTCGAATTTGGTGCAGATTAATGGGGTGGTGGTGTCCCAGAAAACCTATTCTTTACTACAGTATCTTCCTGTGAACACCAGACAGGATTCAGAGATGCTTGAGTGTGTTTTTTTTTGCTGCCAGATAAACTCACTTATCTAGGGGGGGGAATAATTCAGCTGCGCACACTGATATGGCAATGGCACACCTCTTGTCACCTGGTGCTAATCTTTCTTTCCAAACATTATTGGTATAAGAGAGAGAGAGAGAGAGAGTTTAGATTTATGAACATTTTCACCTACAGTATAAGGACCAAGTTGGAATTGGCATGTCACACGCCAATCAATATGTGCATCCTTTTGGTCTCATAATCATGGTCAAGTCAATCAGACGACATCATGGCCAGATGGTGCCGACCAGATGTTCATGATTACAGAGAATGCAAAATGATTCCGGATTTCAACATCATTAGCAAATAAATAAATAAAATATGGAGATAAAATAAAATCCTGTTTCTGGCTTGGAATCAACAAAGTAAACAGGAATGTCCTTCACGTTTGATTTTTTTGTCCAGGGGGTGTTAGTTTATGAAAGTCTGGCCCTGTACGCTCCCATGGCCAGATGTTATTATGTAATATTTATTGAAAAACTCTGTTTTGTGTTGTTTAGTATTGGCCTAGTCTCACAGTAGCCAGCCGATAATATGTAGATATCTTGAACCGCAGAGAAAAGTCTGTGGAAATCAATGGATCTCCTTGTACAATGTAGGCTATGTCCTGTGTGGATAAATAAAACAGACTAGCATAAGTCTTAGTAAGGAACAAAATAATGAACTTGTACTCTATTGATGTTTCCTTTATTCTGGGCTTTTAAGAATTCCCAGACTGACCTAATATGGCTATCTAAAGAAAGTAAAACAAATACAATAAAAATAATTCTATGTACAAAAAGTCAAAAACAAAATCACTATTCTCTTATTTACACCAAGTGTTCTTGTGAAGTATTTTTAGTTGTTGATGAAATATTTATGAAGATTGTTATTTCCATTAAGGTCAAATTGGGTACAGTATGGAAGTGTATTGCTTCCATGGCAGAAAGATCGATCCGTATAATTGCGAACGAAGTGAGCACTAACTATAGAAGATGGCCAAAACTGTCTGTCTGTGTGTCACGCTGTAACACCACCCGTCCGCCACCAGAGGGCAAAAGATTGGGAGCAAACCAATACAAACTGAAATTGGAATACAGAGGTCTGTGTGTGTGTGTGTGTGTGTGTGTGTGTGTGTGTGTGTGTGTGTGTGTGTGTGTGTGTGTCAGACTGCCACAACTGCTTTGTTCGCTTCCCGCGTTTACGCGTCTTACTTGTGTTATAACATGAAAGGTTTATGGTTTGAACAAGATGTTCATGTTTAACAATATTGTGACATACAATTTCATCATGTTATACAATGTATCTTGTCATAACCTTTCCCATTAGGGTGAATAGAACTTGTTGGTGTCCATGGTAAGTTGTGTGATTACATATAGCTTTATGGCAGGCATTTACACTTTACCTTCCTACTGTACATGACATGGCTGTTGGAAATCAAGAAAAAAAAATCCAATAATCTAATCATCCAAATGTATTCCTTTTGACCTGTAGACCCTGTCTGGCAAAGTAATTTACAGGCAGTGGTGGAAAGTAACTAAGTATATTTACTTAAGTAGGCCTACTGTACGACTGTACGTAAGTACAAGTTTGAGGTATTTGCACTTTACTTGAGTATGTCCAATACTTTTACTCCACTACATTTCAGGTCAAAACTAGATTAAGTGCCCCTCGGGGCACAGATCTCCACCAGGCCAGGTCAGGTTGTGGCCTCCTGGTGGCGCTATAATAGGCCAATGTGAAAAGGGTGCCATTTCTTCTTACGCCTTGGTTGGCAATTGGATGATTTGAGGCATTTTGTTCCAAAATGTGTTTTGCAAAAATCCACATGTTGGTGGCACTATAACAGGCCAATGTGGAAAGGGGGGGGGGGATATATTCCTCAGCCTAGTAGGAAAGTCTAAAAGATTTCACGTAAATTGCACGCTCCGTTCATGATTTGAGGCTTTTTGTTCAAAACGGGCCAATCCTGCAAACTTTGAAAGCCAATGTTAGTCAATTAGGATAGAATATGATCTATCCGATATCAGACAGATCTGTCTTGAACACATGACTATAGAGATACTGTGTAACGATTTGCGGGATTTTTGAATCTGGAGGAGCAATATCAAAAAATGTGTTTTACAAAAGTCGGCCTCCTGGTGGCGCTATAACAGGCCGTTCTGGAAGATTTGGGGCAGAGGTTCATGAATTGGCATCCAGGGTTGGAGGGTTGTGTGTGTGCAAAATTTGGCATCGACCAGGTTAACGGTGCCGGAGATTAGCTGGTAACAGACGGACGGACGGACAGACGGAGTGCAAAACATACTCTCTCCCCATGCCTTCGGCCTGGTCGAGACAAAAATTGTAGTTTTACTCCACTACATTTATTTGAACACTTTAGTTACTAGTTACTTTGGAGATTAAAAGTTTGATTAGATAACATACAGTAACCACTTCAGCCCTATGTACATTTCAGCCATTTGAAAATAGCCGATTTACAAAATCACAATGTGTCGCATCGTGACGCATTGTGAGCTTGTAGATCAGATATTTTCAAAAGATTTTGTACACATTTTGAACTTGTGAAATGGGACATTCTGCAATACGAGTACTTTTTCTTTAAGTACATTTTGATGCCAATACTTTTGTACTTTCACTTGAGTACATTTTGAATATGGGACTTTTCTACTTGTAACGGAGTTACATCTACATACGTATTTTTACTTTTTCTTAAGTAAAACATTTGAGTACTTTTTCCACCACTGTACACAGACCAGCAGGGGTGAAAACAAGGTTACCCTAATGAGTCAAAGTCACTCGACAGTGTTTTTATCCAACAATTCCCATTTGGACCTATTTCCAGCAGGTCCAGGTGATGTGAGGAGATCCTGTTGCCCCTTAGACATTGTTGCATATTTAATAAGCCACGGGTCCCCATTTAAAATCGTCCCCGATTCCTATCGCAGACTCCAGTTTTAACACCACAGGCCGTGTGAGGACAGCTTCCCTCTAATGCTTGCGAAAGAGCTGTGATGAAAGCTGAATGATTTTACAGTATTTACCAGAGCAGAACATGCAAACAATGCTGCTTTAATGAATAGATAACGTTATGGTTACATTATGTCGGTGCTATTGCGTACCCTCATGGAATGGAACACAAGTCTAAACGGTGCATTTCTGTGTACGCCAACTTAAACAAAGAACTTCATGTGTTCATCTCCTTTAACCTGCCCATATACTTTACTCAAAGCAATAAATGCATTCATCTTTTATCTTGCCCAATGCCCATGTACTGTACTCAAAGGATTTTCATGCATTCATCTCCATTATCTGGCCCATGTACTTTACTCAAAGCACTTTCATCATGCATTCATCTCCATTATCTGGCCCATGTACTCAAAGCACTTCATGCATTCATCAACTGTATCTGGCCCATGGCATGTACTGCACTGTACTTTACTCAAAGCATTTCATGCATTCATCAACTTTATCTGGCCCATGGCATGTACTGCACTGTACTTTACTCAAAAGCACTTTCATGCATTCATCTTAGTTAGTGTGTCTGGCCCACGTCCCAAAGTAATCTGAATGTCTGACTGTAGCCAGGAAGTATAGATCCTTATCTTGTCACTGACTGAAACTATACCAGAGTCTTAAGTGGCTCCAAGGTACACGGGCCTGTAACAGGAGAAGAGAGGGTGCCATGCTAGGGTATTCAATCAAGCCAGCAGCAACAGAGGCACACATCACGTCACACAGTTAATTTGGCAATTCACTGACCCACACTCAAGTGTCTCTCATCCATTCACTGTGTGGATTACTTGGTTTCCTCTGCTTGGAAGAAGCAGAAAGGGTGAGTATAGATAGGGGGTGAGTTGGTCAGGTGGTATAAGGTGGTAAGTGGTGAGGGATTGCATTCCTTAATTGCCCCAGGCCAGGGTGAGACTATGTATGTAGGTTACATCCTCATTTGACAGATTAAATATTCAACATGGAGAAAAAACAAACAAAAAAACAACAACATATTACTCGGCTAAAAAGAATATGATACCTAAAGCATATTCCATAAACATAGTTAGATTATTATTATAAAACCAGTATATCTGCATTCAAGGGCATATTTAGTGTGTGCGCGTGCGTGTACTCACCATGAGAGCCAGACTCCACAGCAGTGGCGAGGAGCTCCTGGTTGGCTTATGGGATGATGGCTTGAGCGGAGAGGAAGATTTTTGAAGTGTGTTGTCTTGTCAGGCAGAAATTGGCGTTGCCTATATGGGGATTTGTGTCACGATCCAAGGACTCCAGGAAAGGTCTGTCCTACCTACGGTATAGGCCAAAACGTGAAGGCCGCTGTTATGGGGCCACCGTGAGGCTAATTTAAAGACATTGGGGCAGAGGTTCTGCCTTGGCCTACTGGGAGATCTGCGTGCAAAGTTTCACACCGATCGCTCCATCAATGCCAGAGATTTATGTATTTATTTACCAGGGACATGCAGTGCTCATTAATGTCAAGTTTTCACATCCATGTAAATGAGCCAGAGTCAGCCTAAAGCAAATTCCCTGAGTCCCTGATTAGCTGCTCACAGACACACGGATGGACGGACAGGTGCAAAAACATAGTATCTGGCCTTCGCCTGTCTGGCCTACCAGAGACAAAAAGTCAATATGTCTCTCAGTCATTGGTGGTAAAAATATATATTTTACAGTATATTGTTTTAGCCACGTTCTTAAGTGTCATTGTAGAGTTGGCCTCTATGTAGAGTTGGCCTCTACAATGACAAGGCTCCAAAAAGTTGACCAGTCCAAAAATGCAGGGTTTTTATTTACCTCTCCAGTGCAGGTTAATTCACAGCTAGCGTAGCCCGGGCAAAATAATAGTTCAAAAATAAATAAGACTGACCAAAACAACACTCCAAATAACAGACCTGAATAAACACTTGACAACTAAAGAAAATGAAACAAACTAGTAACTTAAGAAACTATAAACAGGGAAAACCTTATAAATACAAATGCTATAGCATTTAGCTCTCCCCTAGCAAGGACTGAAATGCCTACCTGTAGCATGCCTTTTAAGCAGGTGAGGCAAACCATCACCTGATTGCTAATTGGTAACTCTTATACCGGTAACTTAACCAAGGTTATTAAGGCCCATAAGTTACTTTACAGTTTACACAATTACATCAGGACATATCAAAGTAGATTATATTCCATAATGTTCTCCAGGCACCAATTCATTCACAGAGGCTGTTTTGGAAAGAATTAAGTGGCATGGCATCCTCGGCCTAGTGGAAATGTGCGTGTATAATTTCATGGAAATTGCACACTGTGGGTGTGATTTGTTGCGTTTCGTTTGAAACGGACCAATCATGCAAGCTTTGGATGCCAATCTTAGCCAATCAGGATGGAATATGGGAAATGGTGCAGATCCGTGTTGATCACATATACTATGGAGAATTTGGAGATAGTGTATACCGAAAACTTTGCCCAAATCGGCCTCATGGTGGCACTATAACAGGCCGTTGTGGAATATTTGGGGCAGAGGTTCGTCGTTGGCATCCAGGGAGTGTGTGCACAGTGTGGCATGGATGGGGCCAACGGTGCCGGAGATTAGCTGGTAATGGACAGACGGACAGACGCATGGACGGACGGAGTGCAACACATACTCTCTCCCCATGCCTTCGGCCTGGTGGAGACAACTAAGGAGGAACGGCTGCCATGTACAGTATGGCATGTGTGAATCTAGAGCTATTACACACACACACACACACACACACACACACACACACACACACACACACACACACACACACACACACACACACACACACACACACACACACACACACACACACACACACACACACACACACACACACACACACACACACACACACACACCTTACAGAACCTTTAACTTAAGGTAAGTGATATTTCAAGGACACTAAGCAGTTTGGAGAACAGGTTATTGCTGCTCTTTCAATGGAGCATAGCAGAACCTTTGGTTGTACAGTTTGTAGCAAACGCTTGTAAATATCTAACACCCACACAGAATGTGGCAGCATGCTTATTGCTTGGTCTTCAACCAGCCAACATTCTCACATCTCCCCCCTTCTCCGCTCCTTCCATTGGCTCCCGGTTGCTGCCCGCACAGAATACAAAACAAACAATGCTTTTTTGGCCTACAAAGCAACCAAAGGTATGGCACTCCCATATCTTCAAAGTCTGATCCAACCCTACAACCCCCCCCCCCCCCCCCCCCCCCCCATTCCAGTCATTTCATAATGTATGCTTGGGTCTAGCTTCTGGTCAAGGTTGAATAGTGAAACAGAGAAGTTGAAGCCTACTGCTTCGACCTGTGACCTTTCAGTTCTGCCTGCATGCACCATAGCCCACAATGATTACATGATGAGCCTGTGTGTGTGTGTGTGGTGTGTGTGTGTGTGTGTGTGTGTGTGTGTGTGTGTGTGTGTGTGTGCATGCGTGCGCACATGCGTGGGCGAGTATATTCAGGACATTAATTCAGGTGAGTATTGCGTGGCTTTCTTGTTTTCTAACTCAAACTAACACACGTTCCTCTCACAGCCTCTTTGTTTCTACCAATATTGAATCTAAAATATCTACAATTTCTAATACCTACAGTAGCATCCAGTTTAATCTCATTTCTGCCTCTGGAGATTCTCAGAAACATTTCTTATCATTCTAATGGTTTCTCCATCATGATAATTGTATTTTATTTAAGTCTGTCCAAAATGGAAGGGTAAAACATGGACATATGAGATGGAACGCAGACAATATGAAAACAAGAGAATAAAATTAGATTGCGTGAATCAGTAATATTTATTAACCCTTAGCATAAAATATGTGATAAAAATGGCCTGGCATCTAACATTTGCTGGGAATTCAATTTGCAGGGAGTGTGATTAATATTTCTCATTACACAATGTTGTGCGAGACTTGATTATCCGTGTGCTATATGGAATTAGGTCACACACACACTCAGCAAATATCATCTTGATCTAATCATGATTACAACTCAATGCCTGAGACAGGTGCCGTTTATCACGAGAACGTCACAGAGTTGTTTACAAAGTCATGAACACAATAGCGTGTTGCTGTTGGGTGGAAACCTTCTATGCCCATGCATAATGGATAAAAGCCAATATAAAGTACATGGAGTCATCTAGAGCAGGGGTTCTCAACGTTTTGGGCCGGGGACCCCCGGAAATGCTTTGGCAATGTCTCGGGACCCCCGCCCCGCCCCCTCCCGACCCCCAATATAAATTGACTGCTACAATAACCTTAAACCATTTTGGGCGGGAACCCCTTTTGGTGTTTTAAGCATTGTTATAATTTAGCTATTGAAAAATAGCAGATCTACAAGCTCATAGCGCGCCACCGAGTGGCGCGCTACGAGCTTGTAGGTCTGCTATTTTTGAAAAATCGTGAAAATATCTTTTTTTTTTTTTAAATAATTTGGGGACCCCCTAAAATATTTTGGCGACCCCCCGAGGGGTCGCGACCCACGGGTTGAGAACCCCTGATCTAGAGCAGAAGTTAAGAGGGTTAAGAGGCTGCTAGAAGAGCACTTCTGTGTTTTAATTTAGCGTGCTATCCAACCTGGGTTGAACTTGGGACAAGCCTAGCACAGGTTACCTACTTACAGTACATACCGTAGGCACCTGTGTGGAGGTCTACTGTATTTGGAATGCTGGAGCAGGCTCTAGTATCTTGGGAATGGATGCTTTTTTTAGTATAGTGTCATAAATACACCTTTTGTGTGGTGTTTGGTGTGTACTTCTTGGTTTTCACTAGACATATTTATTTGCTAATGCAAATCATGACCAGCTGAACCTCTTGTGGGTATGGTTAGAGTTTACATTCGACAAAAATGAGCTTTGGCAATAAGAATTAGTGTATAGAGGGGAACAAGGAGTGGGCCAAGTATAGAGCCCTAGGGGACAGCGGTCAATTAAGTACAGTTATGTAGGGTTTAAATGGTTAAATTGATTTATGCATTAGAAGACAACAATACATGTTTTTTCACATGAGTAAACGTTTTCACATTATGAAAACCCAATACATTTGCAACATGTATACATGTGTATTGTGGGATCGCTGCCATTTGAAATTTGGGAAATCAAAGCACTTCTCAAATATCATTACGCAAAGAAAAGACAAAAAGACAAAAATATGAAATTACAATTACAATTAACAAGCTTTTCTTTGACAATTCTTGGGAATGATTGATGCATGTGTGGCTGGGTGCTGAAATTGGTCCTAATTTAAGCGTCCAAGGGTTTAAACTTTAAAGAGTTCAGGTCTTGTTAAATTACAATATTACATGGATTAATTCATAGTTGTTCTTTCCTTTAAATTGGAGTATTACATTTAGAGAAATGAGATAGTTAATGGCTGATTATGACAGAATGTTTTAGTTCCACATACTGTATCTTTGTACATTATGTGTAACGGTGGAGCGTTCTTTACATTTGTAAATGTAGGGGTTCAATTTTGTGTAATATGTCTAAAATGTCTAATACAATTATTGCTGGTGATATTGTTTATACTCCTCCATGACACCTTAGACATTTTAGTGTGTCGTTATTTTATTTTGTAGTCAGGAATTTGACGAATAAATGGAGTTTAATGGACACGTCTGTAAAACTGTGCTTGCTGCATACAATTACAATCATGCAGAGACCAGCCTTTCCAGGTTGATGAGGTTGAGAACCGTTTTTATGCTGATAAGATATCATAAGGGCTATAGGCTTACCGTATGTCTAGATTTTATAAGAGATGTGCATGGAAATAAGCATAAAAGATGCCATAATAAATGAACAAAGTCTTGGTCAAATAAGACCAAACCAACTGACCCATCCATGATGAGTGTAGCAGCCTAGTGTGATAAAGAACAAGGGAGGCAGTGATAGAAAACAGAGCAGATTAATAGAGCAGACTTTGAGGTCAAAACAATGCTCTCTCTCTCACGTGTGCGCGCACGCACACACGCACACGCACGCACACGCACACACACACACACACACACACACACACACACACACACACACACACACACACACACACACACACACACACACACACACACACACACACACACACACACAGATGTTCAACTTTCTGTAGGCTAATTGTATGGTTAAATGAAAAAACAACATGATCACATTGTGTTCAATGTAGTGCTACAGAAGAAGTACTGCATCAAATTGCAACAACCTTAGTGCCCCCCTGTGGGAATAGCAAGTATTACATGTATTGCCATGCCTGCATAATTTATGGTCTGTGCTTTCAAATCAAAGCGTGTCTCAGTAAATGACTCACTGCTCTTGTAACAGGGACAACTAATGAGTTATAATAGAGCAAAATGCAGTGTATTGAAGGTCATGCCACAGCTTTTAGGCAATAAACAACGCCGAATGTTAAATCTCTCTTTGCGAAAAAAAAAATCAATTTACATTTCTTGGCTGACTGAATGAAAATATGTGGTTCCATTTGTGAGATGTGACCCATATTCAAACTGGTAATTACAGGTGAATACTCTCAAAAAGCCTCTAGGCCTATTGTTGCCAATTCAGCCGTGGTTAAGGTGATTATAGTGTCAAATATTGTATCATGTCTTCAGCCGTTTGAAACAGGATCACAGGAAATACTGTACACAGTGTGATGTCTGTGATATATACACTGTAGGCTACTGACTGTACACTGTATGTTAGGAAAAGACCAAAATCAACCAAAGGAATTATATTCCGGTTCCAAAGGGATTAGATGTGACCTTCACGGCTACCTCGGTACTCCCTTGTGTCCATTTATCCTAAGCCACAGTAGAGCCCTGCAATGCAGGAGGACATCAACGGTCTCTCCTCTAACCCTCCTGTTCATATGAATGAACATAGGAGTAGATGTTAGTAATAATATGGCCTTAACCCATTTTGGGCGGGAATCCCTTTTGGTGTTAGCATTGTTATGCTTTAGCTATTGAAAAATAGCAGATCTACAAGCTCATAGCGAGCTTGTAGATCTGCTATTTTCAGTTTTCTGAAAAAGCTATGTTTCTGTCAGTCATTCTTCGATTTTTCAAAAATAGCAGACCTACAAGCTCATAGCGCGCCACCGAGTGGCGCGCTATGAGCTTGTAGATCTGCTATTTTTCAATAGCTAAAGCATAACATAATGCCAACACCAAAAGGGGTTCCCGCCCAAAATGGGTTAACACTACCTTAAGCTTAAGTCATGCTTAGGCAAAAATGTGTTGACAATTTGTCATTGAAGCATACAAGCTTTAAATGCTGATGACTGTTGCCAAATAAATTGTAAGTGGATTCAAAGACATAAAGGTCATAATGCAGCATTATGATAATTTGTATGATGTTTTTGTTTTTTCTGCCTTTTTATTGATAGATACAAGTGAAGAATGACAGGAAAGAGGGAGAGAGAGAGAGAAGGGAATCTCTTCCCGCCATGAATGGGACTCGAACATGCAACGCGCTGTCATGCCAGAGCCTATAATGTGGAATGTGCCTGGACCACTAGGCCAGTGGGCGCCTCATCATTATAATTTTTTTACATGACCTAAAACATTTCCTCATTTTGTGAAATGCAAGTGACATTCTAGCTTACGTTTGCATCTATCCACGCATGTGTGGGCCTGTGTGCATGTGCAAGTATGCATGTTTGTGTATGTATTTATATCTAGGTGAATGCAAGTTGCATACTGTACACCTATAGTGTACAGTACTACAAATTTGCTCCAGTTACCACCAGGTACAGTAATGGGAAGATGCCACTTCATCTCATCAGCTGCTAAGGCCATTCTTCTTTCATTGCACAACATTTTCCCTGTTGATCAAGGCTGAAATCTTTTATTGTCTCAGTGAAAACTGTGACTACTACCACCTTCACCAAATACATCTCCACACAGACCTCTTTCCCTCCTTGCTGTTATTTCAAACACAGGGAGAAAATACTGCAATGTGAGAGGACATTTTGATTAAGAATTGCACATACAGTATATTTGTAATTCCAGAATTGACAAAGTAAACTGCTGAAGGGTATTTTGAGGTGCTGTTTGTATATTTTAGCAGGTCAACAATAAATGTGCCTGGTGATGATTGTCGCATTTTTGAGAAGAGTGCCCACTCTGTGTTGGTGACCACTCTTCTCTTCCAGGTGCCCACATTTCCCTACTGGCCCCACTCTTCCTAGGTGCCCAGCTTTCCCCTTTCTTGTTACCGCCGGCCGGGCCACATCACCACTGTCTTACTGTATCCGTCGTTTCAAATGAAACACTCTCCAGTGTTTTATACACGTCCAACCATATACTATTTGACCTAGTCTTGTTAAACAATGCATTAACAGCTAAATATAGGTGTGCTGTTATTTTAGTAGACAAATGGCACCCCCAAAAATACATTTTGTTATCCATGTGCATGTGTGTTAGAGTTAGTTGCCCATGATACAGTAGCCTATGATACAGTAGCCTACACCTGAGCATGCACCTGTGTGCACAACACACAGGATGACAAGTAGACCACAAGCATTCCAGTTCAGCAGTAATCATACTTGCAACAGAAAATCCTGGCACATTTTCCCCCTCCTTTGGCCTTTCTAAATTTGTGTACTAATTATGTTGATAGATGGATGGTAGGCTACTATTTATATTCGGCGCGAGCCCTTGTGAAGAAGATTCCCCCTCCCTCTCATGCTGCAAGGCTGCTGACTGCAGGCTGAATCCCAAGCAGCACAGAGGGAAACAGATGGGTAATAAGGTCACAAGCCGAAGCACTTCTCACTTCCTCAGACAAATGGCAGACACATACCTTCAGCTGTGCTGCTGACTCAGGACAACATTACACTCGGGAGGATTGAATTAGGGTGGATTAAAATGGCTTAGAAAATGCAAATAGTTGGTGCGCACTATTGCTCTTTCATGTAATTATTGCTATGGGCAAATGGGTTTCTGAAATGAAACAAACAAACAGAACAACACTACATATCTAACATGTAGCTGATTTTGAGTAGCTACACTACTTGACCACTATTCTGGACGGATAATTCGGCAAAAATATACGATCTACAAGTTTAATAGCACACACGCGCACACACACACACACACACACACACACACACACACACACACACACACACACACACACACACACACACACACACACACACACACACACACACACACACACACACACACACACACACACACACACACACACACACACACACACACACACGTATAACTGCTGAAACAGACTTGATCTCAAAGCTCATGCTCAGCTAAATGTAGTGCCCAGGCAGTATACATTAGGTCTAAATTGTACTACGTGGGCTTGTTGGGCGACAGCAGTGAGTTTGTCTTTAACACGTAGATAAACCTTAATTATTTTGTTAACTGTATTACTTTATAATTGTTAAAATGGTGCATTTTAACAATTGATATAGTCCAGGTGAGCCTTGAGCTATACAGTATGTAACAAAACAAACAATTGTGAAATATTTATTTTATTTAAAATATTATTACTTAGTACTAATTTCCTAATGCAGAGGCTAATCCTAAAAACTAAAAGAATATAATACTGTATATTTTAACCACTTTCAACCTGGCAGAATAATATCTACAACTACAGTACAAGTGGCGAAACGAATCTGTTCGTAATGTTATAAGGGAGACTCTAAGCTATTGTCAGCTTGTAGATCGGCTATTTCAAGTTCTTAATTTACAGTTACACCTTACAGCTTCAAGATGCCTCCTATATTTGTGTCAACTGTCAAATACCATAACTAAATGAACTAACTTAATGTCATTATATTTCAGGTTTTACAGACAGTTTTAGGTTGTCTTTCTGTTCCTGCATGAAATATGCAACATTCATGGTTTTCTATTCAGTTACTTGTGTGATTGTTCTGTTAGTGAGACTAAAAATGTCTTCAACGATGCCGCTGGAAACAGTCTCAAAAGAAATATATCATTTTTTTGACAAAATCCACACCACACAGCTTATATATATAATCAAGTTTTATTTTACAATGACTTTCCAAGACAGTTTAATAAATCTTCCCCCCCCCCCCCCCCCCCCCCCCCCATCTTAAATATTTTCAAAGTGATACGTTGTCGCCATCTGGACAATATATTTACAAAAAAAACAAATCTCTTTCTATAATTATTCCTATAATGTTAGGGAGCAAGCACTGCATCACAACACATTTACAGTGGACAATAAAACAAGAAAACATATTACATAACCCAAAAATAGTACGCCTACAGTACAGGTTTGGCAAATAATAATCTGTTCAGTGCATAATAATGTGCATGGCATCATAAGACATACATACAGCACCCACACACACACGCACACACACACACGCACGCACACACTCATACATACATTCATCGGGCCAGCGTGATTGGCTGTGTCAGTACTCTGTGTCGGAGCTGTCCGCCGCGTCCGTGTTGTGTGACAACATGTAATTGTCCATGTCGATGGAGGGACAGTTGTGGATGGAGTAGCGCAGGCGCTCGGCGAGGACCGCCTGGCTGGTGTACGGAGGCAGGCGCAGCAGGAAGAAGCAGGTCTGCGCTGTGGGAAGACCGTTGATCGGCTGGTTCGAGAGGAGAGGAGAGGAGAGGAGGAAAGGGAAAAAGAAGAGAGAGCGTCGCTGATGGGCTCGACCCATTGGGTGCCAAGGACTTATTTAACTTCTTTTTCATGATGTCCTGGAGCGCCAAGGACGTGTTTTTTGTGTTTTTTAACATGGTAAAAATAATAATAATAATAAAATGAAATAAAAAAAAGATATATATGGTGGCGGTCTGGGACTTTTGGCGCCCCCTGGTGGCGGTGAATGAGTTAACCCATTCTGGACGGAAACCCTTTTGGTGTTTTAACTAAGCATTATGTTATACTTTAGCTATTGAAAAATAGCAGATCTACAAGCTCATAGCGCGCCACCGAGTGGCGCGCTACGAGCTTGTAGGTCTGCTATTTTTGAAAAATCCTGAAAATGTGGCACAGATCTTTGAATATAATATATTCTTTTTTTTTTTTTAAAGATATTTTTTTGCGGCTTACGCCTTTTATTGGTTTTTGAAGGGACAGACAGTAGGCTGACAGGAAACGGGAGAGAGATGGGGGAAGACATGCAGTAAAGGCCGTGTCGGGCTCGGGAGTCGAACCCGCGGCACACTGCGACTGGATTACCAGTCGGGTGCCCAGACGGTTACGCCACCGCCTGGGCCAAATATAATATATTCTTTCAGAAGACTTTTTATTTATTTATTTCGACGTCAAGCCTAAAGTGGTTAAAAGCTCTAAGGTGACACAGACGCGTCCTCAGGTCTAAATGGGTTAAAGCCTGATTTATACTCGTGGTGCGGTGGTGGTGGTGGTGGTGTCGCATGCTGAAAATAGGCGGATGCGCCGCGAGTAAAGTAATAAAGGGAGATTTATTAGTGAAAAAAGAGGTAGGATATTATGCACATGCCCACAGTTTCTTTAAACACGGTGCCGGACCCAAAAATAATCAAGTGAAGAAAAAGGGATAGCTGCTCTCTCGGGGAGAGCAGCTATCGTGTGCTGCGGACATTCCCTTTTTCTTCACATAATTACCCGTGACCCATAAAAACAATGGTCGTGTGACCCAAAAACAGGTCCCGGTCCGGTGTTTTGGGATTTAGAGAATACTTACCCTCAGTGTTGATTTTAGCAGCAAATTATGATTTTTTGTTTAGTCATAGTCTTTGGAATAAAACTTGATTTAGTTTTAGTCGTATTTTAGTTATCTGAAATGCTTTAGTGTTAGTTTTAGTTGACAAAATATAAGATTTTAGTCGACTAAATCTACAGTTGATTTAGTCGACTAAAATGTATTGTGGCGGGCCTTGATGCCGCCATAATGGCCGATTTGTGTGTGCGTGCTTGTAGATCTTAACCTGACTCCGCCAGATGGGGCAGTAGAGAGTACACAGGTTTTCCCCTCCTGTTCCACCAAGTGTAAAATTACTTTTGTCTTTTTTCTTTGGATTAATTCATTTTTTATATCGACTTTTGTTTTTTACTTAAATACTGGATCTCTTGTCCACTAGTCCCTTCCTAACATTTTAGTCTAGTTTTTATTTGTAAAATTGTCAACATATTTAGTACATACTTAGTCATCATAGCTTAGTTTTCATTGCGTTTTCATCAGTGAAAAAAGGTGTCCGACGAACATTTTTCCTCATAGTACTAGTCGACAAAATCAACACTGCCTTACCCTGTCGACCTTGATGATCTGGAGCTTCTGGGTGATGTCGGCCGCGTTGGTGGGCAGCCGGGACCGGCCCGACACGAAGCGCAGGAAGAGCACCCGCTCCTCATTGGTGAACTCCTCCAGGCTCTCCCACAGCCAGCCAATGAGCTGGTGGCTCTCTGTGATGTCGCGGTAGCGCACCAGCCTCTTCAGCATCTCCACGGAGACCTCGGGCAGACCGCAGACCAGCTGCTCCAGCTGCCGCGCCGTCAGCAGGGAGAGGAGGGGCAGCGGGATGATGGTGGACATGCCCTCTCTGACTGCCGACACCTGGAAGACAGTGTTGGTGATTTTGACAAGCACATTTTGATTTTAGTTTTAGTCACTGTCTTTTCAAATAGTTTTCATTTAGTTTTAGTCTCATTGAGTGGCGCCTGACGGCGCCACTGGTAGCCTACAGTGCACGCCTGCACGGAGGACCCACTTCTGAACTAAAACGTTTACAAGAAATGGTGTGGCGGCCAAACAAAGTACATCCTTGCAGGCAGTGACAGTCCGTAACAGTACTGTAGCCTACAGGTAGGCTGCTGTGACAGGAGAGACCTTTACGCCGTTGGACCCATTCAAAGCATTATCTCTCCGGGTGCTATAAATGTCCATCTACACATCCTGTAAGTTCACTTAAGAAATAAAACTAGTGTTGACTAATCATTACAAGTAGCTCTTATTTTGAAGAGGAGGAGGAAGTATGTTTCTTTGTTTATGGTGGAACCTCTACAGCGGCGGCATAGGTGAGTAGTTAATTCATTGTACAAGTATCACGCTGGTAAAATCATCATCAACATCTGCCCAATAAAACAGTTTGACCAAATTGTTCAGCCCTATTATAATTATTGTTATTACTGTTTGCTGAGTAAATCCACTGACCTGAGAGTCCATTTCGTGCAGCCTAAACTCTAGAGCTCTTTCCACATATTCAGTCCTGTTGGCAAAGGTCAGGGAGACATTGTGACCTCCAGGGACTACAGGAACCAGCTTTCCATCAGCACTGTGGGCCATGAACGAATCCAATGGGATCATCTACGAACGAGTATGGGGGGAAAGCAGAGAAGAAAACATTTGATTTTATTTGTTGGTTTGGACAGGACATTGCATATTACGCCATTTAGGCCTGACGTCGAAATAAGTCTTCTGAAAGAATATATATTCAAAGATTTGTGCCGCATTTTCACGATTTTTCAAAAATAGCAGACCTACAAGCTATGAGCTTGTAGATCTGCTATTTTATAATAGCTAAAGTATAACATAATGCTTAGTTAAAACACCAAAAGGGGTTCCCGCCCAGAATGGGTTGATGGACGTTACATTTGAACCAGGTGATTGTTCAAAGGTTAGTGAAAAACAACGGCAGTCAAATGGGGATTACGATTAATTTATCCTGCAGTCTAAGTGTTAACAAAGCACTGTGATGCGTGGTGCGAAAGTTGAGAATATTTAAACTTTTATACACAAAAAAAACGCTATACAAACAAGGCAGTGCAAGAGAGGAGCGCACGGAACGGAAGACACCCGCTTTGAATGTCATCAACCGATAATCACCAATATGTTCCTTATCAGACCATGCAATGAAGCAATATGGACATTTCCTACATACTGCCTACCGTGAGTAGGCGAGTAGGAAACGTGGAAGTGAAATTACTGCCACCGACGCGAAAACAACGTGAAACAGCGCTATACAACTTCACTTTATGTTTACTTACGTGGCCGCCTGGCCGGTTAAGACTAGGGTTAGTAATCGGACGACGCGACGTCGGACAATGGCTGACAACAACGTCAATATGTAGGAAATGTCCATCCTGGCTCCACTGCATGGTCTTGATAAGGGCCGACGACGGTTATAAAATTGTCTGATAACACCCGAAACCGCTACCATAGGAGAACTATTGTTTAGCTGGTGACGTGTTTCTAGACGCATCTCGGTGGGACCACACCCTTAACCACAAAATATACATCACACTAAAGTCAGTCAATTAACCAAATACCCATTCTGGGCGGGAACCCCTTTTGGTGAAAAATAGCAGATCTACAAACTCATAGCGTGCCACCGAGTGGCGCGCTACGAGCTTGTAGATCTGCTATTTTTGAAAAATCTAAGAACGACTGACATGGAAACATAGCTTTTTCAGAAAACTGTCAGGGTGTAGAAGACATTTTTAGAATCCGATCTCAGGTCAAAATGGATTAAAGCAATATAAGACAACGTCTCACCACAGGGAAATTGTCCTCAGTGATTTCACTGTTGTCCAGGTGAAGGATGCCGTGCAAGGAGCGGAAGGTGAGCAGGTCCACCTCCTCTAGGTCCGTTCCAGACAGGGGGATGGAGCAGAGCTGCTTCCACACCCAAGGGGCCAGGTGCAGGTCCAGGGGCTTTTTGGTGCGGACCGCCACGGCCATCAGAATACCCAGGAAGCGGAATTGGACCATGTGGTCCTCTGAAACAGCCGCTGGGTTCAGCAGGAACCTGGCAACGGGTGCGGCAAAAACAGAAAACATATTAAGAGGCGGGTCTATTTATTTCATTGCATGGCTGTATTTAGTTGTCGTGCGTGGGGTGAATGCACAGTGGATGAGGCTGATGTGATCAGTGTTTTATATTCAGTAGAGAAAGAAAAAGATTCCAAGGCACTCTTCTCAACGTCAAGTTTTAATAAAACAGGCTAGTTCATCCCTGGCGGAACGCTGGCCTCAAATGCCCAGAGTCCCATAAGAAAGCCTTGAAGAAGACCTTGAAGAAGGACATTTGAGGCCGAAACAGTGTTTTTGGTCAAGGATGAACTGGCCTGTTATTTTAACAGAACGCTGTCTTTTTCATGTGTACCTGTCTGTGTTGCTGCCCACGTCAGTGAAGGTGTTTGGAGTGTGGATGAGAAGGTCCACCACACCAGATTGGATCTCCTGGGGGGGAGAGACAGACACATAGCATGTGATCTGTGTCAAACCTGGATTCAGTGAACTTGTATTCTACAAATTCACAAGGCGGCACATTGTAGAAACGCTTTGTAGAAAGGTGTTGACAAATTACATTTTGTGACACACTTCTCAATATGGGGGGGGGGGGGGGGGGGGGGGGGGGGGGGGGGGGGGGGTCTCTGGAACAAAATCTTTTCAGATGGGATGGCAAAAATGCTGAATAACCCAGCATTGAATGGGCAAAATGGGCCATGAATAGATATGAATTTGAACTGCTCAACACTGCTTCTCCTACCTGACACATCTCTGTGATGGTGTCATCAAAGACACCTCCAGCGTCATCGGCTCCCTCTCCGATCAACTTCACCTTCCAAGCACGTGACGGAAGCCGCAGCTCCTGAGGGTTCAGGTTGACCACCTGCTTGGCGATCTGAACAAAGATCGGTTTGCTGGAGCGCCCTCTGTAGAAAGTTCAAGGGAACACACCGGAACGGAACGTGACCATAATTGTCAAGCAGACACCGTTTTTAATCCGTCTTTAATCTGATCGGTTAAAGACAGATCGGTCAATTCAGTACAACCAGTACAATTACAATTCAACTTTTCTTATTATGTGTCAACTGTGAACACTCAAGCATTTCACAGACCCTTTCTTACTACTGAAGATCAAATAAAATATTATATAGCACATTTTGTACAATTCCATGTTGCATTGATGTTGGTTTAGGAGAGACAACAGGCACACGTTGATTAAAATAACAATTCTTCCACATTCTCTAATTGTGTAGACTTCTTGTAAAATAAGTAATGCAGCCGTTTAACAACAATTAATCCCAAGAGTTAAAAATCTGTAAGGGTCCATTTGGTTACCAACTCTCCATCATTTAGCTGGGGACCACCTGGAACCCCCTCAGGAGACCGCTGGTTTGAAAACCACTGGTCTATGTAAAAGTGAGGCAAAACAAGTAAAGGTGTGTTCTATAATCACCCTGCCAAACTGAGCACCAACAGAACTGTCATTGTACCTGCTGGAGATCCTCTTGACGGTGATCTGGGGGCCGTAGGTCTTGCCCTGGGTCATGGTCCTGCCGATGGAGCGCACCAGAGGCAGAGTGTTGACCTTGGGGGACAGGAGCCCTCTCAGCGGGCCCTGGATGATCGCTGCCGGGCCCGAGTTGTAGCGTGATGCTGACCCCTGGCAGGGAGGGAGGGAGGAGACCAAGGACAGACGAGGCACAGAGAAGGATTACAGGGAGGACGACGGGGATTGTAAAGCAACAATCCAGGATTTTAACCCATTTAGGCCTGACGTCGAAATAAAAAAAAACGTTCGATCTGAAAGAATATATATTCAAAGATTTGTGCCGCATTTTTACGATTTAAAAAAAATAGCAGACCTACAAGCTCGTAGCGCGCCACTCGGTGGCGCGCTATGAGCTTGTAGATCTGCTATTTTTCAATAGCTAAAGTACAACATAATGCTTAGTTAAAACACCAAAAGGGGTTCCCGTCCAGAATGGGTTATTGAGTAAAACGTTATTTTAACCAATCTCTACGGTAGAGTATGTTAATACAATATCACTAGTACATCTGCAATGGTTAGGCTGTGGTCTCCCTACTCTTCTATTAGAATTAGACCCTGCTGTCAATCCAGCTATTTGAAGCAAACGCTGCCTCGAATTGAACACTCGATGCACTGCCATCTTTACTGTAGTAGTCCATACATTGTTCCAATGTTCCCTCTCGAGACATTTCACACAGTCTTTTCAGGCGTGTGCTGGGTGCAGATTCAGGGAAAACGTATAGAAAGAGAATAAAATCTGCACTCTTTCGGCGTGCAGGCCTGCACGCCGAAACGCGTTTGTCTGGCTTGACTGCTGCTGCGGATCTTCAACATTATTAAACAAGACTCCTACTACTATACTGTATTCTCTTTCCCTCTCGAGACATTGGCGGACCGTAGCTTCAATCCGTAGGAAGACAAAAGGCTTTTCATATCGGGAGTTGTTCTTTCTTGTACCTGACTCTTGGGGTCTAGGTTGAGCAGCCTCCAGGACTTGTACATGAGATCAGAAAAGTGGTAGAGCACTCTGAGACGCATGTTGAGGGCATCGGGGTCGCAGTCTTTCAGAGTGTTGTACTGGGGAGGGACGGCCTGTGGAAGGCCCAGCTGGAAACTGATGGAGCCACCTGGAGAAGAAACACCATATTAGATACAGTACTATACTACTGATGGAGCCACCTGGAGAAGAAACACCATATTAGATACAGTACTGTACTACTGATGGAGCCACCTGGAGAAGAAAGACCATATTAGATACAGTACTATACTACTGAATGTGTAGTCTGCACCAGTGTTGTTTTTGACAGCAAATTTTTATTTCTTGATTTGTATGTATTTATTATTAAATTTGAAAAAAATGTTTGAATAGTTTACTACTGATAAACTATTCAAATACTGATAAAAAAAAAAGAAAAAAAAAACTAGGTCCCGAGACTCCCGACCCACTGTTTGGGAAACTGTACAGGATGTCAGAGAGAGATGTCTGTGAGAGTTAGAGAGAGAGAGAGAGAGAGATGTACCTGAGGCTTTAGTGGAGGTAGAGGGGGTGGTCCATGCTGAGCTGTGGCACCGTCCAGCAGATATCTGTGTGATGCTTTTCCCCTGGAGTGTCGTCACCAAGGTGGGCTCCTTTATTGGGTTGGAGTGGCCTAACCCGAGCTGGAAACACACGGACACAACAGCACCGTAGCTACAATTAGAAGAGCTGGTTGTTTTGTACCACTTTGGGACAGAAAAAGAACGATATTCTTTTGTGTTTGACATACTGTAACCATAGACATTAAGGTGGTTAGGCTCTGGGGCGTTTGCATCTCGAGAGGAGGCAAGCTTCTGTGACACAAGTGGAAGCTTGCCAACCTTCTCACAGAAGGGGAAGTCCGGTAGGCCAATCAGAGGCGATGTAAACGTTTGTTTTCATTAAAGAATACATCGCTGCTAAAACGGATTTTCCGGGTGTGGCATGGTACGCTATTCTACGTGTCTATGTTCCTGGCAGGCCTCGTGTCAAGATGAAGCAACATTCTCATTACTAACCCATTTAGGCCTGACGTCGAAATAAAAAAAAGTATTCAGAGAGAATATATATATATTCAAAGATTTGTGCCGCATTTTCACGATTTTTCAAAAATAGCAGACCTACACTCAGTGGCGCGCTATGAGCTTGTAGATCTGCTATTTTTAAGTAGCTAAAGCATAACATAATGCTTAGTTAAAACACCAAAAGGGGTTCCCGTCCAGAATGGGCTAATAATTCATGAATCGTTTTAAAATATCTTCTTCAGTTTAGCTCACAGCAGGCCGAGGGCTTTCGTGGTGTCCACAAGGCCATAGCTGTCTCAGTCTGGTCATGATGTCCCGAGAATTATTCAAAGCCCTGAGGTCACAGCCGTTCTTTATTCAAAATGAGAAAGTAAAAACCTCTGTCTCCCAGACCTTGCTTGCCAACCTTCTCACAGAAGGGGAAGTCCGGTAGGCCAATCAGAGGCGATGTAAACGTTTGTTTTCTCATGCCAATAAAGCTCCTTTGGATTGAATCGATAAGTACCGGAAAAGACACGCTGTGATTGGCCAGTAGTCACTTGAGTGGCAGCGACGCAGCGTGCCTTCCGCCTTACAGCTGTATAAAGGTCGCTCCAATGAACTGAGGCAGGTTTTTATATCTATGACAACAATGTTACAACAATATATTTCCCAATAGCATGCACAGGTCCCTGATTCATTTTAAGTGTCAAGATGAAGCAACATTCTCATTACTAACCCATTTAGGCCTGACGTCGAAATAAAAAAAAGTCTTCCGAGAGAATATATATATTCAAAGATTTGTGCCGCATTTTTACGATTTTTCAAAAATAGCAGACCTACAAGCTCGTAGCGTGCCACTCGGTGGCGCGCTATGAGCTTGTAGATCTGCTATTTTTAAGTAGCTAAAGTATAACATAATGCTTAGTTAAAACACCAAAAGGCCGGGGTTCCCGTCCAGAATGGGCTAATAATTCATGAATCGTTTTAAAATATCTTCTTCAGTTTAGCTCACAGCAGGCCGAGGGCTTTCGTGGTGTCCACAAGGCCATAGCTGTCTCAGTCTGGTCATGATGTCCCGAGAATTATTCAAAGCCCTGAGGTCACAGCCGTTCTTTATTCAAAATGAGAAAGTAAAAACCTCTGTCTCCCAGACCTTGCCTTTGACAATGATCAGTGTCTCTGAACGATGCACTTTCTACCCGGTATCCCCCTTTTTTTTGGGCATGTCATGATAGGCAAAAGTTTTGTTCAAAATGTTCAAAACATTTAAAAAGTTTAGAAAATAGCAGACAATTTGGCCAATATTTGAACAGTTTTAAATTTTTATAGTATAGTTTGTTGATTACTTTTGGTGCTGTGATAGTATTTTTCTTGACTTTCTTTTTTAAGTATTAAAAAAATTAGCTCTAGCTATTGAGAAATAGCAGATCTACAAGCTCATAGCGCGCCACCGAGTGGCGCGCTACGAGCTTGTAGGTCTGCTATTTTTGAAAAATCGAAGAACGACTGACATAGAAACATAGCTTTTTCAGAAAACTGTCAGGATGTAGAAGACATTTTTAGAATCTGATCTCAGGTCAAAATGGGTTAAATTGTCACTGTCCCTGTCACCTGCGGAACCGTCTAGGGGAGAACCACTGGCTTAGATGATATCTCTGTGTGCAACCAATCCCAAAGCCTTGAGAGAGAATTTGAGCCGTTTCCTCACCTGTCCCTCGTTGTTGCAGCCCCAGGCATAGACGTCTCCCGTGGAGGTGAGCACCAGGACGTGCTCGGAGCCCACAGCGACGTCCACGATGTACAGACCCTCCAGCGCCGGCACCACCTGGGGATGGGTCTTGTTCTTCAGCATGGAATCTGGCAGGCCGATCAGCCGCTCTAATGGATAGAAGAGACGGGGACAACACATTAGGCATGTAACGATATATCGTATATCGATATTAATCCCGACGATATGAATCGATTCATTGAAACAAAAAATCGTGATTAAAAAATAATAATATATATATATATATATATATATATATATATATATATATTTTTTTTAGGGGGGGCTAGTGTGTGATGTGGAGAGAAATGATAGTCACTTTCAGTATAGAGCACTGTAGAGGGGAGCTGTATGTGTCTGTGACTGTGCCCAGGTGATGATGGTCGTTGATGCTCATCAAGGAAGGCAATTATGTTTCTGCACTGTCAAAAGTAATATGCTACTTCTTTTGCAATGTAGTTAAATAAAAAATCTCAGGGGGGAAGATAAATGATATAAAATTAAAACTGTAATTTCTCATTAAAATATGTATTTTTTTAATATCGTGAAAAATCGTATCGTGAACCTCATATCGTGAGTTGAGTGAATCGTTACATGCCTACAACACATTATAGCAGAGCATTTGAAGTTCTAGTCTGTGTCGCATCCATTTTAGTAGTCCTTTTGGCCATTTCCAATGCCTGCATCATTTTAGTGATGCAGGCAGTGTCAGGGCCATTGTCAAAAAACAATTAGCCCTTCGCTAAACCCCAACCCAAAAGCGATGGTCCAATGCTAATCCAAATAGTTTAGCAACCGTTGCTAAAGGATGGCAAGCTTTCGACACCTCATAGCTGTCAATGTTATTTTGCATGGCTGTGTTGTTGACCGCTGTAATGATATACAGTAAAGGGTGACCATCTCTAAGTATCTAGAAGTCTCCATAAAATCCCCGTGGGTGGTGGGTGAAGACCCATTGTGAGTCGCAGGCGCGGAGAACACATGCCGACACAACAGTGATATGTTACCATGCATTCTGAAGTTTATCACACACACACACACACACACACACACACACACACACACACACACACACACACACACACACACACACACACACACACACACACACACACACACACACACACACACACACACACACACACACACACACACACACACACACACACACACACACACACACACACACACTAGGACAGTAGATGACGTCCCTAGTAGATTATGGGAACCATGATAACAGAATGAGCAGGAACACGCTTGCATCTCATATTATATTGTACGTACAGTCAGTCCCTCTGATACAGTAACAGTAGTAGACAATCATCATGTCATGGTTATCAATATGCTTATGCAGCTGTGTCGTCTGAGTCAGGCAGCTGAGGCCGGAAACCATAACAAACGCAGCTTAACGTCAGGAAAGTTACATGACTGACCCACCCAGGTGATGGCAATAATACCGTACATGAAAGCTCCTGTCTGACCTCGTTAAAGTTGATTGAGTTGGATACTGTTTCTCCCTCATTTCCTCGTATTTCTAGTTTATTGAAATAATGCCATGCATATTTGTCCACTGCATAGCCTACTGCAGGCCTTGTAGATTTAAAAGACATTTTGAAGGTCTTGCTACTGAAATGACCCATTATTTATATGGAGAAATCCCGTCATTTAACATACTTCTCAATGGGTGAGAAGGACAGCTTGCCTTCGCAGAGTGGAGTGGGTGGGGCTTAGGGAAGGGCTAATTACATTTGAATGTCATCAATATCAACAATTATGCAGCCTATGTCTCTAGAGTTTAACCGCTTCCCATAATACAGTCTGAAGGTGTAAACATCATAATAAAGTACTAAAAGTAATAAGAAATAAAGAGGTAATAAAGTACCTTGTCCGAAGGTGTAAACATGTCCATCGTTGGCCAAAACCACAGAGAACTGACTTCCACAGCTGACCTTCCAGATTCCCTTGTTGCACAGTTGCTCGATTTTCTGAAAATAAAATAACATTTGTAAGTACTTTTAAAATGCAGTGGGAAGAACAGCAGCAAAAATGCCACACGGACGAGAACAAGTCTAGCCACGGGCATATTTGTCTGTGTACGGACATAGTGATGACCCCTAATGCTGTTGGAGAGGACATGCGTGTTGCGCCAACATACCTGGGGGTAACACTTGGCGGTGTAGGAACCCGTGCCCAGTTTCCCATAGTCCCCGTCCCCAAATGCCCACACCGTCATGCCGTCGGACGAGAGCACCAACGTGTGGTTCAGGCCACAGGACACCTACAGTACAGTACAGTACACAGTGTTGAAGAAACATGTTCGTCGACTAACACAAAAACATTCCAGGTGACTAAAATGTGACTAAAACTAAATAGAAAACTATTCAAGAGACTATGACTAAAACTAAAAAGTTGTGCCATAATCAACACTGGAGGTACAGGAACATTATGCATACAACATATTTTCAGATGGGGGTCGACGGGCAATTACATATGATTTTTGGGGTCCTTGAAATGAAATACTGTAGTTTGAAAACCACTGATAGAAACATAGGTTTTTCATGATGATTTAGAATACATTTTGTAGAATTTGGTCTCAGTCCTAAACGGGTTAACATAAAAATAAAAAAAAGACAATACAAATGTGGTGTAATGTTGCTGACCTGTCCCGCGTGATATCCCTCGAGAGCGGACACCCTTTCGGGAAGCATCTTGTTGGACGTCGACCTCTGACCCAGCCTGCCAGAGTCGCCACTGCCGAAGGTAAACAGTTTACCGTCTGCTGTCACCACGGCAGAGTGCCTGAAGCCACACGACACCTGGGAACAGAGGTACGCATGATGAAGCAGATTAACCAGACAGTGGCCTTGTGGTTAGAGTGTCCGGCTGTCCGCCCTGAAACTGGGAGGTCGGGGTTCGATCCCCGGCCGGGTCATACCAAAGACTGTAAAAATGGGACCCAATTTGCCTTCATTATTTGTGAAATAAATAAAAATAAATACATAAAAAAATAGTAATGTAAAGGCGTAAATGTTGAAGAAACAAAGAAACACTGCACAAATGTATACAGTTAGTTCCATAGTAGTAAAATTACAAAAGGTAAAACAGGATTAATGTAAATAACCTTAGCATTACTGTATTTGAAGCCTCACTGCAGCTGGAGTTACTACACAGAATTTTGACCACGGTGAGAATAACATAACATAATAGTCCCAACATACTAAATTAGATTTTTTTTCAGCCTATTATGCACTATTTTTTTGTATTAACCCATTTTGGGCGGGAACCCCTTTTGGTGTTTCAAACATTATGTTATAATTTAGCTATTGAAAAATAGCAGATCTACAAGCTCATAGCGATGAACTTGTAGGTCTGCTATTTTTGAAAAATCGTGAAAATGCGGCACAAATCTTTGAATATATATTCTTTCAGAGCGAATGTTTTTAACTCAAGTATTTGCTTCTGGGGGGGTTCCTGGTACAACATATTTTCAGATGGGGGTCGGCGGCCAATTAGATATAATTGTTGGGGTCCTTGACATGAAATATTGAGCACCACTGATACAGAATAGGTATTTCATTTTTGAAATTTCGACGTCAGGCATAAATGGGTTAAGAGAGGCGGCGATGTTAACCCATTCAGGCCTGACGTCGACATTTTAAAAAAAAAGTTTTCTAAATCATGACAATTTTCGGAAAGTTTTGAGGCACATTTTAACGATTTTTCAAAAATAGCAGACCTACAAGTTCATAGCGCGCCACTCGGTGGCGCGCTATGAGCTTGTAGATCTGCTATTTTTCAATAGCTAAATTATAACAATGTTTAAAACACCAAAAGGGGTTCCCGCCCCAAAATGGGTTAATGGTTAATGTGGTTAAACGCTAACGTGACATGGATGCGTTCCAGGTCTCAATGGATTAAGAATGACTCCATTGAAGTAGACATAATTGATGATTATCTCCAGTCATACCTGAACCACCTCCTCTCCTTGCAGGCTCTCTATCTGTTTGGGTCTCCTCTGCGTCTCACTGTTGCCATGACCCAGTTTCCCAAAATCTCCGTCCCCCCAGCTGAACACCTCCCCCGTCTCCGTCAGGGCCATGGAGTGACCGTCGGAACCACACGAGGTCACCAGCTGCGTCACTACGTAACCTGCACACACACACACACACACACAACATCAAGTCAGTAGGGTATGGGTTCATAAAAACAATAATAATGAAGAGCGTAAGGGCGTAAAAAGTGTTAATAACGTCAAGTGGTTTGCCGAGATTAGCACACACACACACACACACACACACACACACACACACACACACACACACACACACACACACACACACACACACACACACACACACACACACACACACACACACACACACACACACACACACACACACACACACACACACACACACACACACACACACACACACAATAATGGAAACGTGTTGTAGCGGTTTGCTTGTTGAAAAAGGAGTGAGTGTTGATGTGTTAACCTTGCAGGGCAGAGATGACGGTGGGCGTGTGCAGATCATCAGAGTTCCCCAGGCCCAGTCTGCCATACTGACCCTCTCCAACAGCCAATGCTGTCCCATTGATCAGAACCAAGAATGTACAGTTCTGACCACACACCACCTGGCAGACGAAAACGCATATTTACATGGTATGAATAAATAGCAACATAGACAACAGAGGTCACTTTAAAAACAAAAAAACAATTTAAATATCTAGATATGGCTAAATGAAGGCACCGGAAAGTAGGACGCCACTATAGAGTAAAGAAATGTAAAAATGTCACAGGAAATGACACCCATTCCAACCCTTGATGCCAAGGGTTGAGTGCCAAGCAGGGAGTCCATGGGTACCGTTTTTTTATAGCTATTGCTATGACTCAACCTCCCAGTCTCACTCTGACCACTAGCCCACTGAGCTGGTGGCTTCCAGGGGGCCCCCAGCTAAATGTTTCATAGTTAGGAACCAAACGGGTCCTCAAAGTTGCACACAAAAGTTACCAAAAGGTCCCGTTTCAAACTGGCGCTCATTGAAATGAAAAAGGTTGAGCATCACTGGTGCACTGTACCTGTTTGGTCTGGGAGAGAGAGGGGACAAGTGTTGGCAGCAATAAGTTGGTCCCTGTATCCGTCATATGTCCATAACGCCCGTTCCCCCATAGATACACATCACTCTTTCCCCCTTGTTGCCAGTCCTGGGGAAAAATATAAAATAAACCAATACATTAACAAACTCTAAATAGTTACAGTAAGTCAAAAGGCTGCAAACCTGCGAGGCTGAAAATGGAATATTGTCAGCAAAATGTTCTCCCCACAAGGGACACTAAGGTTTATGTTATACTGATTACTTTAGTATTCTTTAGGTTTGTGCTCTATATCTATGGAAATAATGTGAAAATGTCACCCTCAAAGACTTGAATTTATATTCAGGTTATTTTTGCAGTGGAGAAAATAAATTCTTCTGTTGGGTTAAGTCATCATTTTAATAAACGAAAAGGAACATTATTTGGAATAGATGTCCCAAGAGTGTCCTTGAATAAATAGAGCAGTGTGTTTTATCAAGCCTGGAACCACGTGAGTGAATAATCCCCATATTGCAATATGAAACCAAATGAGGGCATGTCACATTGGGTCACATGGTGTATCAGCACAGCTGGGTATTACCTCAGGTCTGGTGGTGGCCCATGACATCAGCTGTTCATCCATCCTGAAACTCCACTTGCTATTATCCTATAAGGAAGAAATGACATCACGTGACATTACTGTATAGTGTTGTATACACAGCATTATAATAGACACACAGTGAGCAACGCATTGTCAGCATATATTCAGGTTTCAGGCACAGAAATGACTGATGACTGACTGTGTCTATGACGACTGTGTGTGTGTGTGTGTGTGTGTGTGTGTGTGTGTGTGTGTGTGTGTGTGTGTGTGTGTCCGTCTGGTGGTATCCCAGGCTATTGAGGCTAGATTATGATGTCAGTCATCTACTGCAGGGGTTCTCAACGTTTTTGGCCGGGGACCCGGAAATGTTTTGGCAATGTCTCGGGACCCCCGCCCCGCCCCCTCCCGACCCCCAATATAAATTGACAGCTACAATAACCTTAACCCATTTTGGGCGGGAACCCCTTTTGGTGTTTTAAGCATTATGTTATAATTTAGCTATTGAAAAATAGCAGATCTACAAGCTCATAGCAAAAATTAAAAAATTAAAAAATCTTTTTTTTTTTTGAAAATAATTTGGGGACCCCCTAAAATAATTTGGCGACCCCCCGAGGGGTCGCGACCCACGGGTTGAGAACCCCTGATCTACTGTGAGATGCACTGTATGTCTGATATTTGCTATATCAGACATACACAAAAAGTAGTTCCGTTACATAAATCATTGCGTTATTTTGACGCCTGTTCCAAACCGCAGGTATTTAAATACCGCCCGTGATGCAGGGCTCAACTAGCCTGGACAACCGGATCTCCATATATAAGGGCATATCGGGTTTGTTGTTTATGGTTATTTTTGAGTCATAGTGACATATGTCATATGTGCGTATTGGGTTTGTTTATGGATATGTCTGAGTCAGAGTGACATGCCTATATGTGCGTATCAGGTTTGTTTATGGATATGTCTGAGTCAGAGTGACATGCCTATATGTGCGTATCAGGTTTGTTTATGGATATGTCTGAGTCAGAGTGACATGCCTATATGTGGGTGTATCAGGTTTGTTTATGGATATGTCTGAGTCAGAGTGACATGCCTATATGTGGGTGTATCAGGTTTGTTTATGGATATGTCTGAGTCAGAGTGACATGCCTATATGTGGGTGTATCAGGTTTGTTTATGGATATGTCTGAGTCAGAGTGACATGCCTATATGTGGGTGTATCAGGTTTGTTTCAGGTCATGTCTGAGTCAGAGTGACGTGGCCGTAGCCCTCCCAGTAGATCATTTTAATATAGGATAGAACATGATTTATTACAACGGCGCCGTGGCTTAGTTGGTTAAAGCGCCTGCCTAGTAAGCAGGAGATCCTGGGTTCAAATCCCAGCGGCGCCTTTTGCCCACAAACATGATTTATTAGGGTTCATTCGTCAAAGAACATCTGACCTTTAGATCTCACAATTACATGATTGTATGAATTATATGATCAACTCTATCCACTCCTGACGTCCAAAAAGTGACGTCAAGATAAACCCTTGATTGGATAAAGTTGTAGAAAATACAATTGGAAACGCAGATGTCGGGAGTGTCTCCCAATGATTGTATGAATTATATGATCCAGTCTATCCACTCCTGGGATTTTCGTAGCCTGGTTAACCGCTCCCCCTTGAAATCGCATTTCCACCCATTTGTGCGGAAGAGTCTTGACCCTGCTAATGCATGGTTGGCTGCGGGACTACAGCGTTGACAGACTACCCCTTCAGCCAATCAGCGTATCAAAAAATGTGACGTCATGTAGTTATGTCGCCTCACAGCTAGAAGGTCCTGGGTTCGATTCCCGCTGGGGATGCTGTGGGTGCTGGGGGCGTGTTCCCTCCTCCTCATCAGTGCCCATACCCGAGGCGGGGTTGGCGAAAGGGCCTTTCTGTGTGGAGTTTGCATGTTCTACCCTCACAAAAACATGCAGTAATCCTGGTCTCTAAACTACCTCCCCCTGGTCAGCCAGGGCGCCTGATGGAGGGGAAAGGAACTGGTTGGAATAACGTGTTCCTCCTTCCACGCGCTACGTCCGGCTGGGGAAACTCTCCTGCCCCCACAGGTTGGCAGAGGAAGTGTAGCGCCCAGGATTACATTAGATAATTGACACTGGGTGAAAAAAATGGGTTGCAACCAGGAAACGACTCGACCCCGGAACGACTCGACCCCGGAACACGGACCCTGATTGGGTCCAAAATGTGGACCCTATATGTTGCATATTCACACACAACAAATTGAGTTAATAGTGCATACATAGGAAGTTCTCATAACTCACTAGCGGCTTGATGATCTCCATGGCACCTGCCTCTTGGAACTCAGGAACACTGAAGGACTCTGGGAAGGTAGACCCCCTGGCGAATGCTTCAGCACTGCGGACGGTGGTGGCATAGGCGGCCAGCCAGCTCCATTCTCGCGGACAGAGGGTGGTCTCGGGGCCGGCGTGGTGAGGAGGGAGCGGGTAACAGCACAGCTGTTGGTCCAGAGACAAGCCCACCGCCAGCGAGGCCAAGCTCTGCAAGAAGGCACTGTGGACCAGCTGGTCGCCAGCTGTCACATGGCTCTGCAAGCGAGGACACACATACAGTAAGATGTCACCAGCTGTCACATGGCTCTGTGGCAGTGGTGGGAAAAGTACTTACTGTAAGTAAAAGTATCAATGTAGAAATACTGTCTATATAGAAGCCTGGAATTTTCTAAATTGACTTGGGTAAAAGTACAAAAGTATTGGCATCAAAATGTACTAAGTACTAAAGTAAAAAGTACTCATTATGAAGAATGTCCAAATTCAAGTTTTTATATGAATAAACATCTTTTGAAAATATCAGATCTACGAGCTGCGATGCAACGCATTGTGAGCTTGTAGATCAGCAATTTTAAATTGGCCAAAACCCAAAATGTATATGGGGCTGAAGTGGTTAATGTATGTTTTGTAATGATAATCTGAATCTACAAAGTAACTAGTGACTAAGGTTTTCATGTAATTGTAGTGGAGTAAAAATACAATATTTGGATCCGAGATGTAGTGGAGTAGAAGTGAAAGTATTGGAAATTAGAAATACTCAAGTAAAGTACAAATACCTCAAAATGTTACTTTAAGTACAGTACTTGAGTAAATGTACTTGGTTACTTTACACCACTGAGTAGAAGCATACTGTACATCATAGCTCCCCCCACAGTGTGAGGGTGACATGAGGATGAAATGCAATCTGTTGTATTCATTTCCTTCCACAGAACAATATATATGTGGGAAATGAAATCTGAAATATGCATAGGAATTGGATTATTTGACATCGTCTTCTTAAGCTTGAACCACAAACCACACAATGCCGAGCTGCCACCCACACATCTTGCATATCTCTGGTGCACATACAGTACTATACAGTACTATACACATGCACTCTTATGAACTGGTTGAAACTACAGCCTGCGATACAAAGAAAGCAGACAGAAACCCTACCTGCAACGCTCGACACGCTTACAGCGCGTTTGGGATTTTCAGGCAACACTTGTGCACAATGCAACAACGCGTGCACAAGAGCTTGCATCAGCTTGAAGTGCTTGCGTTTGTGTACATTGTGTTATGTTTGAGGCTTCAGTCTCTAGTTCTAGAGAGCTGGCATGTCAGGTTCGACCCTAGTCAGAAATGTATGTTCTCACATACAGTACATTAACCCCACCGGCTAATGTCAAGATACAGTACTTCCAGGAGTGCCTGATTAAAAGCAGGCAAATCAACACAAACCACAGGTGCCTCAACCGCATGAATCCTGACGAAAATAGACGATCTGCAAGCTCGCAGCTTGTAGATTGGCTGTGAGCTTGTAGATTGGCCGTTTACGGCAAGGAGAATTGGTGTAGAGGGAAATACTACCGGACCAAGTATAGAGCCCTGAGGGAACCCGGTTTAAGTGGTTAATTAAGTAATAAGTAACTAAGTAATAAGTGGTTAAGTGGGTACTAACTCGTTCATAGTTGTACTGCTCCTGCAGTAGTAAAGCCAGCCTCTCCAGTAAGACAGCCAAGCAAGGGGCTCGGTTCAGACCCAGAATCCCCTGGGTCCTGAGGACCGTGCGGCAAGAGGCCAGAACATGGTTCTGGCTAATCCAGTCTTGGCTGCAGCAGATCAGCAGAACATCCTGGGGAAGACACAATGACAGGGCAATTATTTCATCAATCTACACTGTACAACAACCAAGCCTAATTTATACAGTGTAAAACAATCCCCGTGAGTCAGATTGGGTGACTCATGGACTTCATTTGGACCGTCTCACAGGCTGGGAGCCACTTGGCTCATGCTGTACCTCCTGGAATGTCTAGCGGCTGACATGGCGTCAATAATGTCTCACTGCTTTGATTGGTTGACTATAAATGCCCAGAGCTTTGAGTCATGAGCCATAGATTGTCTTATTACAGTATAAAACTAGGCGTTAAGATTTCAAGTAGAGGTTACAATACATAATAGAACATATTTCAAGCTCGGTTTTGTCAAAGAATGTCAAAGAATGTAATTCTTCTGGAGATGTTTATGTATGTTGAAGCTGCAATCCATAATTGATTTCCTGCTTGGCACTTATCCCATTCAGGAATCAGGACAGGAATCCCTTTGGTGTTTTAAGCGTTATGTTGTACTTTAGCTATTTAAAAATAGCAGATCTACAAGCTCACTCTGTGCTGTGCTTTTTTTTTATCGTTCACCAAATTCTTTAAGAGCAAATCTTTGCTTCCGGGGGTGTCCCTGGAACAACATATTTTCAGATGGGAGTAGGCAGCCAATTATATATAATATTTGGGGTCCTTGACATGAAATAGTTTGAGAACCACTGATATAGAAACATTGTTTTTTCAGAAAACTGTCTAAATGGGTTATGGGCTACTTGTGTACCAGTACGTGTCCTACCCAACACTAGGGTCTACTTGTGTACCAGTACGTGTCCTACCCAACACTAGGGTCTACTTGTGTACCAGTACGTGTCCTACCCAACACTAGGGTCTACTTGTGTACCAGTACGTGTCCTACCCAACACTAGGGTCTACTTGTGTACCAGTATGTGTCCCACCCAACACTAGGGTCTACTTGTGTACCAGTATGTGTCCTACCCAACACTAGGGTCTACTTGTGTACCAGTACGTGTCCTTCCCAACACTAGGGTCTACTTGTGTCAGTGGAAAAGTAGGGAGACAACCTCCAACCACTGCACATGTACTAGATATACTGTATTAAGATACAGATTGGTTGAAATAATTAGTTATACAGAAGAAGGAAAAAGAAAACGTACCTTTGACCTTCCCGAACATACGACCACTCCCACATTTGGTATCCAGGTAATATTGACTAATGAACCCAGTCCTGTCACTGTTTGTAAGACAGAAGCATCCTAGAAGAAGCAGAAAGAGGATGGATTGGTTAATTACATGCCACCACCTGGTGGCTAAACTCAGAGCCGTTGCCAGATAAACCCAATATAATGGCCCTCTTTATCATACGCTCTTTGGGCCTAGTTGAACCGGAAGTGATTGTGTGGTGACACGTAGCTTCAGTCCAGAGGGTCATCTCTCGATGTACTGTATACCTGATAAAGACCGTAAGGGTCGAAACGTTGTTACTTAATACAGTTTCCTGGGAGCTGATACAAAGTGTGAGGACAACCCTTCTTTTTCATCTCTCGATGTAAACATTGGTTTTCTACTCGCAAGGTCGGATTAAAGTTTTGTTAAGCTTGGTTGCATGCTGAAAATAGCAGATCTACAAGCTCACAACGCTATTTTCAGCAAGTGTAAAATCAGTCATTACGACGGTATCAAGGCCCGCCAAAATACATTTTAGTCAACATTTAGACAACATTCCAGGTGACTATGTGACTAAAACTACATGAAAACTATTCAAGAGACTATGACTACAAAACAAAAATCAAAAGTTGCTGCCAAAATCAACAGTGGAACGCATGGTAGAAGACGTGAACGTTACCTTGAGAGACCAGATGTTCAGAAGACCTCCGATTCCTCCAGACGCCAGAGCCAGCCCGCTGGGGCAAAACGACAGGGTCCTCACCGCCGTGATGTGGCCGTTCAGTGTGAACGCACACACAGCGCTGTCACACTATACGCAAGGCAACACACACACACACACACACACACACACACACACACACACACACACACACACACACACACACACACACACACACACACACACACACACACACACACACACACACACACACACACACACACACACACACACACACAGCGTCATGGCACGATTGTGTGTTTAACAGTGAGAATTATGTTGCATTTTAAATGTGAAGAATCTGAAGCGCTGTCCACCCTGACTATGTACAGTATGTATTGTATAGTGAAATGATATTCACCTGTGCCAAAGCCACAAAGAAAGAAAAATCAGACCCGTCTGAAGTGAGTGGTGCACAAGTACTGTACTGTACTTGTGCTGTAGTACTGTACTGTAAAAGCCCTCCTCCCTTGTGTGTGTGTGTGTGTGTGTGTGTGTGTCTGTGTGTTAGGCTGCGCAACAGTGACACTGAGAGAGAGATGGATATACATAGATATAGATATATAGATACCAAAGCTACTAGAAAAATAAAGTAATTAGAATTAAAATACACTGCACTCTTATTTTAATCCATTAAAACCGGGATTAATTGTAATTCAGGGATTCCGTCTTGGAGGAGCAGTAGATGTTTGGTCCTCCCACCTTGGTAGGACAGGACAGTACGAGGATCTGCATAGCACCTTTTAAACATCTAAAGTCAGTCTCAGGGAGTTTCAGAGTCAGAACCAGACTGACCTTAGCACCACTGCCCTTGTCCTGACCGGGGGATCTGCTCTGGATTTTGGGTAATGACACACTAGTGCCTCCCTGTGGCAGCGTCCACACATGCACCCCACCATTCTGACAGCCCCTGTTAAAATGAGAGAGAGAGAGAGAGAGAGAATATGAATGGATACATTGGCCGAGTCATACCAAAGACATTATAAAAATGCCTACCAGAGTGAAACATGTCTGCCTGCATTGCACGGCACCCCAGCATCAAGGGCTGGATGTACTATTGGAAATCCAACTATCTATTGTTCATCAACACATAGATATATTATATACAGTAGGTCAAACCAAACAACACAGGCGATGGCAATCGGAGGAGCAGAAAAGAAACATAGGGCCAAATCAAATAAAACATGGAGATGAGAGAGATTCGGTGCGATATGTACCGTGTATGTCAGTGATTCCCAAACCTTTTCATGTCAAGGACCCCCGAATTGACACTAATTAGCCCGCAGACCCCCATTTGATAAGATATGCCAGGGACCCCCATAAGAGAAGATTTTTACGGCTCTAGCAGTGATTCTCAACCCGTTTAATTTCAAGGACCCCCCGTTTGACATGCATTAGTCTACGGACCCCCATTTAATGACATTTATATCTCTGGGACCCCCAATTTATATTGTAAAACCAATGTTAATTTAACTCTGAGAGTGTACAAATGGAACCAAATGGACCCCAAATGGAGCCGTTAAGGGTCCATTTGGTTCCATTTGTACACTCTCAGAGTTATAGACCCATAAGGGTCCATTTGGTTCCAAACTATCATTTAGCTGGGGACCCCCTGGAACTCCCTCAAGGACCCCTTTGGGAAGGACTTTGAGAACCACTGCCATAATATGTACAGTATACTCACACGGCCATCATGAGCCTGGGGTTCTGAGCTCTGCCGGGGACTGGGCACCAGTCCGTGACGGTGACCATACTGGTGTGGAACAGGGAGTGGATGGTGGTCCAGGAGCCTCCGGAGCGAGCCCAGATCTTCACCACCTCGCTCCGGCCCGTCGACAGCAGCAGGTGGCCCGTGGGATCCCACTTGAGGGTGCTCGTGCTCTCCTGTGATTTAGAATTTAGATTTAGTCATAGTCTTTGGAAAAAAAAACTTAATTTAGTGTTAGTCATATTTTAGTCATCTGAAATGTTCTAGTGTTTAGTTTTAGTCTAAATACTAAAATGTATTTTGGCGGGCCTTGATGGCGTCGTAATGGCTGATTTTACACTTGATCGCATACATTGAATGGCATTTTGTGGACTCACGGGGAAGGCTGACAGCACTACAGGTTGCTCTGTCTCATAGGGCTCTGCTGTGGCCAGGAGGATCTTTCCATTCGGGTAGCCCACTGCAAACGGCTTGTCTTTACTGTGCCAGGCTATACACTGAGGAGCTGGGAGTGGTCAGGAGAAGAGGCTTTCCGTTAAGTACAGGGATGGTGACAAACTTCGACCAGATCAAGTCATCACAGCCATTAAAAAACATCGTTATAATACAATTTACAATTTAGGCATTTAGCAGACGCTCTTAATCCAGAGCGATTTACAGTAAGCAAGAACAAAAAACATGGTAATACATACATCAAATACATAAAAATAGTCATCATGAGTCATACACGTGCAATGCATTCATCTCCGTACTGTATGACCTCACCTTCCTTCCTGTAGCAGTGGGTGAGCTCAGTGCCGTCCACCTGCAGCAGGTACTCATTCACTACCACCTGCAGCCAGCAGAGGGAGCCATCCAGCCTTCCTACCAGCAGGTTCTCAGCGGAGCTGCTCTTGCAGGCTCCTCCCGTCTGGCCAGTACCAAACGGTAAGGAGACCTGCTGGGTCCAACACAGTGCCGTGATGCGGGACCTGTGGGCCTCCAAATGATGGTGAGACCCTGAAGAGAAAAAACACAAGCGTCAAAATGTGGTGTTGTTTTTTTTGTTCCAATTTTGACTGCTCATTCCACTTCTATACTACTCTATCCTGTATGAGTTCTCAATCATTACACTTGTTTATACTCTATCCCAGGGGTTCCCAAACTGTGGTGCGCGAGCTCCTTCTAGGGGGTGCGTGACATGCAATTTATATCTCCATGTGGGGGGGGGGGGTTCGCCAGATAGGTCGGGAGGTAACAGGGGGTGCATGGCCAAAAAGGTTTGGGAACCGTTGCTCTATCCTGTATGAAAAGACAGACTGACCGTTGATAGCCCAGATGTTGAGAAGCTTGTTCTGGTGAGCAGCAAACAGGGTTCCTCCAGAACTCCAGAACATGGTGGACATGACATGAGCTGCTGATGTCTTATCAGCACTTACTTTTTCTGCTTGGCTGAAAAGAAGAAAAAGTATCGCTATTGTAATGTGCAACATCTAAACACTGGGGATTTTGGTTGCAGTGTTCTCCTTATAGAACATTAATTACACGTATAAATGTTCAATTACTGGGAGGCATGGTAAATGGTGCATTTATATAGCGCCTTCATCCAAGGCGCTTTACATAGACTGTGCATTACCTTCACCCATTCACATTCATACACCGATGGCGGTGGAAACCACACAAGGCACCGACCAGCACATCAGGAGCAATTAGGGGTTCAGTGTCTTGCTCAAGGACACTTTATTTATCCTGGCCAAAGCAAATTCAAGACATTATCCCGATCAATATTATAGGTGTGTTATAATCTCTCAAAACAGATTTTCAAAATGATTATACATTTTTGTGCGCGCACGCACGCGCACGCACGCACACGCGCACACGCACACACACACACACACACACACACACACACACACACACACACACACACACACACACACACACACAATGCAGCCCCAAAGGGAATCAAGCAGATGGAACCTTGTGCAGGAGAACATGGTCTGAAGTTCGGTGGTGGTCTGGCTGATGTGCCACAGTTGCACCATCTTGTCTTGAGACCATGCAGCCAGTAAGTTCTGCTCATCGTTCCACGAACAGCTCGTCACCTAAACACAACAAATCAATCCAGGCTATTACCAGAGTTTGGAGTTAAAGCAGTTGCTTTACAGACACACACGGAACCAGTGTTGATTTTGACAGCATTTTAGTTTCTAGTCATAGTCTCTTGAATAGTTTTAATTTGGTTTTAGTCACATTTTAGTCACCTGTAATGTTTTAGTGTTAGTCTAGTTTTAGTCGACTAAATATCATAAGATTTCTAAATTTTAGACGACTAAATCTACAGTTGATTTAGTCGTCTAAAATGTATTTTGGCGGGCCTTGATGTCGTCGTAATTACAGATTTTCGGATTTTTGACTAATCATCCATGCTGGCACAAACAAACGTGTCGGTTTCGTGACGGAACAGTCTACCATCCCACCAACATTAACACACTGCACCAGATACATTTCATTTCAGCCTAGCATTCCATTTCAGGCTAGCAGACACTCTTATCCAGTGTGGCTTTCAAGTGCAAGATCGGGATGAGCAGAGTAATGCTAATCAACAAACATCAAGGTAAATAGTCACATACTGATACTGTAAAGTGCCGAGAGAACAATATAGAAAAGAAACTAGGATGAAAGCTGAAACAAAAATGAACATAGCATCTACTACTCGAAACAACATGCTATCTACTGTAAATAACATTACTTAATTCAGTACGCATCAGTCACTGTATTTGTAATCAAAATGTACACGGAATTGTAACAATAGAGCTATTGCCTTTTTGCCTTTTACAAACGGTCGATTTTGGAATAAAGTATTTTCCTACATTAAATAATCAATAATCTTTGGAGCCAGAGCTCTATCTCTATCTGTCAACAAAGCCTGCAGTATGCACTGGGAAAATGTTCATGCCATGACTATTTCAACAAACCAAATACAGGCAAATGTTTATCAGCCCCAAGAAAGAGGGACCTACCGCATCAATCAACTATGTTAACGACATTATCACTGGACTGGGACAGAAGTGCATGGTAAGTACACATACTGTAGCAGTAGCAGCAGTTAATAAATAGACAAAATACACAATGGTACAGTACGTTGCTCCATGAGTGTTGAATTTGAACCGACGACCTAAAATCCTCAAGAAAACGACACCTCACCCTGCCATGGTGTCCCTCCAGTTTCTTCAGAGGACATTTCCGCAGGTCTCCTGCTACGTCACTGTAGGTCTGGGGCCGAGAAGGATTGTCTCTTTCGGAGGCGGCCAGGGCCTGCACCAGCTGCTGGGCCGCCCACTGACGGTGCTTACTGGTCAGCCGTGCAGAGAGCGTGCATGCTGCCAGCGCGTTGGCCAGCTCCAGCGGACCCACTCTGGCTCCCATGGGTGACGGGGGAGGAGGAGGCATCCCACAGACACCTGGATCTATGAAACACGACCAGAGGGTTATACAGTGCGACTACAGCTACAGGTAGTTCATAATGGTTACTTCCAGCAGTCAAAAGTCATATAGCCAATCAATAAAAAGGGAAACAATATCCGATTGTCAGGCATTCTTTCATCCTACCCCCTTCAGCTTCTATAAATCAAGGCTTTCCTCATAATATTTGAATAAATGTAAACGAAGACTAAATAAAAACTAAAAAAAAAAAGTCCATTCCTAAAATAAAAAATACTTGTGCAATTGTGCACTCATAAAACTAACAGTTAATTGATAAAAAAAGAATGGAATCTATTTTAACAAAGTAATCTACAAGCTCTCAACATGTCGCAGCACATTGTGAGCTTGTACAGTACATCAGCTATTTTAACTATTTGTGTGTGACACCATTGTACGACAAAGTAAAACATAGGGAAAAAGTGGTTAATTAGATTAATCAATGAAGTCAATAAAAATAAAACAATTCGTTATTATCGTTATTATCGTTATTATCGTTATTATCGTTATTATCGTACACATTAATTTGAAGAAAAAAAAACGGCGTTTCTTGATTATTCAATCGAAAACGCTATCGTATCGCAGGAGTAATCACGAGGAAAATAATCCATCGTTTCAGCCGAAAGGGCCTTTCAAGCGTGAAGCGATTTAACACGCCTACAGTTGGGTGCCACCGATATTGTCCCTTATCATTTGACCCATTTAGGCCTGACCTCAAAATTTTAAAAAATCCTTCTAAATCCTCCAGTTTTCTGAAATAAATATTTTCACGATTTTTCAAAAATAGCAGACCTACAAGCTCGTAGCGCGCCACTCGGTGGCGCGCTATGAGCTTGTAGATCTGCTATTTTTCAATAGCTAAATTATAACATGTTTAAAACACCAAAAGGGGTTCCCGCCCCCAAAATGGGTTAACTGTCCTTTTGCGCAGATCACGCAAACCTCAGCAAAAAGAAAAGGACAATATCGATGGCCTCCAACTGTATAGTTCATTTTCAACGAGACCTGCGTTTATTATTGAAACTGAAAGTGCCTTTCTTCATGAGGTGGCCTCTTACCCTTGGCCTCATGGTCAGTCCTGTCTGGGGTGTAGCGGTAGGGAGTGACCTTCTCTGTAAGCAGCGCCACCAGGTTCTGAGTGACCAGGAAGGTAGAAGTGGTTTGGTCCTTGTAGTCTTTGTGCGGTGTCCCCTGTAGTCCAGCTTTTAGACTGGAGCTCAAGCGACCTCTCTGCTGAGGGTCGCCGATTGCCCCAATGTTCATCCCAGTGGCCGCCGCCATCAGGTCCTACAGGAAGTAACCATGCCTCAGTTTCATCTCTTGTAGTTGTCATCCGACAGTTAATAAGAGTCATTCTAAATGGGTCACCAATAATCCATATGGCACATCATTATTTTTTATGCAATTGCCTACAGGGCTTAAAGCAAAAAGAAAATCCCAAGACTGAAAATGATTTTTTGCAAATCTGCACTGATCTCATTAAATGACCCCTATGAAATCCTCAGGACTGAAATCCGTCCCCAGGACTGAGAACTTTAAGCCCTGTGCCTATTGTAGCACTTTGAGATTTTCACAAATGTAAAAGGTATTTAAAAAAATCGATCAAGTTGGTGCCTTGCATGGTTTCCTCTGCCGTCAGTGTATGTGTGAATGGGTGATGGGTAATGCACATTGTAAGACACTTTGGATAAAGACGCTATATAATCACACCATTTAACTTTGTAACAGTGGATAATATTCTTTTAAAAGTAGATTAATTAAAAAAATATATATATATTTGCATAGAAATATGGGTATTCCATCATTTCCATTACATTCCAGAACATGAGTCTGACCTGAGTGCAGATGTCCATCAATTCTCTATAAGCAGTAGAATTCTGAGACACCAGGCTGCCGATGGCTGAACTGAGGAAGCTGATGATTGTGGAGCTGCTGTGGTCTACAGACAGGCTCCGTACACTCTGCTCCTTACAGCCCTGATTATCCATGCTGGTATGGGTCCGTCCGGCCACTGCAAGGCACATCAATCGCACTAGGATCCGAATATCTGCCAGACCCAAAGCCTCCAGCCCACTGGTTTGACTAGATGCTGATGCACTGGCGTAGGGAGATGGAAAAAACTATTGAGATCATATCAAAAGGATAATTCTCAACTTTAACCCATTTAGGCCTGACCTCAAAATTAAAAAAAAAAATCTTCTAAATCCTCCAGTTTTCTGAAATAAATATTTTCACGATTTTTCAAAAATAGCAGACCTACAAGCTCGTAGCGCGCCACTCGGTGGCGCGCTATGAGCTTGTAGATCTGCTATTTTTCAATAGCTAAATTATAACATAATAATGTTTAAAACACCAAAAGGGGTTCCCGCCCAGAATGGGTTAAGATAGTAAAACAAAGTAGCGGTATTATACGGTAAACTGCTCCAAATTACCTGGAAGCCGTTTGAGATAGTGCTTTCATGACCATGCTGTAAGCTAGCAGTATCTGTGCTGTGGATGTGACTCTCTTCAAAGCCTTCAGTCTGTCCTGGAAGTCTTTCAGAGATGCGGCCTGCTCCCCTAAGCTTGGAGGAGAGCCCTTCTGCTCAGTGCCTGGACAAGGAGCAAAACACACCTTACCACAATGTTCAACAACATAGATTAATTGATTGATTGAATACTTAATTAACAGTTTGCAAAGACAAGCACCGGGAATTAGAATTCAATACAAGCACTCACATGATTTAACCCTAGCGTCCCTAATCTGGAGCAACGATTTAGCCGAGTACAGAGCCCTGGTGGACTACTACTGTACGTGTATGTGGTCTCACCAAAAGAATAACAGTAATAACTAGCATAATCGCATCATCACTGTCAGGTGGAAACCTTGTATGGCGTTCCAATGGATCCAATGTAGTTATTATTTTGTCATAAGCTCTTCTTAACCCATTTTGGGAGGGAACCCCTTTTGGTGTTAGCATTATGTTATGCTTTAGCTATTGAAAAATAGAAGATCTACAAGCACATAGTGTGCCACCGAGTGGCGCGCTACGAGCTTGTAGGTCTGCTATTTTTGAAAAATCGAAGAACCACCGACATAGAAACATAGCTTTTTCAGAAAACTGTCAAGATGTAGAAGACATTTTTAGAATCTGATCTCAGGTCAAAATGGGCTAAATAGGTTCGACGCGACGGCAGATCAGCTATTGTCGTTACTTTTGCACAACATTGTTATATAACGAAGTAGGACATACATTTACGGTAAACAATACCCATAAAACGTTCCTGTCAGGCACGGGGGTTTGTGCCTGACAGCAGGCAGCAATAAGCATCCGGTACCTTTAGGAACCAGTGCTCTGGTGTGATTATCTGTGGAGCTGTGGTGGACCAGAGCTCCCAGGGGGTCTGGCTCTGTGAAAGGGATGGGATCTGGAATCTGCTTCTTTTCAGTCAGCCCTAACGGTCTTAGCAAGACGCCAAAGTCTTCCAGTCCTGTAAGCTTGTCTGTGTCACTGTCATCTTGCTGACCCATCTCCCAGTCATCTGAGGTGAAAAGGGGAGAGGGGAAAAAAACACATTATTTATTAGCTTAAATTACAGATGCAATTCACAGAAAATATCATATTGAAACCGATATTTAGAACTAATAATAACCGGTCATGTAACACCATTACGTTGTTATTCCTTTCTAGTCGGAGTGTCATTTTAGTTGTTGCTAGTGTATACATTATAGCAACATGAATTATTAATTTTTTTTAGAATGGGGTCGAAATGGGTTAATCTTCAACAATCAAGAAGCAGGGTTGTCACCACACGCTGCAATGCGACACATTGTGAGCTTGTAGATCTGCTACTTTCACCTTTCTTTTAATATAATGGTTCATTAATAATCATGGCAAGTTTGAAATAATCGTTATATTGATTAGAAGTCATACATTTTTGCCCAGCCCGACTACATTCACATTTCAATATAGAGCGGGATGAAATGAGGATTCCTTACCATCAGAGGTGCTGTCCAATTGGCCAATCAAATCATACGTTAGACCTTTCATCCTAAGGAAGAGGAAGCACAGAATATATATATATATATTTTAAATCACACCCGTGTGAACTGAGTGGTGCAACTCCATGTGGGGGCCCCCGGTGGGTCCCTGGAACTTCCAGACTCACAGGCCCAGGGTGCCAGCTCGGATCCGGCGAGCCGTCCCGTGTCCGAAACAGTCGAGAAATTACAGAGTTACTGTGTGGGGGAATTAGCATTTAGCAGACAACTCTCTCTCTCTCTCTCTCTCTCTCTCTCTCTAGCAGGCAACAGTGCAACACTATCTCTCTCTCTCTCTCTGTTTCTAGCACAACAGCACCCCTACTGGTACTCTAAACATAGTCACATAGGTTAGGACATAGGGATATTGCTGTTCCTTGGAGTGGTTGCACCACTCAAAAATGCAAAAATCACAATGACAGCTTCCAAACGAACCCAAATTGCAATCACTGTATAGGACCTTAAAATACGTTCTGGATTGCAGTTTCTCTTTTGTCTGTACCTATCATGTTTGGAGCTCAGCTCCTCCAGGTTGGCAGCGAGGTACATTTCCCTACAGGAGTTGCAGAGGAGATAGAAGGGGAAGCTGGAGCCACAGTCGCCTCTGAACCAGACGTCCACGTAGGCCCCGGTGCTGTCGTAACCCCGACGGGCCGTGGTCTGCCCGCAGCCTGGGTGCTGGCGCTTCATGTGGTTGCTGAACTGCAGGGTGAGGGTGCTGCACAGCTCACATTTCACCACCTGGTTCTGCTCTTCCCCACCCTAAAGAGAAGAGGAGAGAGAAGAAGACAATTTACAATTTACAATTCAGCAGACGCTCATAATCCAGAGCGATTTACAAAGAAGAAGAAGAAAGCTGAAGCTAAAGTATTTTGGCGGGCATTGGTGCCATCGTAATGAAAGCGCAACGCGCTGTGAGCTTGTAGATTGGCTATTTTCAGCATGAAATGAAATTAAATGATTACTATATTTACCCAGGGTATCTGGGCTAAGCTCAAGAACTTGTTTCCAGCCAGGCCCTGCTCATAGAACATTTCATCATAGTGGTTCAATGCCTTGTTCAAGGGCACTTCAGCGGTGGTCATTTTAACGTGTCGGACCGCTGATTCGAACTGGCGACCTTCCGGTATCAAGACCGCTCCACAATCCGTTCGGCCACCGCTGCCACGCGCATGCAACCACGTCTAAAAGGACTCGTCTTTTACTTATACTGGATCTCTTGTCCACTAGTCCCATCCTAACATTTTAGTCTAGTTTTTATTTGTTGATGAAATTGTCAATATACTTAGTCTAATAGTTTTAGTCATCATAGCTTAGTTTTCATTTAGTTTACATTTAGTTTTCGTCAGTGAAAAAAATCACACCCGTGTGAACTGAGTGGTGTAAGGTCTTATATAGCCTGATCAGCTGTGGTCTGATGTAATGTCTGACGTAATGAAATCACACCCGGGTGAACTGGGTGACCGTAGCAACCATGCTAATTTTTTCTGCAGACAGACAGACAGACTAACAAAGCCAGTTGTAGGAGTGGTTTACACCACTCAAAAAGGTAGTCGACAAACATTTTTCGTCATAGTCGACAAAATCAACACTGGTGTCAGTGTGCCACTGTACGTCACCTCCACCATCTGGAGTGTCTCTCTCTCCCCTCCAGAGTCTCTCTCTCTCACCTCCACCATCTGGAGTGTCTCTCTCTCCCCTCCAGAGTGTCTCTCTCTCACCTCCACCATCTGGAGTGTCTCTCTCTCCAGGCTGAAGAAGGCTGGCGTGAGCAGCTCCTCGTAGGGCTCCTCGTGGTACGCGTCATCAAAGTCGTCCATGTAGCCCAGTTCCGACTCCTCCTCTACCGAGTAGGGGTGGAACTCCAGCTGCTCGGGCCAATCAGAGACCCCGATGTCTGGATGGTACAGCTGTGGGAGAGGGTTTGGTGACGGGGACGGCAATTCTGAAACGGAAGGTAGAGCACATATTGTTGCTGTCAGGCAGAAAGCTTGTATGTCCAAAAGGTTTACTTTACAGAAAATGGAGGGAAAAAAGCCTGCATTAAATGGACCCAATGTTATTAGTCACAAGCTCTTGTTAACCCATTTTGGGCGGGAACCCATTTTGGTGTTAGCATTATGTTATGCTTTAGCTATTGAAAAATAGCAGATCTACAAGCTCATAGCGCGCCACCGAGTGGTGCGCTACGAGCTTGTAGGTCTGCTATTTTTTTTTAATCGAAGAACCACTGACATAGAAACATAGCTTTTTCAGGAAACTGTCAGGATCTAGAATACATTTTTAGAATCTGATCTCAGGTCAAAATGGGTTAATACATTTCTTTGGTCATGTATAAAATCCCCCAACTACAGTAGGTTGTCTTTATACAGCAACAAACTATTCTATGGGAGGTTACTCTAAACTAAAGCACAATGACAGATTACCAAATACATGGAAGGTATGGTCCCGCACACCATTCTTTAGGTAAAGGAATTAATTACTTTATTGAAAAGAAGACAACGTTTCGATCTCACAGGATCTTCATCAGGTCAGTATAGTATACTCACGGGATAGTATACTCGCACGTAATTCCTTTACCTAAACAATGGTGTGCGGGACATACCTCCTTCCATGATTGCCTTTTTGGCCCTGCACCCACTGTCGAGGTGTGTGTAAATAGGTATATGAGATGACCAAATAGAAACATATTGGGGGATAGCTTTCAAACACTGAGCAACTAGGTGTAGTGTAAAAACAAACTGTAAGAAAAAAAATTGAGGAAAAAAACCCCCTAATTTAGCATGTACACTTCCATTGTGCCACTAGGCTGTACTTTCACCTGTCCTCCTGAAGGGGGTCCTCTGACCCAGGCCCGAGCGTCGACGTCGTGCTGGAGGGGGTCTGTTCCTGGTCAAGTGGACATCAAGGAAGTTCTCCCTCTCGACCAATTCAAACCCAGGCAGCATGCTGCAAAACAAGATGGATTCTGGTTGAGACATTACAAATCCTACACGGGTTGTGCTCATAACCACGCCCCGATTCTGTGGCCAACGCGGAAGTGCCTCTCGCCTGCAACAACTGCGGACGAGACCTTAACCCATTCTGGGCGGGAACCCCTTTTGGTGTTAGCATTATGTTATGCTTTAGCTATTGAAAAATAGCAGATCTACAAGCTCATAGCGCGCCATCGAGTGGCGCGCTACGAGCTTGTAGGTCTTCTATTTTTGAAAAATCGAAGAACGACTGACATAGAAACATAGCTTTTTCAGAAAGCTGTCAGGATGTAGAAGACATTTTTAGAATCTGATCTCAGGTAAAAAAGGGTTAAATATATAACTCTATGGACTAGACTGCGACGGAGGCCAGCCGTCTCAAGCTAACTTGAGCCACGTGAGACACCATGCACCGAGCGAGCTAAAGCGAGCGAGCGAGTTGCCGTGTCGAACGTTGCCTTGTTCGCTTAGCCGACTCAGGGCCGGTCGAGTTGCGACCCGATAGGCAGAGAATAGTAAATCATGTTCTGGCGAGAGTGTTTGCAGCGAGTGCCACTCAAAGTGGCTACTGGCCAATCACAGCGCATTCTTGCACAACCTGTGTGGCATTCTGGTTACCTCTGGTATCTCCTGGTTACACCTGGGTTATCAATGTGGGATCGAGGGAGCCCACCCCCACCCCAGGGGTCCTTGATGGAGTTGAAGGGCATCCCCAGCTAAATGACTGAGTTAGGAACCAAATGAAATGCACCCTTACAGGTGTGTAACTCTGAGACCCTTCATTGCATTTGGTTCAATTTACAGTATATACTCTCAGCGTTAAATTAATGCTTTTAAGGTGTAGACAGGGGTCCCAGAGATCAAATCTTATCAAACTGAGGGTCCAAGAAATTATAAAGGTTATAAAGGTCAACGTCTGGTCCAGGGCCCACCAGGGGTCCACAAATGGACCCTTACAGGTGTACAACCATTTGTACACTCTCAAGTTACACTGTAGATTGGGGTCCCAGAGATAACCCATGTACACTCTCTCTGTTACACATCCGTAACAAAGGTCCATTTTGGACCGCTGGTGTTCCCCAGACCCGATGTTGAGAACCAGTGTCCTACACACCAGCGAAAACGACATGTCCAGTGTGAGCGGCTGACCTTTCAATGGGTTCACTGGTGGGGGCCTCTGGGCACTGCACCGTCTCCGGCCCGTCAGGAGAAGGGGTGTCGGCGGCGCTGCCCAGTCTCTGTGACCCGACTGGCTGGCGCTCCTCCGTCAGCGGGTGCTCCAGCATCCAGCTGGCCAGCAGCTCGATGGCCCGAGAGTCCACCTCGCCTTCCACCTCTGGGAAGGTCCAACGGGAGACGTGAAGTGTCAAGAGTTTTTAGTACTTTAGCCACCTAAACCCCTATTCTGTGGGTAACGTTGGCCAAAAATAGCAACGGTACGGTTGCAACTCAGGTCTGTTTCACCAAGAATAGACTTAGGAAACTGGACCCGAGTTGGCTCTGTACACCAAAACTCTGCCAAAGATTTCACAACATGTCGCTTTGTGATGCATTCGTTCCCGCCATAGACTGTGGGGTTCCCCCCCATATTTGGCTATTCAAAAATAGCAGATATACTAGCTCATAGTGTGTCAATTCATCAGCTCGTAGATGCAGGCCAAATGCATAACATTTGGGGGTCCTTGACATGAAACAGTTTGAGCAGCACCACTGATATAGCAACATAACGTTAATTTCAGAAGATTTAAAAGACATTTTGTAGAAACAGCATCAGGTCTTAACCCATTTTGGGCGGGAACCCTGTGTTTTAAACATTATGTTATAATTTAGCTATTGAAAAATAGCAGATCTACAAGCTCATAGCGCGCCACCGAGTGGCGCGCTACGAGCTTGTAGGTCTGCTATTTTTGAAAAATCGTGAAAATAATTATTTAAGAAAACTGGAGGATTTAGAAGATTTTTTTTTTATGTCAGGCCTAAATGGGTTTATGGTTTCAAAGCACTGAAGGTAGACGCAGACGGCAGTACCTGCTGCCTCCATGGCCCTGTAGATGTGTCTCATAGAGAAGCCCATTTCCAGCAGCCGACTGGCGACAAACATCTGAGCCCGCTCTGGTGGTCGAGAAGAAGGGAAAGGAATAGAAGAAACACAACAACACAAAAACAATCCCACACATCCATCATTTAACAGTTGCCTTCTTAAGTTCCATCGGCAGAGATCCGAGGACAATAATTAAATAGTCATCGACTCCTTCCAATTGTTGTCAAATATTGCGTTGTACATTTTTAAATGAAGAGCTACTTCATCTCAAGCGCAGTCAAATTAACCCCTTAGGAATCACTTGATTGATTAATGAATTCATATCAACACCAACACAAACTGTGACAGCAGTGCATGCATTTGTTCCACATCAACATGTTCACTGGTAGAGCAAACTAACATGCTGTATTTCAGCACCAACTCACACACGTGAGCAAACAAACATTAATCAGACCATGCAACACACAGACAGACTGTTACGATCGAGCAATTGTTCATGTATTTTTTTGAGCTGCAGGACTGGATTTGAAATGAAACCCATTTAGGCCTGACATAAAAAAAAAATCTTCTAAATCCTCCAGTTTTCTTAAATAATTATTTTCACGATTTTTCAAAAATAGCAGACCTACAAGCTCGTAGCGCGCCACTCGGTGGCGCGCTATGAGCTTGTAGATCTGCTATTTTTCAATAGCTAATGATACCTAGTACAAATAGTTAATGTTATTTAAAGCCAAACTGACCGCCAGTCCCTTTGCATCGACTCCCCTGGATATCAGCAAGACTTTAACCACTTAAAGGAGAACTTCACCCGTTATCTTCATATAATTGGTCAGCACTAATGCTTATGTCATACTCATAAGACGGCACAATTTATGTCTACTCTCTCTGCATCTCATTGGTGGGCTATGGACACTTCAGAAACCTGACTACCAGTGAGCACTACTAGTGAGGACCAATTATGTGAAGATAGGTTGAAAATGGGTGAAATGGTCCTTTAAGCCAATTATATTTTCTAGTTGTTGTTGTTTTTTTGGAAATGTTTGGAAACGTTCGCCTATAATAACATACCCAATATAGGAACAGCAGGTTGAATATTGATTAACCTTTATACAACTCTTCGCTTATAATGCGCGGTTCTAAACCCCATTACAGCAATTAGCTGGTTACGTTCGCTACGCTTGTAATATTCGTCTCTCTGTATCATCAGAGTTTCCAGTACAGTAGAGCAGTGGTTCTCAAAGTGGGGCCTGGCGGGACCCGCCCAGGGGTCCGTGAGGGGTTTCCCCCCCCCCCCCCAAAGAAAAGTGTTAATTAATATAGCATCAAAATCTGTTTAACCCATTTTGGGCGGGAACCCCTTTTGGTGTTTATTTAATTAATTTAGCTATTGAAAAATAGCAGATCTACAAGCTCATAGCACGCCACCGAGTGGCGCGCTACGAGCTTGTAGGTCTGCTATTTTAGAAAAATCGTGAAAATGTGGCGCAAATTTGGAAAATATTTTTCAGAACGAAAACTTTTAACTCATATCTTTGCTTCTGGGAGGTCCCTGGAACAACATATTTTCAGATGGGGGTCGGCGGCCAAATACAGATAATTCTGGGGGTCCTTGACATGAAATTGTTGAGCGCCAATGACATAGAAACATGAGGTTTTTCAGAAAACTTTCATAATTTAGAAGACATTTGTAGAATCGTTCCCAGGTCAAAATGGGTTAACCACTTTGACGCCCATCTTCTTCTTTTCCTTTTCGGCTGTTCCCTTCAGGGGTCGCCGCAGCGAATCATCTGCCTCCTCTTCTTTAGCCCATTTTGGGCGGGAACCCCTTTTGGTGTTAGCATTATGTTATGCTTTAGCTATTGAAAAATAGCAGATCTACAAGCTCATAGCGCGCCACCGAGTGGCGCGCTACGAGCTCGTAGGTCTGCTATTTTTGAAAAATCGAAGAACCACTGACATAGATGTTTCTATGTCAGTGGTTCTTCGATTTTTCAAAAGCTTTTTCAGAAAACTGTCAGGATGCAGAAGACATTTTTTAGAATCTGATCTCAGGTCAAAATGTGTTAACCCTATATACATCAGGTCATGTCGTGCACTACATTTTCTCAGATGGGGGGGGGGGGGGGGGGGGGTCTGCGGCCACGTTTGAGAACCAGTGCAGTAGTGGTCTGTGATGTGTTCCTTACCCAGGCTGCTTCTGGCCAACGTGCTGCTAGGGCCAGGCTCCAGGAAGCTGGTCTGCTGCTCTGTGAAGGCCTCACAGGAGGCAGAGCTGGCCAGGCTGAAGCAAGGGTGGTGCATGGGGGAAGTGTTTACCAAGCCGGCAAGCGAAGGGAACCGAACTAGCACCATCTGCCTGGAGGGGAGCCAAGGACACATACCATAACATGCAATGTGTTGCGCGGAACGGAAGCTAACGGCAGTCATATTTGAATGGCTCAACCATGTGTTGTGTGCTCGAGGTCGACGTTCAACACATGCGTCACAAAAATTAACAAACCACGGTTCCTCTTGTTGAAAAAGTGAAGTGTACAACGATTGTCAAATCAGTATGTTTTTGATGCCACGTGTTCAAATCGCTTTAATTCCATTAATCAATAGTATCGAAAGGAGTAACGCTATTTAAAAAGAAAAAGATTTACAATCAGATTTTCAAAAGAAGGCTGCACACCTCAACATAATTATTTGAAATGTATACAAATTTTATACCACCAAATTTTATCATGGAATTTCTTTCATGTAGCAAAGAAAGAGCAAAACAAAAACAATCCTATTTTGTATGCATAGCACTTTTTTCCCCTTTTTCACGTGGTATTGAAAAAGGTATCGAGTATAATTTTTTATTGTTGTATAAAGTTTCAAATTCTGGTATTGTGACAACCCTAAATTGTACCGCAGATATGTTGCCAGTGTTGACTGAACCCTTTTCTCAAGCCAAGGTGCAAATACGGTTCTGTTCTTTGGAGCGGGGGTGGAAGATACAAAAACTAGTTCAAACGTTCTCAAAGTAAGGGAAAACTATTTGTCATACTGAGCCGACCGATGGAGAGGCTAAAGCCTAATTTATATTGTGGGTGTCTGCTATATTTAAGTAAGTGTGTTGGCCGACCTGGCCCAACCAACGTTTTGCGGACACCAAGCCCAGCTGAGGTCTGTTTAACCTTCCACAAACATGGCAGCCAAATGTCTTCATTCATAAAAACAAGTAGCATCATCACCAATGGCGGAAAGCATCCGCTTGATAAGTGTCAAATGTTCTGCGCGATATGTCACATGATACTTTGTCTTTACCAAAAGAATGGCGTGCGGGCCCTACCTCCTTCCATAATTGCCTTATTGGCCCTGCACCCACTGTCGAGGTGCGTGGAAATAGGTATGCTCTGACATGATACTTTGTTGCCAGAGCCCAAATAGGCTTTAATGAGCACTTGGCGCACAACACTGCACTCCCCTTTCGTTGTGCTGAACTGCGATGTTTTGTGTGAAGGCCTACACATGTTTCCTTTGGCTGGCACAGGGATCAGTTGGTTAGCTTACAGCAGGCATGGGCAGATCGAGCTGGATGCTGGGTTAAACAAAGCACAGTCGGAATCTTTCACACGCCCACACCACCTTCAACCTAACTCACCCATCCGCTGGGCCTCAGGTGAACTGCTGCTACTGACAGACAGAGATCTGTTGCAATCAGTAACAATTAACGCCATGGCCTACAACTATGTTTGTATCTCACTGATCCTATAAGAACATCTAGAACATTTCTGTATTTTCAGTTAACCGAGGTTTTAATTCTCATCCATACGGAGCCAAATCTGTAGGGGTGAAACAGTTTAATCCAACTAATGAATTGTAATTGATTTTTTTCTTATCTTCACAGACGGCAAAAGTAGTAGTTCTAAAAGCTCTGAGGCATGAGACTGATACATTTTAAACGTTTCACATTGATTTGGTGGTCTATAAAAAAAAAAGAAACAAAAGAAAAACATAGGCTTACTTCTCAATACATTTCAAAAGCCTGAATAATCGCTAAGGACATACGCGATAGTTGCAGCTCAAGAGTGTCTGTGTACATGTGATCCCTTTCTTTGTGTCCTATTATGTTATGTACTCAACCTATTGGTTTTATACCTGTATATATGTTGTGTGTATCTTAGTTATGTACTCAACTTATTGGTTTTATACCTGTATATAATTTATGTTGTTTGTATGTCTGGCCTCGTGGGGAAAGATGGTGGGTGGGTGGGGAGGATTGGGAAAGGAGTTGTGGGAGAAAATATAAAAACAAAGAGTTGTATTTTCTTTCTGTGAAACTTGCATAATATGATGTCATACTCTTTGAATAAAATTTGTTTAAAAAAAAAAAAGAGTGTCTGTGTATCGGGCAGTGGTCTCTACTTACTGTAAGAGAGTGATGGGAAGGAAAGGGTTGAAGTTCTCGAGGCCGTCCGTCTGCAGTCCCGTCAGCAGGGAGGCGGCGAGGTCGTTAGACGATGACGAGGCAGAGGCTCCGTCTGACTGGCCAAAGATGGCGGTGCCCTCTGAGCCCGTGCTGTAGAGGGACACGGAGCTGGACGACTTGGACACTGGCTGAGAAGACGAGTGGTGGTGGTGGTGGTGGTGGCCCAGGTCTGTAGCAACAAGGTAGGAGAGGAGAGAGCAACGGTCAAGTTCACATTCAATTGCATGAAAGTGGTGAAAGTGGTTAACAAAAAACAACAACAACGAGAATCAACATGAAAATCCAAAATCGATCTACCTTTGCGTTCTTTGGGTCTTTTGTTTTCATGCAGCTTACTGAGGGCTCCTTTGTAGATCATGACCTGCGCCCGCTCCAGGTCAGCCAGAGCCACGCTCTGCTTGATGGGACAAGGCCTGACTGCCCACTTCACCATGCTCCGCACCACGTACTGCAGCACCGACCTCAGCTCAGCGCCGTCATCCCCGGCTGTGCAGACTGCTGCGGCCTGGTTGAGGTTGGGGCTGGGAATGGGGCTCGTGGGGCAGGAGGGAGAGTCGTTTTTGGGCACCTGGAGCACATCCGTGAATTTCCCGCTGCCGAGAATGACAGCCAGAGATTTCAAAGCCCCGAGGAGTAGGTAGGACACTCGGATTGCTCTCAACTCGAGGGCAAAGGCTTCTGCTCTGGGGGTTTGAGGGGTTTGTTGGGTCTGCGTTATTTGGGAAAGTAGAGTGGAAGTGATCTCCTGTTGGTCACAGACCTGCGTGGCAGCTTTGGGTAAAGAGCTCAATAGTAACGTTTCTCTTTCAACCTTCTCCTTGAGTTCGCTCCTCTCACCATCGCCCGTCAGCCTTCCATCTTCATCTGACATGACACGGGCAATGTCTTCATCCAGATTCCGCTCCAACTCACTGCGGAGAACGTTCTCCTCGTCCGAGCAGCTCTTCTCCGAGGCCTGACAGTGGCTTTGAGGCCCTTGTCCCTCAGGCTCCTCCAGCAGCCCCGTCAGACAGACCAGATCCAACAACACCGATGGTTTGATGCCTCGGAGCCGTGTGATGTCAAAGTGTAGCGAATCGCATGGCTCCAGTGAAGTGATGAGTGTGTCACTGGGTGACCAAGAATTCAGGAAGCTTGGTTAGTGACGGAGGGCAAAGAACACAACCCACAGAGACACAGCAGAGAGCATGGCAGTGGCAGGAAGGAGAGAGGGCATCGATGGATTGGAGGATGAAATGAGAAAGAAAAAAAAAAAGAATGGGAGAAAAAGGAAGAAAAGAAGCTAGGTGAAGATCAGAAGGGTTAACAGAAATAAAATGAAATGTTTAAAATGAAAACGGAAAAGACAAATTTGTGAAAATTTAAAGGGTATACTGTAGGCTTTCAAAATCAAATGAATACTAGCATCAATACATGGCATTGTCCATTCATAGATAATTAGATAAAAACATAAAACATTTCTTATTAAAAAAAAACATGAATATTTTCTTGATTAAAAACAGTATCAATTTGAGAGGGACTTGACAGTCTAATATGTAATGGCTAAAGCAATACAATATTCTGCAAACGAAATGTAGCATTTCTGCACGGAACATTAAAATGTTTATTTTAGGTTCATAAAAAAGATTTCTCTCATGAATTTTCCAAACTGTGACTTCTGCCATTATATTTTAGTGCATGTATTCATTTAAATAATGTATTATATTTTTAACCCTCAGTTATCATTCCAGTCTATGGCTGTCATACACACAATATACATTAATTGTGATAACCAATTAAAATTACATTTGGGTCTTTAAGGGAATTCTTTTTGATGACTTTGTCACTCCATACATTCCTAGATTCATCAGTTCATACATTCCAAGATTTCTCACTTCATACATTCTTAGATTCATCTCTTCATACATTCTTTGCACATTAAAAGGTCTTTTTTACGCAGTTACATTATTTGAAATTTTTACTAAAATGTTCAGAGCAGAGTAAAAATAAAAAAATATATAAAATAATAGGTAAAACTAAAAGACTAAAGGGCATTCACATCCATTGAATACCCCTAACTGCTCTTTTCCCTTCTACATACATTCAGACATTCAGGCTTCCTTAAAAAAAAATGGAATATGGGAACAACAAATTGGGTGCCACTGATTCATGAATGTTTAGTACCTGAAGGAGAGGTCAGCCTCTTCCCACTGGAGTTTGGCCAAAGAGCTTCCCTCCTTCATCACTCCCAGCAGGGTGGCCTTGCGCCCAGTGGGTTTATGGAGGCACAGGCCCCCGGCCCGGAGTCCACTGTCTACCCCTCCGATCACAGCCAGCACAGGCCATACCTCAAAGCATAGGTCTGCCAGCTGGGCCTCTGACAAGCCCAAGGAACCAGCCTCTGTGGCGCTACGAGCCTGGTCTTTATGTTTGTCCTTCTCTCCATGGAATCGGGGGCTGGAGCCTTTAACAGAACGGACGTGAGTGAGCAAAGAATACCATACTATACTGCAGTGATTCTAAACCTTTTTACTTTCAAGGACACTCAGTTTGATCCATTAGAACGCAGACCAGTTATGTAATTATTTATTTATATCCCACGATTTTTGTAACCCTTTTTTTTTAATGTAATCCTACACTCCCTCTGCCAACCTGGGGAGAGCAAAGGACTGACATCATGCTTCCTTCAATGCACTGGTCCATTGGTTCTTACTTAACTATCCATCATTTAGCCAAGGACCCCAGGTCAGATGAGAAGCAGTGCAGTACTGTATGACCTTCTGTTCGCCCACCCCCAAGACACACATGCCCTTACCCTTTTATTTTTACGTGCATGGAGGTCGACGCGAATAATGCGTCAAACTCATTGAATCACCTGGCTTGAGGTTCCCAAAGCTCCCGTCTTTAATGTGCGGACCGATGAGGTCCAGGCGGCTCTGGATGTGCTGGTTGATGTGTGGGCTCCACTGGTCGCACTGGTGCAGCTTGTGGAGGAGCTGCACTGTTGCCTCGAGCAGTGCGGTGGTCCGGGGGCTACACAGGGGCTCCCCAGGCAGCAGGTCACAGGGCATGACTCGCATCTGAAGATCACATATCTCCACCTGAGGGTGCAAGGAACAATTTAGGGAGGCGCAGGGCCGGGGCCTTTGTTCAGCAGGGAGCAGAACTGGGAAGGATAGTTTAGATAGCTCTTGCTACTGAAATGAATGATCGATTATTTATATGGAGAAACCCGTCATTTAACATGCATCTCTATGGGGACAGCTTGCTCTGTCTCCTCGCTGCCAACGTGCCTATTGGATAAGCACGGGTTGGGGAGGGACTTAGCGAAGGGGACATGCCTATTGGATAAGCACGGGTTGGGGAGGGACTTAGCGAAGGGGACATGCCTATTGGATAAGCACGGGTTGGGGAGGGACTTAGCGAAGGGCTAAATGGAAATTGGCATGATGAATACATTGGGGGGGAAAGGAAGAACATTCTACTATACAGATCCTTCAACATCAGGAACAAGGTTTTTTATTTTAGACACTATAAAATAAATGATTTGCATTAACTTTTCACAACATCAGATTAACCGTGGTGAATCATCTCAAAGTGTACGATCAGAATGCCGACTGGTTCAGTTAAGTACCTTTTCTCCTGGATTACTGCTGTAGAACAACACACAGGGGAACAGCTCTGTGGCAGACACATTTTCAAATGCCAACTTTGGCTCCTACAGAAAAATACAATTAGACAGAGAACACCAGCATGTTGGACTGTACCGTTCAGGCTTTATTCAATGTTTCATCATTTCAAGAAAACATTAAGAGCTCAACCGATGCCAGATATTTGGAGAGTCCTAGACCACCGATTACCCATATACCCGTAACACATTTTTTTAAAGTGCAAAATCTAAATTCTTAAATATAGATTTGATTAAAGTTTATATATAAGAATATTTAACTTATAAGCAAACAAATAAAAAAAACTAAAAACAAATCACTTTTTTGATAGATTAAACAATTGTATAAGTATAGCATGAACTAAATATATGAAAACGAATTTAGATTTCTGATTTTTAAAAAGTCAAATAGTGGCCGATATTTCAGCCAGATCGGTCGGGCTCTAGAAGACATTCAGTGCCGATGTACCTTGTTGTTCTTTGAGAATGAGATGGTGTGGGCCTCCATGTCCAGGATGCAGGTGATGGTGTCGCCCTGAGTGAAGGGGGGCAGGGTGCGAGGCTTCTCCCCTCCGTGGTACAGGCTGCCACTGTAGGCGCGGTACAGCCACATGTCAGTGGTGGTGTAGAGGTTGTAGTCTCCGATGGGCCAGCGGGAGACCCCGACACATGTGCCCTCGTTGCCTTTGTTCTCCTTGGTGATGTTAAACTGAGGAGATAAAGGACAGGTTGGCAATCCTCACACACTCAAATATATTTCTAAAGCGCTAAAGCGAGAGACAGGGGAATTAATGTTAAACAAACAAACAAACTAAACAAACTTAATTTGTGATGAAAGCCGTTACAGTATATGTTGTGCATGACATGACAAGCATGACATAATTGGGTTATTATTGTCTCTCTCTGCAGTCTTTGCCTTTGGTGTCTCCAAACTAGCTCAACCCTCAACTCAGATTCACTCATCTCCTCCAAGGACAAGGAGCCCTGTCCACGCCGTCACATTCCACCTCCTACAACACTCTGCTTCAACACACAATTGGACCACTCATCTGGTATTGGACCACCTCCTATATACTGTACTGTGAAGCCCTTTCTACCTGCAACCCCCCTAGCTTTTTGAGTGGTGCAACCACTCCAAGGAACAGCAATGTCCGACTCCTAACCTATGTGACTAACTATGTGACTATGTTACTATGTTTAGAGTACCAGTAGGGGCAAAAGTGGCGCTGTTGTGCCAGAAACAGGGAGAGAGAGATAGTGCTGCACTGTTGCCTGCTAATGAGAGAGAGAGAGAGAGAGAGAGAGAGAGAGAGAGAGAGAGAGAGGGGCAGGGGGAGAGGGGAGTTGCACCACTCAGTTCACACGGGTGTGATTTTGATTGACTTCTGGCTATTAAGAGTCACCGCTTTGTATTCGTGCTTTAACAGAAATAGTTCCTGGATAGCGCTAGTCTTGTCCCTTTACCATTAGACCACAATTGAGGGACATACATAACAAGCATTAATTTAGAAAGAAAATCACACCCGTGCCAACTGAGCGGTGCAACTATACTTTTATTGTGATTAGTTAGTGTACTTCACTCTGTACTGTACGGTACAGTTTTATGGTTAGTTGTACTTTTATTGATATAGTGGTTAGTGTGAAAGGCCCTTTAGGCTGCTCAGCAGTGCCACTTTAGGTCACCCACTGGTATTGCAGCTGTACATACCCCAAACAGACAGACATACATAGCGACACACGGCCAGTCATTGGAGCGGTGTGCACTGCTCAAATAAATATATATATATTGTAAATAATAATATTATTTACAATATATCATATTATGATTGAAAAACATCATTGAATTCCAGCTACGTTTTTGTAATTATGCTCCTTACCTTCCATATAAAGCAACCAGAGGAGATGGAGGTTGTGGCCAGACTGTAACCTTTCCCTCCTGAGCCGTGGGAAACAATGTTCCCATTTTCCAATGAACAGCAGATCAGCTTATACGGGTCAAAAGAAAAATTTCCAATAGGAATACATTCATCATCGCTGCCGGAATCCTATAAAACAAGACATTAGACAGCATTATGCAATAATAGTTCACAATGAAGAAAATAAAATGTACAACAAAAATTTAAATCAGGGCTTGAAACCATTTTAAGAAACACAAATGTAAAAAGAAGAAATCTTAATACAATGCAGTATATGCAAAATAACGCAAAACATATTTTGAGGTGTATATATACACTGCAATAATAATGTGTGGATATCACGTGGACAGCACAATGTTCTAAAGCACAATGAGAGGCATAATGTGTCTATAATATATGTTATAGAAAACATTACCTTGGTCGTGCTTTCAGACATCTCCTCCTGGTTCTTTTCAGCTAAGGGTTCCTCCCACATGGTCACAGAGAGTAGCTTAAATAGCTGCTCAATGATCTACAGGGAGACGCAAAAGAACATGTGTTAATTTAAATGCAATCCATAACCAATGACACAATTTTATAGTAACTTTTTTTTATAGTAACCTCTCATCGCATCCTGCTTTTGTTTGCTTAAATTTTTCACTTGTACATTATAAATGATTTATTTATTTTTTAATGTTTTACTTTTTTTTATAGGAGGGCCAGACAATAGGCTGACAGGAAATGGGGAGAGAGATGGAGGAGTGACATGCAGTAAAGGCCGTCGGGATCGGGAGTCGAACCCGCGGCACACTGCCAGACTCGGACTACCGGCCAAGGTGCCTGGACCGCTGAGCCACGGCCCAGGCCCATTATAAATTAATTAACCCATGAATCTTTTTTCCTTCAACGATGGCCAATAAGCATAGTCAAATCTTCAGTGTTAAATTATCCATTTGTAAGTCTGATAGAGTATACAAATATAGTGTAACAAAAGGGACCCTCAAGGGTCCATTTACTAATTATACTCTGAGTCAAATTACCACTGACCGGCCACACAAGATGACGACACAAGATGAATGAAATCATATTTAAACGGTCCATTTTACCTGCTGAATTTGAACGGGCTCAGAACACGCAGGTAAAAGTCCTTCGAGAATATGAAAGGACAGAAGTTTGGTTCGAAGGTTCCGGAAATGTGGAGAACCTGTAAACAAGGGCCGGTAAATTATTATCATTATTGCAGATCAAACATCGTGAACAGCACATTGCGGATGATATAAGGCATTCTGTATGGTTTTACCCAAAGGACACTTGTGGGATATGATGTCCATAAGTGGATCAATCCACTTGATGAAAGCAGGGACCCTTTTGCTCCCTCTTAGCGACAGGATACGTCTCAGAAACACAAGGAAGTCAGCCAACTGAGACTCCACCACTCGGCTGGTCTGCATTATCTCCATGCCTACAGGTGGAAGAACATTTAAACGAGAATCATTCTCCGTTTCATAGTAACAGCGGTTCTCATAACATTTACATATCAAGGACCCCTAAATTGTTCTTGGCTGCAGACACCCTTCTGAAAATAGCTTGTGCCAGGGAAAAGAAGATTTGTCAACTGAACATTTATCAAGATATTAAAACAAACAACAAACAATAATCTTAGAAATTCACTGTTCAGAATTGTGAGAATACACGTACATGATAAGCCAAAGTGAACAAAGAAGCTAGCTCAAATGTGCCTTACCACCTGGCTTTGATCTGCTGCTACAGGAGTCTATCTCCGTATCCTCTGCTGTTTTTCTCACTGCTGCCTCCTGCTGGCGGAAAGTGTCCAGGAGAGTCTGCAGTTGCTTACACATGACCTCCATTAAAGCCTGGGACACGTCCAGAGGCAGTGCACCTTCACAGGAGCTGCATTCATTGATTACATACAGGCATTTCAAACAAATCATATCAATTAATAATGCACTAATCTGAATAATAACAGTTCTATACACTCAAGTTAGGGTGGCCCGGCTGGGGCGATATCGTCAAAATGAAACATCACAATATTTGTGAAAAAATACCGGGAATATCAGCCTGGACGGTTAGCTCAACCGTCTGGGCACCTAGTCTGCCAAACCAGCCGGACGGCGTGCCGCGGGTTCGACTCCCGAGCTCGACAGCCTTTGCCGCGTGTCACTCCCCATCTCTCTCCCCCTTCCCTGTCTGGCTAGAACTGTTCATTATCAATAAAGGCATCACAAATACCGGGATATCGATATTATTGCCAAAATATTGTATTGTGACGACACAAAATCCAAGAGGACATCTAGTCTCAAATCCAGCTGTTTTGAATTATTCACCTCGCAGCTATGGCCAATATCTGGAGCAGGCGGGAGCAAGCCAACTTGACGGCTCCGCTCAGTAGCATGGGTCCAGACAAGGAGGCTGCCAGCAAGCTCTGGTTCATCAGCACACATGTGTTGTCAGTTAGCATGGAAAGGGTCTCCAGGAGGCCACACTTGACGACCAACACCACGTCCATGGGCTGGTAGTGGAAGTTCAGAGCAAACACTGAGGCGAGCAGGAGATGCTGACTGGAGCCTGGGAGAAGAGAAATAACATTAATAGCACATTTACAACCACAAAATAACGGGTTTGTTCCAGACGGGACGGGGAGCATTGCATTATATCAGTAGAGGTGCACCAGTTCTAAAATTAGCTAAAAGCTTCAAAAATAGCAAACGCGTTATGAGCTTAATCAGCTTATAGATCTGCTATTTTGCAGATTGGCTATTTTCAGTATATTTACGCAATTAAGATAAATAGGGTTTATGTGAATAATCAAACTACTCGTTTAATCCATTATAAAAATATATTATATTTTTTGCATTTCTGCATTTGTTGATAAAAAAAATGGAAATAAATGTCCCCCAAAAAAATACTCAATCATTAGACTAGAATAATAGCCAAGAAGATAATCGATAGCTGCAGCCCTGCATTGTACTGTAGCACAAAGGCACTGAAAGAATGAATTATCCAGTGTGTGTCAATACAGTTGTTCTCAAAGTGGGGTCCGGGGACCCCCAGGGTTCCTTGAGGGAGTTCCAGGGGGTCCCCAGCTAAATGATAGTTTGGAACCAAATGGACCCTTATGGTTCTGTAACTCAGTGTACAAATGGAACCAAATGAACCTGTTAGGGTCCATTTGTACACTCAGAGTTAAATTAACATTGATTTTACAATATAAATTGGGGTCTCTGAGATATAAATGCCATTAAATGGGTTTCTGTAGACTAATGCATGTCAAACTGGGGGGGGGGGGGGGGGGGGGGGGTCCTTGAAATTAAACAGGTTGAGAATCACTACTAGAGCTGGATAAAAACTCTTCTCCCTGGCATATCTCTTCAAATGGGGGTCCGCGAGCTAATTAGTGTCAATTTGGGGGTCCTTTCCATGACATGAAAAAGTTTGATGGAAACATACAGTGGCTACAGCGATGGTCCAGCTAACCTGTGGGTGCTCTTTCTAGCAGGGCCTTCTGTCTGAGGACATGCACCACCTGCTGGAAGAGGGTGTGAGCTGCAGACTGGAGATCCCTCCGCGTCATCGTGGCTGCTGCCTGCGTGCCAGACTGGGCAAACGGCAAAAGAGAACAAGAGAAGTTTTACCGAACCATTTTAACCGAGAAACCTTGTATCTCCATTTGTCATCTTTTTTTTTTCCGTTGCTGGCTGGCAGAAAGCTCTTTTTTCATTTTTGTTCTTTCGTCACACAAAAACATCAAAAGTAACAGATCCACAAGCTCGAAACGCGGCTCGAAGCGACACGTTTTGAGCTTGTAGATCTGCTACTTTTGCATTTGAATCCTGGAAGGTTTATGAGGTACACAGTAGGGCATTCACTTCTAGTCATTTTTACTAGTTGACTAGTTGTTTAACCACCTATTATGTTTTTTTTGTTTTAAATGAATAATTTATAAAATAATAAATATTTGTACATTTAAAAACTGTGTACATTGGTGACTATAACTATAATCTACCTGATCTTGAGGCCTACAAAATTCTTATCAACTAGTCAACTAGTACCAACAAGGTCGACTAGTGGATTTACTAGTCGACTAGTTGCTTAATGCCCTAGTACACAGTGGTGATACCGTGAAGTGCCGCATCTCCTCATTAGTTCCAGGCGGACATCCGATGGTGGGTGCTCCGAGACTAAAGCAGCCAGACAGGAACTGCAGCTGCACTGACTCCAACAGGCCAGGGAAACGTGGATGGAGGGACGAGCCGCTGCTCTTCTCCTCCATCTCCAACAGGAAGGAAGAGATCTGACGCAAAGCCTCCAGCCGCACCTGAGAAACACGCAGAGGAGCCGACGTTAAATTACACAGTTCATCCAAATCAGCGACCTGGTATAACGTTGTTGTTGACACAGGTAAAGTACATTCAATTCAATGTACGTTGTTAGAACAGCGGCGAGAACGGACGCCAACAAACCTACGCCTGCTGCTTTGAAAACCATATCACTGCCCCAATATGAGGGGCAGTGGCCTAAAGACCCTTCTTTGGTTCTGCAATGCAGTCGTTTGTTAAAGTCATTGTCCTCAGTCTCTACTTGAGTCAAGTGTTTAGATACCGACTTGTGAGTCCAACTGCACAGTGAACAATATAATTATGAGCTTTATGAGCTAATGAACCACATGAACCTTAGCGTCCCCATTCTGGACATGTCATAATACGCAAACATTCGGCGGAAATAGGCAAACATTAAGTGAAAATAGCAGATCTTCAAACTCAACACGCCACGGTGTGAACATGGTGTGACACGGTGTGAGCTTGAAGAATCTGCTTGCATCTTTTGTGTACGACAACGAATATAGGGTTTACGCGGGTATCGGGTAATGGTTCAATTATTATCATAAGGGAATTATTATCATTACACTTTAACACCTTAAGGGCCCGGGCCTATTTAATCCATTCATTTAATGTGCCCATTGTTTATAGCGCCCGGACCACTTTTACCGACGGACCGGATGTTCTTGTGAATGTGTGTGTAGCAGCTAAATATAGCCACAACACTAAAGATGCGATCGACAACAACTGGACGTAAGAATAAATCTATCGCGACTGGACTGCGGAGGGCCGTCAAACACAGGATCTTTTTTATAATTAGGAGGATTTAGATCGCGAGTTATTAACGTTTTAAGATTTCCGTTGTCGTCGGCTAAACAGGCAGGGAACATTTTCGATGACGTGTCACTGTTGTGCAACACAGAGGATTGCGCAACAAGCGCGCCTAGGCTGTGGAGCGATGCGACCGGTTTTGATATCACTAATTTGACGGAGATTAATCAATCTCCGTCTCGGGCCCATGACAGTACGTCGTGGGTCATTAAACTGTTAATTGGTAGCTTAATTAAAGTCGGGGAAAACACATTACCTCGGCCCTCTGTTGCTGCTGGAATATGGCTACGGTGATGTCCTTGGGGTCGGCCTCAGGACACATCAGTTTGTCAGGCAGAGATGAAGGGGACGGGGACAGCAGGCGGTCCAGGCTCCCACATAAGAAGTGGAAGACTTGGCAGAGGATGGGCGAGCTGTCGGCCCCGCAGGGAGACATGGTGGTGGCGGTGGGACTGATGCACTGGCGCAGGCGTTCCCAGGCATCCTTCATGATGTGTAGAGAACACAAAGGCAACCCTGGAGGCCACACGGAGCAGAGGTAACCAGACATGTTTGTGGTTCTCTCAATTATGTTTTTTTTTAAATAAAATACGCCCACAAGATGGGTTGTTTCACTTTTTTCCCTCAGTATAGGAATATATTTGGATACAATTTTGTGAAAATCCTACTTACCCATCTTATTCTTAAAAGATCCCGGAGAGCTTTTTGTCTGGTCGACCTAAATGAGACAAAAGCCACATTAGTGACCCAGCAATGGTAAGGTAGTGTAGTAGGAGCCACAATACTGTAGCTTATTGTACGTGACTTACATGTTTTCTACCATCAATATTAAGCTTGAGTTCAGACTTGGGCCTGAGCGGAGAATCTACAGATAATTTCCTGAAGGACAAGGATACTCACAGTTAGTGGAAAAGAAACAGTGGACATATTATAGAGCGATACCCTGTTTATGAAACCACACGTGCTCTATTGTTAACTTTAAGTTTTCCATAAAGAGCTGGCTGAATAGAAACTGGACATAATTATAACTATCAGTTAGTGTGACACACACACACACACACACACACACACACACACACACACCAGAGTTTGCGTTAGTCCGGTAATTGCCAGTTTTGACCGTTTTTATGTGGCCAAGACCGGAAAATAAAATTCCCTCCGGACATCCTGACCGATTAAACAACCCATGGTAATTCATTATCACTGGGGCTGTTGTAGCTCTCTCTCTCTTTCAGCTCCAAATATAATGCATTAAAGACGTAGTGGAATGGCTTTTTCTGTCATTTAATTTTGAAGTTTCAGTCTGAAACGGAAGCCTGTACGTTTCTGAACCAAATCAGAACGTTGCATCCCTTCAGGCTATGGGTGAGAGACAGACGGCCAGCAACGCATGTTTGCTACTACTACGTGGCATATGTTTGACCTACAATGTTTTCAGATACACATTTTAGCGTTTCAATTCAGCTGTGTTTGGAGGAACGTGCAGCAATGGGAATCAAACAGGTGAATGAAATCAAGATTATTCTGCCCGCGTTTGATTGATTAATTGATTGAAGAATGTATTAACGGTTTTACAGTACATTTCAAGCACAACTTAACTGTGGACGACATCATAAAGCATTACACTTGTTTACAATAGGGTCCACCATGTTCAATTCATCATAACATTTAGAGACGTACAAATACACTACTATAATAGCCACAAACAGGAAAGGAGGTAAAAAGGGAAACAAAACCTATACAGTGAGGGGAAAATGTTTTTCCGATTTTACGGGGCCAGTTTTGAATTGCAGCCGTCCGTAGGTGCCCTTTGAGAGCGGTTTTGAAGGAGTTACATCATCATGAAGCACGTTTTTGTTCAAACGAAGTAATTCATATTGGCTTTTTATGGACGTTTGATGTAAAAATCTATTGTTATTTATGCCCATATGATGACCACGGATATGCTCTAAAAAGTGTGAAAAACGGTTGTTTTTTTCTTCATTTCACTACGTCTTTAACCGTCATTGGCTACGTCTATGCACCTGCTTGTCCGTTATTTTGATCAGATGTCTGATAAATTGTAAATCATTCCAAACACGGTGACCTGCAGTTTAAAATCCTATCCACACGCACACACGCATGCACACACACACGTGCACACACACACACACACACAGTTCTTTACCCATCTCCGATGGTCACAGGTTGTGGGTTGTCCCATTTGCTGGGTTCCACCCAGGCAGCTGCGACCCCCAGTAGGAGGAACAGACAGCGGGACACCACCTGATGACAGGTGGCAGGGAAGGACGTGCCCCCCTCCTCTGACTCCCCGCATGTCTCCCCTTGCTGCCTGCGGGGGGCGGTGGTGGAAAAAGTACTCAAATGTTTTACTTAAGTAAAAGTGACAATACAAGTAGAAGTCCCGTATTCAAAATGTAACCAGGTAAGGGTACCAAAGTATCGGCATCAAAATGTACTGAACATAAAAGTACTCATATTGCAGAATGTCCCATTTCAAAAGTTCAAATTGTGTACAAAATCTTTTGAAAATAGCCGATCTACAAGCTCACACATCGCGACGCATTGTGAGCTTGTAGATCTGCTATTTCCAAATGGCCGAAATGTATAGGGTTGAGGTGTTTAATCAATGTATGTTTAAGTAAAAGTAACCTTTTTGGCTTTGAGATGTAGTGGAGTACGTAGCGCCACAAATTAAATCGTTAATCGTAATAATTTGCGTGTCAATTAATGGTCAACATAAATGTGTACTGGTGGCAGCCCTACTTGGGGGCTGCCTCCCTCTCGGGCTCCCCGCGGTGCTCTCCATGCTGCTGGGGAGTGTGGAGGTGCCAAAGGACTCGTACACCTACCTGGGGGCTGCCTCCCTCTCGGGGCTCCCCGCGGTGCTCTCCATGCTACTGGGGAGTGTGGAGGTGCCAAAGGACTCGTACACCTACCTGGGGACTGCCTCCCTCTCGGGGCTCCCCGCGGTGCTCTCCATGCTACTGGGGAGTGTGGAGGTGCCAAAGGACTCGTACACCTACCTGGGGGCTGCCTCCCTCTCGGGGCTCCCCGCGGTGCTCTCCATGCTGCTGGGGAGTGTGGAGGTGCCAAAGGACTCGTACACCTACCTGGGGACTGCCTCCCTCTCGGGGCTCCCCGCGGTGCTCTCCATGCTACTGGGGAGTGTGGAGGTGCCAAAGGACTCGTACACCTACCTGGGGACTGCCTCCCTCTCGGGGCTCCCCGCGGTGCTCTCCATGCTGCTGGGGAGTGTGGAGGTGCCAAAGGACTCGTACACCTACCTGGGGACTGCCTCCCTCTCGGGGCTCCCCGCGGTGCTCTCCATGCTACTGGGGAGTGTGGAGGTGCCAAAGGACTCGTACACCTACCTGGGGACTGCCTCCCTCTCGGGGCTCCCCGCGGTGCTCTCCATGCTGCTGGGGAGTGTGGAGGTGCCAAAGGACTCGTACACCTACCTGGGGGCTGCCTCCCTCTCGGGGCTCCCCGCGGTGCTCTCCATGCTGCTGGGGAGTGTGGAGGTGCCAAAGGACTCGTACACCTACCTGGGGGCTGCCTCCCTCTCGGGGCTCCCCGCGGTGCTCTCCATGCTACTGGGGAGTGTGGAGGTGCCAAAGGACTCGTACACCTACCTGGGGACTGCCTCCCTCTCGGGGCTCCCCGCGGTGCTCTCCATGCTGCTGGGGAGTGTGGAGGTGCCAAAGGACTCGTCTCGTACACCTACCTGGGGGCTGCCTCCCTCTCGGGGCTCCCCGCGGTGCTCTCCATGCTGCTGGGGAGTGTGGAGGTGCCAAAGGACTCGTACACCGTCACGTTCTGCTGCAGCTGCATCGCCTCCCGGGTCGCCATGAAGGATTCCAGCACCTCTGTAAGAGAGAAACGGGTTGCTTTCGTGAAACCGTTGATGCTTGTAATGTACACACAGTATCGATAGTTGGTAAAGTGGTAAAAGACAAAAATAATAATATTAATAATTTATTAAATTCAGACAAAAACTACCTTTAGACCACTGTCCCTTTTTTGTGTGCATTTCAGGCAAACAATGAAGTATATAGGACAGACTTAAAGGAATAGTTAACCCAAAAAATGACTTATTTTCTATCAATTACACAACCCATGAAGCCTTGAATTCTTGGAGACTTATGCTTTATCTCACAGAAGCGACATTGCAGAGGACGCTTTGTCCCAGACAAGCGTTTTCAACGGCCTGTAGCAGGCGCTGTGATACTCGCGGTCAGCTTTTTCCACCGCCGAGCGAGACAACAACAACCGGTCATGATACCACACACAGCAGCTTTTCACAGGAACAATGCGATTACGGATATTTGGATCTTCAAAGTAAGTGTTACGCGCGATAAAACCTTGGCAATACGCAATCGAGGGATTAATGAATGGCGGCAGGCAGACGGTTAACAGAGGTAATTTAAGAAGTCTACAACTTTTGTTTTCTCAAGGTAAGGTTTGTTCTATCTGTTCGAGCTGATTTACCATCTTGTTTGCTTCATAATAATATTGGTCTGTCACATTTTTACATTAGAAAATGTACTTAGATTCTCCAGAGAAAAAAACGTGTAAATGCTAATGTTAATGACACCACTATTTACCGGAAGTGGGCGTGAAAAGCGGGCTGTGAGATAGGCCTATTGGGAATTCACTTTCCTACCTGTGTTCACCCAGGTGGGTGTGGTTTTGCATGACTCCATAGCCTTGCCTGCAGTCACACCTGTGTGTGATTGCAGCACAATCACAAAAATCACAGGACCTCACACATAGAAATAAAGTTGAGTGAAGTCAAGAATACCTAAACTAAAGTCTAAATATGGTGGAACACCAGACTCCAAACATTAAAAATCAATATTACTGTAGAGGTACTGAAGTGAACAGAATTTTTCATATTTTCAATATTTCAATATTTTTAATATTCATGAATGTATTTTATTATTTATCTCACAATAGTCAACTTTCTTATGTGGTGGGTATGTTGCGTTTGTTTGGATTGGGTTGTAAACTCTAAACCAGTGGTTCTCAAACATTTTCATGTCAAGGACCCCAAAATTGACATGCATTCTGCAGACCCCCATATGAAAATATGTTCTGCTATTTATCAAAATGTTTCGAAAATAGCCGATCTACAAGCTCAAAATGGGCAGTAATGGGACGCGTTTGTGAGCTTGTAGATTGGCTATTTTCAAAGTATAAAATGGGATTAAAGTGGTAAAATGTTCCATATTTTGCTGTGGACTGCCTGGAACTTCCTCAAGGACCCCTTGAGGTCCTCAGACCAAACTTTGAGCATCATGCAGAGGGCGCTGTTTTTCCTTTATGTTTTCAGATTGCACTTAAGAACAAAAAAGGCACCCTAAGAGTGCTCCACAGTGTGCGTAGATTCTGTTCTTACCTACGAACAAATCACAGGTAAGAAAAGATTGAGGGATCCCAAAACCTTCTTAAAAACTTCCCAAGTGGGTCTAAGAACAAATTTCCTCTTAAGAACTTCTTAAGAACGGTTGGCGCATGAGGCCCAGTGTGAAGCTCAACAGTGCCACTTTCTCACCGGTTGTTGCTACATGAAAAGCTACATGATGGAGAGCGGTGTGCCCACCGCTCCAAAAAGGTTTCAGAGTCACTGGGCTACACCACTGAAATATGGGACAAAATGAATGGCGATGCGTGCTTACCCGACAGGTACATGCGACTGTTGTCCAGCGCGTCCTCCTCTGGCGTCTCTTCCTGGTTGTGTTTTGCTATGGAAGTAGAGAAGACCTGCTCCTCCACCTCTCTACCCTGATCTCCTGTTCCAGCCTGCTCCCCTGTGGCGCTGACCTCCGGTCTGTCCTCACCAGGGCTCTGGGAAGCCTGCAAACTCTGCAGTAGAAAGGACAAAACGTTTTTTTTCCCCCTAAAGACAGCAGCGATTTTTCTCCGCAACATTGTAATGCTTAAATGTATGCACGATGGTATCGATCGTATGCTGAAAATAGCTGAGCGACAATCTCAGAACGCGTCGCATCCATGACGTGTTGACTTGTAGGTCACCTATTCTCGGTGTGCAACATTATCGTACAAATAAGTATAAATCGGGCTTAAACTCGTTGTGAATCTTTGGTCTGAACTACATTTACAGGTTTACAAAGTAGGCCCCATTTTGCATTTTTTGGAAAAAATGTCCAAAAGACGACAACATAGATCTAGGGTCAGTGTGTGCTTGTTTTGGCCCGAGCAGAGCACTTTAAAGAGTTGCGAATACGCTAGTTTAACTTTTTGAGGAATGTGCAAGTGCTTTATATTAGCTGACCAATCAATGATAAACTGTGCCTTGAGATTGCTGGCTCAAACCTCTGTAACAGGTCTTCAAAATGGTCCTTGCTTATAGCCTGAAGCAGTGAAGTGACGACATTAGGCTAATATGCAATGTGGCCCTCTGGAGTGAGTGTGGAAACATAGTGGCCCTCTGGAGTGAGTGTGGAAACATAGTGGCCCTCTGGAGTGAGTGTGGAAACATAGTGGCCCTCTGGAGTGAGTGTGGAAACATAGTGGCCCTCTGTAGTGAGTGTGGAAACATAGTGGCCCTCTGGAGTGAGTGTGGAAACATAGTGGCACTCTGTAGTGAGTGTGGAAACATAGTGGCCCTCTGTAGTGAGTGTGGAAACATAGTGGCCCTCTGGAGTGAGTGTGGAAACATAGTGGCCCTCTGGAGTGAGTGTGGAAACATAGTGGCCCTCTGGAGTGAGTGTGGAAACATAGTGGCCCTCTGGAGTGAGTGTGGAAACATAGTGGCCCTCTGGAGTGAGTGTGGAAACATAGTGGCCCTCTGGAGTGAGTGTGGAAACATAGTGGCCCTCTCTGGAGTGAGTGTGGAAACATAGTGGCCCTCTCTGGAGTGAGTGTGGAAACACAGTGGCCCTCTGGAGTGAGTGTGGAAACATAGTGGCCCTCTGGAGTGAGTGTGGAACCATAGTGGCCCTCTCTGGAGTGAGTGTGGAAACATAGTGGCCCTCTGGAGTGAGTGTGGAAACATAGTGGCCCTCTCTGGAGTGAGTGTGGAACCATAGTGGCCCTCTCCATCGTCACAGTTGCCCACCCCTGCCCTATAGCTAGACTGTGTGATACTGTACCTGTTTGGTGGCAGCCATAGTCTCAGCAGCTGCTATGCTGCCAAGATTGTCTCTGTAGGCCAATAGGGTGCTTCTGATTTTAAAAACCATCTCATAGACTTTGATTAGCATCTGGCAGGGCTCATACCTGTCACAAAGCAGAATGGGAAAGCAACTTAGTTGTGGATTCCTTTGATTGTATACCCTCAAATAATAGTCCAGAAATAATATCTGGCCTGTGAGATAATTTGGACAGTCTCACATAATATAGGCCATTATGTCAAATAGAGAAACCATCCCCACCTAAAGAAGGTTTATTATACTTATAAATACTGATACTCCATGTTGAGAGTGAAGCTGGCATGGGAGTGAAAACAACACCTGAACCCCTTGCGTTCTTATTCTGGGCAAGTGAAAATAGCTGATGTAGATGCTCTCAACACATCACAATGCTTTATGAACCCTGTGGGATTGAACAGAAATCACAGCACATCATGTCACATCCGTCACATAGTCCATTTAGCGGTGTTAATTAGATCAGGGGTTCTCAACGTTTTTGGCCGGGGACCCCCGGAAATGCTTTGGCAATGTCTCGGGACCCCCGCCCCGCCCCCTCCCGACCACCAATATAAATTGACTGCTACAATAACCTTAAACCATTTTGGGCGGGAACCCCTTTTGGTGTTTTAAGCATTGTTATAATTTAGCTATTGAAAAATAGCAGATCTACAAGCTCATAGCGCGCCACCGAGTGGCGCGCTATGAACTTGTAGGTCTGCTATTTTTGAAAAATCGTGAAAATAAAATTTAAAAACAAATCTTTTTTTTTTTTTTTGGGAAGATATTTTGGGGACCCCCCAAAATAATTTGGCGACCCCCCGAGGGGTCGCGACCCACGGGTTGAGAACCCCTGAATTAGATCACGCAGAGACATACTGTACGTACATTGGATTATTTTGGTGTCGACGTGTTTGAACCACTGACCTGTCCTGTGAACAGGCCACGTCCAGCAGGCCTGTGTGTTTTAGAAGAGCTGCCAGGCTGCAGCGACAAACCATTTCCAACAGAAGATCGCCCGAAGAGCCTCCACTCTCCCAGTCTGCTGTAAAAGAAAAACACGTAGCTCATTTACAGGAAAAGCAGATGAAAACAATGTGAAAAGGGTGGGATATATTCCTCAGCCTAGTAGGAAAGTCTGTGAAAGATTTCACGTAAATTGCATGCTGCGTTCATGATTTGAGGCTTTTGTTCAAAAAGGGGCAATCTTGCAAACTGTGACAGCCAATTATAGCCAATTAGGATGGAATATGAAATATCGGACAGATCCGACTTGAGCACATGACCATAGAGATACTGTGTAACGATTTGTGAGATTTTTGGACAGAATCTGTCCAAAAATCGTTTAACGCAGATCGGTGCAGTTTTAGGTAAAAAATGTGAAAAGCTGACTCATGGTGGCGCTATAACAGGCCGTTCTGGAAAATGCGGGGCAGAGGTTCATCGTTGGCATCCAGGGAGTGTGTGTGCAAAGTTTGGCATCGACCGGGTTAACGGTGCCGAAGATTAGCTGGTAACGGACGGACGGAAGGACGGACGGACGGACGGACGGACACACACACACGGACGGAGTGCAAAACATACTCTCTCCCCATGCCTTCGGCCTGGTGGAGACAATAAAACTATACAACCGTTATTATCACAATCACTAGACTTTCCTCTTTACTCCATTCAGGACGGGAACCCCTTGGTGTTTTAAGCATGATGTTATACTTTAGCTATTGAAAAATAGCTTGTAGATCTGCTATTTTTGAAAAATCGTGAAAATGTGGCAAATGAGCAAACCTTTTTACTGATAAATTATTTTCAGATGGGGTCGGCGGCCAATTACATATATTTTTGGGGGTCATTGACATGACAATGTTTGAGAACGCCTGTCATAGAAACATAGGTTTTTCAGAAAACTGTCAGGATTTAGAAGGCATTTGTAGAATCGTCCTCAGGCCTAAATGGGTTAACATAATGCATGCAAAACCCAATGTACCTCTACTGAAAGCATAGTCCATCATCTTCTGCCACAGGGTGCTGGCCGGTTCCCTGGAGGAGCCCAGGGCCAGTTCCAACAGGGTGCTGGTGTCCTCTGTTAAATTCAGCTCCGTCAGCCTGACCTCGCTGCTGCCCAGCAGCACCGCTTCAGTCAGCCACTTCATGTCATAGTCTGCAGCACACCGTATGTAGAACAGGGCAGAATTCTTTCATATTTTGTGTACTGTTTTTTTGTATTGTTTTCAAATGTTGTGCTAAATCAAATTAAATCAAATCAAAAGGTATCTTACAATTAGTGCCATCCAGATACATTATTTGACTTGAGCTTGTAGGTCTGCTATTTTTGAAAAATCTTTAAAATGTGGCGCAAATCACTGAATATATATTTCAGAGCGAACATTTTTAACTAAAATATTTGCTTCTGGGGAGGACCCTGGAACTACATATTTTGAGATGGGGGTCCGTGGCCCAATAGAGATAATTCTGGGGGTCCTTGACATGAAAAAGGTTGAGCACCACTGACATAGAAACATGGGTTTTTCAGAAAAAAATTAGGATTTAGAAGCCTTTTTTTTTTAATCGACCTCGGTCCAAAATGGGTTAATCGACGACATCAGTACTGTTTTTATCTTTATCGTTAGTATTATGTGTTACTCCTAGCTGTATCTCTTTCTGTATCTGTCCTGTGTTTCATAACTGCTGTATTTCCATGACAACTGACTTTCCCCAGCGGATTCAATACTGTACATGTCATGTGTCCATCTGTCAGAATGTAACATAACATGGTTGAATATGCCAACTCAAACAGCGGATACTACCTCGCAGAAACTCACACCGATCTCAAAATGTTATGCGTCTAAACCCCATTATTTTCTATTAAATAAACTAAGTAGAGATCAAGACTATTAAGTAAAATTCTGACTCTAGAAAACATATTCTTTGAGACACAAATATGGGTATTTCGGGGTGTGGCCGAATCCGCAATTCCTTCATGGGGTGAAAACAACACAGCTTACCATTGAAATGGCATTAGGGAACGTACACATGGTTACATTTAATGCGTTTTTCAGTCATAGCATATGGTGAAGTATTATAGTGCATAGTGATTGCAACAACCCATGCATTAAAGCAAAAATAAAATCTCACTACTGAAAATGTTTGCATGACCAAGTCCTAAAAGTGCGTTTTGTGAGACAGCATGACAGGAGCCACCCCACACAGTAGCGCTGATTCCTAAACAATCAACACAGAATGCAAAATGATGTTTTAGTATTGTCCAATTTGTCCCTGCTGTCAACCAGGTGAAAACATTACAGATAGAGGCTTTAACCTTTGCTTTCATATGAGATTTCCGATCGAGACTATTACAGATTTTATGGAAGATGCTTCAGAACATTTTGCTAGTTTGACCACATCAAATGCTCTAAAATAAGAACCGAAAACAGACGATCTATAAGAGGTTGTACCTTTGAAGGCATGTTGCACAGCGAAAACATGCTCTCAATAGTCTTGACCGAAGGCTACGTTTAACCAAAAGCACCACCAGATCTCTGTGAATTGTCCTACCCAGTTGGTCTCCATCCATTTCCAGACCATTCCTGAGGAGCAGATTGGACAGCCAGAATTGGGAGGCGTTCTCCTGGGGTGAGGGGGGCGGGCCCTGCAGCATGTCGCCAAGGCAGCGTCCAGTCGCCAGAGCCACCGAACGCTCAAGGTCCAGAAGCCACACCCACTTGTTCTCCTCCTGCTGCTGCTGACCGGATGTGTGTTCACCTTGTTCTGGAAGGAAATTTGGGATGCAACATCCTTTTATATATATATCTTTGAATATATAAATATGTAACACCTGGGAATTGAACCCGGTTCTCCCGCGTGGAAAGCCAATTAACTGCGTGAAAAGAGGAGTTAACGGGCAATTATGGGCACTGTATTTTGCCTGTAAACCTCAAGTTTAGCGGGCATATACAGTTAATATACGGTAATATACAGGTGTGATGGTACAATTCGGGAGTTTGTTGGAAAGTTTAACGGGAGTTTCCTGTAATATACACATCCGTATTCAATGCTTTTTGCGCAGTGCAACATCTTAACCACTAAGCCAAAGAGATATCCTTATGACTCGGGGGAGATATTAGACTTACGAGGCCATCAGGCTTGAACATATACATCGAAAACTGTAGAATGGGGTCCTCTGGTCTTATAATGGGGTTATAACAAACTAAGTGACATCTTCACCCACCTGAGGAGGAGGATGATGACGCTGCTGCGCTGTCCGGGGCTTGGAGCGGCTCCTCCTCCTCCTCCAGCGGCCGTCTGTCCGGCAGCAGACTGTTGAAGTGGTTGAGGTGCTCCAGCAGGGCCAGCAGCTGAGCGAGCAACGGCCGCACCACGGCCAGCGGGAGCAGCAGCAAGGAGTACACAACCTGACACAGCAGGCTGCCGGCTACCGAGCCGTACAACACGGCTGGGAAAAGGAGAGAACACCGGTTCATCATAATAATAATAACCCATTTAGGCCTGACCTCAAAATGTTAAAAAAAAATCTTCTAAATCCTCCAGTTTTCTGAAATAAATATTTTCTTTCAAAAATAGCAGACCTACAAGCTCGTAGCGCACCACTCGGTGGCGCGCTATGAGCTTGTAGATCTGCTATTTTTCAATAGAGAGTATGCGCGTGACATCATCATCAAACCCGGAAGTTATGCAGGAACACCTACTAAGTGGCAAAAAACTACTTTCTGGCCTTGACAACCCATGCATACAAACAGAAAAGTCCTATCTGATTGCATTAAACAACATTAAACAATGTTAAACTCACTTTGCCTGCTGCTTTGCCACTCGATGTGCCATTCACTTTAAGCATGCGCATACCCTCTATAGCTAAATTATAACAATGTTTAAAACACCAAAAGGGGTTCCCGCCCAAAATGGGATAATAATAAAACTGTATTTGTATAGCACCTTTCATACAGAAACTATATTAAAAAATCACTTCGTGGAGGTGCTGGGTTCAAAAAGTGACATAGGAAAAGAGAAGGGAACCCGCACACTCATATGCTCCAAAAGATACATGTATTGACGACGTTTCGAGCAAAGGCTCTCAAAAACTGTCAAACGGTCAAGGTTTTTGACCAGATGAAGAGCCTTGGCTCGAAACGTCGTCAATAAATGTATCTTTTGGAGCATATGAGTGTGCGGCTTCCCTTCTCTTTTCCTATAGCACCTTTCATGACATGAAATGCAGCTCAAAGTGCTTTACAGAGCAATGGCGAAAAAAAGAAAAGCAAAAGGCATGAAACAACATTAGAATAATAGCAGTAATGCAATACAGTGAGGACATGAATAACATTAAGGATTTTATAAAAGCTCAACTAAAAGCAAGAGTGTATAAGTAGGTCTTGAGCTGTGCTTGTGCCTGTCGAAGGTATAGTGAGAGTTTGTTCCACGCCGTCATAAGAAGAAGAGCTCTCATCCGGCCGACCCGGAAGTGATTGTCCTCCATTGCCGCGCCAGTCTCGCTCGCGGCTGTGAACTGCATAGCGCGACCTCGAATTAATGTTTAATTAAACTAAAAACCACTAATGACCGTTTGTACGGGCGCGTGCACCGAGGATCGGGATGCAGGGTGTTTCTATGACATGGGAGTCATATGGGGTCCAGCCGCGGATGCGAAAATAAGGTAAAACATATTCTTTTTAAAGCTGGATTAATGCTCTTTAATCAAATCTCGTGTTCTCGTGAATGGCCAAGGAGGGTTTAATAGCTTTCCTCGAGATATCTCGAGGTTGGCATGGATTGTGTTAAAGCTAGATTAATTCAAATGAGCCTAAAAACAAGACAAGGCAGAGAATGCATGTGGTTCTTACTGTGCAGCTTGTGGGTAATGTGCCGGTCTGAGTTGCTCTCCTCCAACAGTGCGCTTGCCCTCCTGAAGGTCTCACCAGCATATGGTAGCAGCAGGCAGAGGTGCTTGTGGAGCAGCGCCACACTGCTGTCATCCTGCAGGACAGTGACGTCAGTGGAATCATTCACTACATACAATTAGACAGTATGTCTATGCAACGCAAGGTGACAGTTTTTTCTTTTTTTTTTATATAATTTTTATCCCACGATTTTGCAACCCATTTGTCACCCAGTGTCAATTATCTAATGGGATCCTGGGCTCTACACACACTCCGCCAACCTGGGGAGAGCAACGGACTGACCTCATGCTTCCTTCAATGCATGAGCGTCCAAGCCGCTTCTTTGCACCTGACAGGGGGGAGTTTCCACCGGTTGGACGTAGCGCGTGGAAGGAACACGTTATTCCAACCAGTTCCTTTCTCCTCCATCAGGCGCCCCGGCTGGCCAGGCAGGGGGAGGCAGTTTAGAGACCAGGATTACTGCATGTTTTTTTTGTGAGGGTACCTACCCTAGGGGACACGGGGAGAACATGCAATCTCCACACAGAAAGGCCCTTTCGCCAACCCCACCTAGGGTATGGGCACTGATGACGCGGAGGAGAGAACACGCACCAACAGCGTCCCCAGTGGGAATCGAACACACTACCGACTGTGCCACCGTGCCCCCGCGAGGTAACGGTTTAAAGCAGGGGTTCCCAAACTGTGGTGCGTGTACCCCTTGTGGTGCGCGAACACCCTCTAGGGGGGTGCACAAACGGCAAAATCTGGTAAACCACTGTTGTAAGGAGATGTATAGAGCAGCTGCGGGAGTATACAGCAGCTGCATGTCTCTCAGTGCAGTGACAGTCATTATTTGCCATAATCATATTAAAATTTAAAAATGTATAATTTTTCGGCCAAATGCAACGAGACTTAGCGTTGGGGGGTGCGTCAGCTAGGTCGAGAGGTAACAGGGGGTGCACGGCCAAAAAAAGTATGTACCATTGCAGGCACACAGAACAGCTCCTATTCAGAGTCTGTCTGTCTGTCTGTCTGTGTGCCTGGAACAAATCACATAAACCAATGGATCGATTCGTGCAGTCTCTCGTGTGCACTGCCAGTAGGCCAATAAAGTAAATCGAAATATTTAACTACGATTTTATCCTGGAAGTCAATGGAGAGGCAAATAACTCCATTATTTGGAACACAAATATGGCGTCACCGTGATATGATGTCAGTGTCAAAACGCTGTCTTCCCTGTTTTCAACCGACAGCGAAGTTCTGTTGTCGAGTGAACCGATTGGTGTACCTCTATGCTGGTGTAGACGTAGCAGTGGGCCAGCAGGTGTTTGTGGAGGGCAGACAGCAGATTGTGGAAGTGAGAGGGAGGATCAGTCTGTCTCTGACTCTCACTAGACTGCTGCTTGTCGCTGTTCTTCTCAAGTTCACCAAATGCTTGCTCCTGCGTGGGCACACATTAGCACACCTTAAATGACTGTGGGCCCGACACACAGATGTACACAAATAAAATGGCCCCATGAGTGGACCATAGACACACATTTACAAAATTAAACTAGAAAAATGTGCTCCTCGGAGACAATTACGTCACTAGACACACATCCACACAAATTAAATTACTTTGAGTGGGTTTTGATTTCCAATTATCCATTTAGCATGTAGTCACTTTAGTGTCATACGTTTGCCCTGGTGGACAAGATTTTTCATGAAAAATAATCCATGAATTATCAGAGGAGCAAACATACGCAAATAAAGCCAAACATCAAGTTTCAGTTGGAAAGTCCAATTACTCTAAACCTACAGTAAGTGACAATAACCAGTGGAATTTTTACTCAACATTTTGCTGACAGTCAATGTAATGCATCTCAATATTTGGAGTAAAATATAATGTAATAATAATGAATTACATTTTTATAGCGCTTTTCAACACGCTTTACAATGGTTCATTCATTCATACATTGGCGTGAGCCTTCCTCAACGTGTCAAAAACGCGTTCACCTATTGTTGAATGTTCGCCTATTACGACATTCCCACTGTTAATAATAGCTATAATGAATTGCATTTTTATAGCGCCTTTCCAAGTGCTCAAAGCGCTTTACAATGGTTCATTCATTCATACATTGGGAGGTGAAGCGGCGAACAGTCGACGCCAGCGTCCTCACTTCCCACATTCAGACACCAATGGTGGCAGGCTCACACCGACCAACTCATTGGAGGCAATGTAGGGTTCAGTGTCTTGCCCAAGGACACATGTGGACGGGAGGAGCCGGGATTCGAACCGCCGACCCAGGGATCATTGGACGACCTGCTCTACCTCCTGAGCCACAGCCGCCCCATATATACATGATGTAAGCTGCTGAATGATGGAGAATACTTCAAAATGTATACCGTGTAGAAGCCGATGCTTAGGAGAAGGGTCCTGAGTAGAACCTCCACCAAATGGAGATTGTCGTAGGCCTCGGGAAGGCTGGATGAGGAGGGTGGACAGTCTGTAGGAATGCCTGAACCCGTCAGCTCCCCAGAGGTGCTGTATCCTAGTAGAGACGCGACGTGGCTCTGGTCCTGAAGGCTGCTCAGTACCATGTCCAACTGCAGACGCTAGACAAGAAAAGGACAAAAAGAGCATTTAGCGTGTTAATCAAACTAAACAATTTAATAGATTTTTTTCACAAGTCCACACGCTCACAACACGTACCCATTCTGGGCGGGAACCCCTTTTGGTGTTTTAAACATTATGTTATAATTTAGCTATTGAAAAATGGCAGATCTACAAGCTCATAGCGCGCCACCGAGTGGCGAACTTGTAGGCCTTTTTCCTTTTCAGGAATGCAAACTAGCTCTAGTGCTTACCTGTCCTTTGGAGAGGTGCTCCCAGCTCTCCGGGGCCTGAGGTAAGAGTTCTTACCTGTTCTTTGGAGAGGTTCTCCCAGCTCTCCGGCCCCTGAGGTAAGAGTTCTTACCTGTCCTTTGGCGAGGTGCTCCCAGCTCTCCGGGCCCTGAGGTAAGAGTTCTTACCTGTCCTTTGGAGAGGTGCTCCCAGCTCTCCGGGCCCTGAGGTAAGAGTTCTTACCTGTTCTTTGGAGAGGTTCTCCCAGCTCTCCGGGCCCTGAGGTAAGAGTTCTTACCTGTCCTTTGGAGAGGTGCTCCCAGCTCTCCGGGCCCTGAGGTAAGAGTTCTTACCTGTCCTTTGGAGAGGTGCTCCCAGCTCTCCGGGCCCTGAGGTAAGAGTTCTTACCTGTCCTTTGGAGAGGTGCTCCCAGCTCTCCGGGCCCTGAGGTAAGAGTTCTTACCTGTCCTTTGGAGAGGTGCTCCCAGCTCTCCGGGCCCTGAGGTAAGAGTTCTTACCTGTCCTTTGGAGAGGTGCTCCCAGCTCTCCGGGCCCTGAGGTAAGAGTTCTTACCTGTCCTTTGGAGAGGTGCTCCCAGCTCTCCGGGCCCTGAGGTAAGAGTTCTTACCTGTCCTTTGGAGAGGTGCTCCCAGCTCTCCGGGCCCTGAGGTAAGAGTTCTTACCTGTCCTTTGGAGAGGTGCTCCCAGCTCTCCGGGCCCTGAGGTAAGAGTTCTTACCTGTCCTTTGGAGAGGTGCTCCCAGCTCTCCGGGCCCTGAGGTAAGAGTTCTTACCTGTCCTTTGGAGAGGTGCTCCCAGCTCTCCGGGCCCTGAGGTAAGAGGGAGTGGAGCAATTCTGTTCTCTCTCTGAGTGGAGGGAGTAGTAGAGATGCCCCAGTGGACAAAGTGCTCATCACCGCCTGTGCACGCACACGCACGCACACACGCGCGCACACACACAGTCACACACACACACACAAACACACCCACAAACAGTCACACACACACGATTTCCAACTTGGCAAATAATTCAGAAAGAGCTGATATGGTTTTGCATATTATGTACAATATAGCAGATCCTGAATCAGTTAGGGACCACATAGATCTACTGCTTTGACTGGTGTATATTTTGAACAGTGAATGCTTTACTGCAGTGCTTCTTAAACTTTTATTTTTATGTTGAGAACCCCCAGTTTGATATGCATTATTAGGCCACGGACCATTTGAAATGATTCCTTTGATTCTATGTGTACATCCGTAAGGGTTCACTTGGTTCCTGACTATCGATCCTTTTAGGTGGGACCCCCTGGAACCCCCTGTTGAGACCGCCCCTGGGGGTCCCGACCGACCCACAGGTTGAGATGCAGTGGTTTTACTGTGTACCTGTTGTATGGAGTCCGGTACGTTGGAGTCCATCAGCCTGAAGAGCAGGTTCCTGAGGGGGGGGCCCTGAGCCCCCAGGACCGTGGCACCAGTACACCCGGCATGGGCCAAGGACAAGTGGATGGACAGCAGCTTCATACACAGCAGGACAAACTGCTGCTGTTCCCTGCAGGACACCACACACACACACCACTGTTCATACACAGCAGGACAAACTGCTGCTGTTCCCTGCAGGACACCACACACACACACACACACACCACTGTTCATTACAGCTTCATACACAGCAGGACAAACTGCTGCTGTTCCCTGCAGGACACCACACACACACACCACTGTTCATACACAGCAGGACAAACTGCTGCTGTTCCCTGCAGGACACCACACACACACCACTGTTCATTTGGACAGCAATTCTTTTGAATTGTCTTTCTTTTTTCTGTTGTCAAAAAAATGTATTTTGGCGTTGATTGCGTCGTAATGGGCTGATTTTACATTTGGTTGCATGCTGAAAATAGAAAATCTACAAGCGTGTGTGTGTGTGTGTGTGTGTGTGTGTGTGTTTTTCAACTAAAACTATGACAAAAAATCGCCAACTACTGTAACTATTTTTCATTGACAAAACCTAAGCCTAAATATATTGACAATTGTCAACAAATAAACTACTATGAGTTAGGGAGGGATATAGTGGAGAAGAAATCTTGTAGAACTAAAAGACAAAGTCATTTTATGTTTGGGTGTTGCGCTCTGAAAATAGCAGATCTACAAGCTCACACCGTGTTAGCGTGCAGATCTGATATTTTTGCTGAATGCTTGCCCCAGAATAGGGATACTAGGGTTGGTGGTTAAAGAGTGATCAATAAAATGTAAAAGGTAAACTAATTTCATATTAGATATTGTTTCGCATCTAAAAAAGTACACATTCTTAGTTTTTGGGGTGCTGAACTGGCTAAGAAATCATTTTGAATGTATTACTAAGCTCTATTCTTAATCCATTGAGACCTGGAACGCATCCATGTCACGTTAGCGTTTAACCACATTAACCATTAACCCATTTTGGGGCGGGAACCCCTTTTGGTGTTTTAAACATTGTTATAATTTAGCTATTGAAAAATAGCAGATCTACAAGCTCATAGCGCGCCACCGAGTGGCGCACTATGAACTTGTAGGTCTGCTATTTTTTGAAAAATCGTTAAAATGTGCCTCAAATCTTTCTGAAAATTGTCATGATTTAGAAAACTATTTTTTTTTAATTTCGACGTCAGGCCTGAATGGGTTAATTGGGACCTCCATTAGCTTCCGCTGCCGCGGCCACTAGTCTTCCTAGGGTCTGCATAACACCTCACAGCATAAAACACAAGGGACACACTGCAGTTACTTAAATATTAATGTAAAAGTTAGATTCTTGATGGGGCGCACCTTTTAGATGGGAATGGGGTGGGGGGGGTGTCATCTCCTATGCCGTCACAGTAACGTTCCAGGAAGTTGCGCAGGTAGGTGAAAGTGCTCTCTTCTAAATCCACACAGAAGGGCCGATGCCACGCCACCAACTGTCTACGAGGAAAAAGGGTTCACAGGTTGGTGCATAATGTGCATAGAGGAGGTGCGGCAGCGTCTGACCTAGCCCCGTTTGGAACCTCACCGTCCGCCGTTAGCTCCGAGAAGAGGTTCCGTGGCAAGACAATATCCCTGCCACGGCTATCTTGTCATAGGTGAAAACTAAACATTGTCAAGAAAAAAGCTCTGGCCGTTGATCCTGAACCTTTTTTAATTCAAGGACCCGCAGTTTGATATGGTTAAAGGGACATTTCACCACTGGAAGAAACAGTATTTGTCGTAGATAACAGTAGCACAATTAGTACACACACACACACACACACACACACACACACACACACACACACACACACACACACACACACACACACACACACACACACACACACACACACACACACACACACACACACACACACACACACACACACACACACACACACACACACACACACACACACACACACACACACACACACACACACACACACACACACACACACACACACACACACACACACACACACACCTTAGCGCATGAGATAATTCGGGGAACATTTAAAAAATTATCAAGTAAACATGTGTTCAATTTGATCTGATCATAGTTCTATGGTAGCCAATCAACTGAACATAAAAAAGCACAAGTTTGGTTTAGTCTTATTGAGGCGTTACCTGTCTGTGGGCACTGCAGTCCAAACCAGGCTGTGGGAGGTGCCAGCCGTGATCTGTTGAATTGATACACCCTCTAGACCAATCACCTTCTTGGGTTTGGTGACACGTGTGGTAGTGTGACCTTGTCCACACTGTCCCATGGCGTTGTTGCCCCAGGCGTAGACTTCGTTCTCTGGAACAGAACAGAACAGGGCGTGAGGAGAAGAGAACACATTCTAGGACATTTTGTAGAGCAAAGTCTCTATGCATGAATGATCCACTGTGCCATATAGGCACACATCCTGGTGTGCCTATATATTTGGTTAAGTCATTATAGGTAAAAAAACATCACACCCGTGTGAACTGAGTGGTGTAAGGTCTTATATAGACTGATCAGCTGTGGTCTGACGTAATGTCTGACGTAATGAAATCACACCCGTGTGAACTGGGTGACCATAGCAACCATGCTCATTTTTGAGTGGTGTAAACCACTCCTACAACTGGCTTTGTTAGTTTACGTGTCTGTTCGTACCAAAAAATGAGCATGGTTGCTATGGTCACCCAGTTCACACGGGTGTGATTTCATTACGTCAGACCACAGCTGATCAGTCTATATAAGACCTTACACCACTCAGTTCACACGGGTGTGATTTTTTTGGTACGAACAAACACGTGGACACGTAAACTAACAAAGCCAGTTGTTGGAGTGGTTTACACCACTCAAAAAAACATGATTCACCATATTTAGGCATACAATGAATTAAAATCACTTGTATTTGTATTTATATTGGCCACATGCCGTCTTACGTTGTCTTTTAGTACCCTAAACCAACATTAAAGGTGAATTCCATGCTAGAAGGCTTTCTTACCTTTATTTGTAGTTGTAATGTCCCCACCAAAGAGGTGCAGGTGTTATTTTGTGCAAAAACTCATTATTGGCTATTTCCCCTACCATAAGCCGTCAATGAATTGCATTGAATTGAATGGGGCTATGGGGTATTCGCTTATTTCCATCCATTTTTTTTGTATATATCCTCTCTTCCTAATGTAAATAGTATCCCAAGCGGCACACTTTACTACTTATTTCAATGGAAATAAGCGAATTAGCACAAAAACCCAACCCCAATTGAGGGCTTATGCTAGGGGAAATAGCCAATAATGCACAAAATAACACCTGGACCTCTTTGGTGGGGACTACAAATTAAGGTAAGAAAGCCTTCTAGTATGGAATTCTCCTTTAAAGTCCATAGACTTATCACTGCAAGGGGCAATATGCATTGCAAAGGCCGATGGAAGGCTGGCTACACGAGGCTGTACGTCATAAGTGCACTAAACAAACATTAAAAATCCCATAGACTTGGCTATAACAAAATCTTCAAAAGCCATGAATTGAAGGGGCTAGGGGCCCTCAAAAATAGGGCTTTTAACCATTTAAACTGTATTGACTTGTGTCGCCTAGGGGTTTGTACGTACATGGCCCGTCTTTTTTCAGCTCTACGCCAAATCTCCCAAAAGTCTACAAGCTAGGGCTATTTGTGACAAATGTTCGCCTATCATGACATGCTCAGATTTGAGACGCTACGGTTCAAGTGGTAGAAGAAATCCAAAAACATTGCGTCTTGTCATTTAAGGAACAGTGAATTTAACACGTATCGGTGTTTATTATACAACTATAAAGCTCTTCAGATAATGCTCAAAGAATCGCTGGTGGTCTGTCTGTAATGGTCTTACCATGGGATAGAGCCAAACAATGGCTGTCTCCACAACAAATATCAATGATCTTGGTGACGCCGAGTTCCTCGATGAGCCTAGGCCTCAGAGAGGTGGTGTCAGACGAGCCACAGCCCAGGCATGGGCCACAACCCCATGCAAACACCTGGGGGAGACAAATATCTGTAATATAGTATAGCAGTAGTTTTCAACCTTTTTTCATATCAAGGACCATTATTTATTCGGCATTTGAGCCACGGACGGACCACCACTTGATGACATTTTAGCCTCTCGGACCCAAAACGAAATAATATTTTGTTGTCCTTGGAAAAGATTTTGTCCACAATTCCATTGATGTTGGTACACCATAGGAGAGATAAGGCAGACATTGATCAAAATAAGAATTATTTTACATGCTCCAATTGTGTAGACAGGTGATTAAGAATAATTTAACTCTTGAGAGAGCGTAAAATGAAACCAAATGGACCCTTATGAGTCCAACTCTATTTGGGACCACCTGGAATATATAGTGAAAGCATTCCGATGCCAACACACAGTAATAACATATCTACATGAACTATAACATACATCCTAACTATGACAGGAAGTTATGGCCTATGTTCAAGTAAAAGCAAGAAGGGTTGTGCACACCTCAAGTACCTTGAAAGGTCCATAGCCAATGTAGCCAACGGTACAGGCGAAGACAGTAGCAATTATGTACTTCTCCTTCTAGGTCCAGGTAAAAGGAATGTCTACACCACTAAAGTATAATAGGTATACATCCTATATTATAATGCAGTTTAACCATGTTTGAATCTCACCTGTCCAGAAGAGGTGAGGGCCAGAGATGCCAGGCTGCCAGCACAGACCTTCCTGATGACAAATCCATGCAGGGCCTCTATTGCCTTGGGGCGGTAGGCACGGATGGTGTCTCCATGGCCTAGTTTACCTGTCATCAACATACCATTGCTGAACACAACTACAAGACTCCTGTCATAATAGATCAATATGGGTAATACTTTGGGTGCTGTCCTTCAACAATAACATGTGGGTTTCCGACTGTGCAAGGACTATCATCACACAGGATGTCTGGATTTCTCTCAATGCAATTTTTCTAATCCAATTTATGCGACATATGTAATGTTCTGCAGCACAGTTAACCCATTCAGGACTGACGTCGAAATTTTAAAAAAAATAAGTTTTCTAAATCATGACAATTTTCGGAAAGATTTGAGGCACATTTGAACGATTTTTCAAAAATAGCAGACCTACAAGTTCATAGCGCGCCACTCGGTGGCGCGCTATGAGCTTGTAGATCTGCTATTTTTCAATAGCTAAATTATAACAATGTTTAAAACACCAAAAGGGGTTCCCGCCCCAAAATGGGTTAATGGTTAATGTGGTTAAACGCTAACGTGACATGGATGCGTTCCAGGTCTCAATGGATTAACCCATTTAGGACTGAGACCAGATTCTACAAATGTCTTATAATTTTTTCTGAAAAACCTACATGTATGTTTCTATGTCAGTGATTCTCAAGCTATTTCATGTCCCAAAAATTATATGTAATTGGCCGCCGACCCCCATATGAAAATATGTTGTTTCAGGGACCCCCCCCCAGAAGCAAAGATTTTAGTTAAAAACGTTCACTCTGAAAGAATATTCATATATTGCGACACATTTTCAGGATTTAAAAAAAAATAGCAGATCTACAAGCTCATAGCACTTGGTGCCGCGATATGAGCTTGTAGATCTGCTATTTTTCAATAGCTAAAGTAAAACATAATCCTTAAAACACTAAAAGGGGTTCCCGGTCCTGAATCGGTTAAATGTAATTTTGATGTACGAAAAGAACAGGATTACATGCATGAGTTAACCTGGAGAGATGTGTTTAAGCATACCATTGTCCCCTCCTCCAAAGGACCACACAATGCGTCCATCTTGTGAAACGGCGATGGTGTGTGAGTTACCACAGGCCACCTGACCTACGCCACTGATGTCCTTCACTAGTGTAGGTACGTTCCGATTGTGACTGTCACTAAGGCCTGTAACAAAGAGAGAGAGATAACTGTGGTTTCTACGTTATTTTTCTTCGTTTATGCATATAAGGAAAAATCCAGAAATAAGAAATGTACCTAGCCTGCCATAGTCCCCATGTCCCCAGGTGTAGAGTTCTCCATCATTAGTGACAGCAGCACTGTGTCTGTAACCAGCAGACACACAAACAACAACCTGGCCAAATACAAACAGGTCAATCAGGAAAAGGTCACATGGAAAGGAGGAGATATAACACTAAGAAACAAATAATCACAAGCTACTGCACTTTCAATTGGTCCTTTCCGAAAAGCTAAAAGCAGGCTTACTTTCCCTACAAGAGGTCCTTGTATTAGCTTGGGATATTTCTGCGTCGCACTATTCCCATGTCCCAGCTTCCCATGTTCTCCGTCCCCCCAGCTGAAAACCTGCAAGATAGATCAAAATAAATACGGGATTGGGGGGGGTGGCAGATTTAGCTGTCCAAACAGTGATTTCCACAATGTATACAATTATTCACATTATTTTAATTTTCAATATTTAAAAGCATTTGTTGCCTCATCTTAAATGCAGTGATGAAGTACAACAAAATCACATTCTATAATTTGTTGTTTACATTAATGGTCAATAACATCATTAACATGTGGCCTGTTCCGTTTACTTGAGGTCAAGAATCTGTCTTGGCAGGGAAAATTGAGCATCTCAATTTAATTGTCATGACCCCACTCTTTTAACAGAGTAATCGTATGCTTTGAACATGTCACAGAAGCAACCCCAACACAATGGAAAGACTATTCCCCCTTACCTCTCCCTCAGCTGTGATGGCTAGAGTGTGCCCGTTGGAGCCCTTTGAGGAGGACACCTTCTTCATGTTTTTGTGAGGCTCCAGCACTAGTTTCTTGGGCATGGACTGATTGTTGGAGTCCCCCAGGCCCAGGCGGCCATAGCTGCCTTTCCCGCATGCTTTCACCGAGCCGTCTGCAAACACTGAAAATGTACAATACTGGCCTGCCTCCAGCTGCAAGAAAGAGGTTGAGCTAAATAAGTAAGGAAGGTTGTGGCCAATAAATGACAGATACAATCTTAACATATCAGGACTATATTTTAGGTTGAAGCGTCACTGTGTGATAAGCAGCCCCTACTGATAAACAAGGGCAATTACAATAACAAGCCATTGTGTTTCAAAACAAGCCAGCTCTCTCCCTCCCCTCATCTATCTCTCTCCCTCCCCTGTGGCCCGTCCCCTTGGCTCCCCATCCCTCTCCCTCCCCTGTGGCCCGTCCCCTTGGCTCCCCATCCCTCATCTATCACAAAACACCCAAGAGACCATGGCACACAAAGAAAGAACAACTTAGTCACTACCTGGAGGCTTTTTCAGTTGTGTTATCATGTCAAGTTAACCCATTTAGCTTTTAATCTCATCTTTTACCCACTTTAACCATTATTTTAAACTTTAGCAGATCTACGGCACAGAGTGCCACGCTACGAGCTTGTAGATCTGCTATTTTTTGAAAGATCATGAAAACGTGTGCAAATCTTTTAATATAATATATTCTTTCACAGCAAACGTTTTAACTCAAATATTTGTATCTGGGGAGTCCCTGAAACAACATATACTTTTCTTTTTTTTCCTTTTTACAATTTTTGGGGTCCTTTGTTTGAGAACAAACTGACATAGACACACAGTTTTTCAGAAAACTTATGTCATGATTTAGAAGACACTTGTAGAATCTGCGGTAGAATTTGTTCCCAGGTCTTAATGGGTTAAGACGCAACCTATAGGCTAAACACGTTCCGTACATCCGTACTCTGTAGTGGTGGGCAGGTACATACTTTACCACTACGCCACCAGAGCACTACCCTGACATTCTATTCAAACTGAAGCCTCACACACACACACACACACACAGGAAAGGGCAGTGCCACGGTACTGTACCATCTGTGCATCGCTGAAGCCTTGTGCCAGCTTGGGCTGCAGAATCTTCTCCAGGGTTCCCTCTGCCAGCTGGTGGCTGCTGTTGCTGCCCCACACATACACCAGGACCGTATCATTCTCGGAGCCGGGTGCAGTCGTACCCGTACTGCACGAGCACTGGCAGTAAGAGGCCAAGTTACAGATCTGACCCAGGGGAGAGGGAGAAGAAGGCCATAGATCAGTGGTTTTCAACATTTTCCATTTCGAGGCCCATTATTTATTCAGCATTTGAGCCACCGACCACCATTTGATGAGATTTAGCCTCTCAGACCCAAAACTAAAGAATATTTTGTTATCGTTGGATCATTTCTGTCCACAATTCCATGATGTATTGATGTGGCACCATAGGCGAGATAAAATGCAAACAATCGAAATAACAATTCTTCTACATTCTCTAATTGTGTAGACTTCTTGTAAATTAAGTAATGCAGATGTTTAACAATAATGTAACTCTTGAGTTAAAGATCTAGAAGGGTCCATTTGGTTACCAACTCTCCATCATTTAGCTGGGGACCACCTGGAACCCCCTCAAGGACCACTGGCGGTCCCCAGACCACTGGTTGAAAACCACGGCCATAGATCATAGTGGTAGAAAGTAAACTATTCAAGTACTACAATTTTGAGGCACTTTTACCTTACTTGAGCATGTCCATTAATTTACCGAAACTTTATACCTCTACTCCAGGGGTTCTCAACCCGTGGGTCGCGACCCCTCGGGGGGTCGCCAAAATATTTTAGGGGGTTTCCAAATTATTAAAAAAAACAAAACAAAAAAAAGATTTTTTTAATTTTTAATTTTCACGATTTTTCAAAAATAGCAGACCTACAAGCTCATAGCGCGCCACTCGGTGGCGCGCTATGAGCTTGTAGGTCTGCTATTTTTCAATAGCTAAATTATAACATAATGCTTAAAACACCAAAAGGGGTTAAGGTTATTGTAGCAGTCAATTTATATTGGGGGTCGGGAGGGGGCGGGGCGGGGGTCCCGAGACATTGCCAAAGCATTTCCGGGGGTCCCCGGCCAAAAACGTTGAGAACCCCTGCGCTACTCCACTACTATCTCAGACGCAAATTCCACTACGATTATTTGAAAACCTTTCTTACTCGTTACTTTGCAGATTATTATTACGAAACATGCATTAGCCACTAAAGTCATATTTTGCACCTCAGCTATTCAAAAATAGCCGATCCGTTGTGAGCTTGTAGATCAACTAGTCCTGGAAAACTATTGTGAAATTCATAATGAGTAGGTTTACTTTGGTACTGTATTTGATGCCAATACTTTTGTGCCATTACTCAACAATTTAACAAATGTACACATTTGAATACAGTATTTCTATAGTGTGGTATAAAGTAGCTACTTTTACTTTTTTTAAGTAAAAAAAACGAGAAAAAAAACGGAACACTACTTCTACCACTGATAAAGATTCAGATATAGGGTGGACAGTAAGAGTTCTGTAATAAAAACACAAATCAAAATAACACTTTGCGAGTCCTTGTCAAATGCACGGTTGACTGATTTCTTACCTCTTCAAACAAACAGAGAGCCACCTGGGAGAGTCTACAGAGCCCATCTGCATCTTTCTGCAGCACCTGAGTATTGAGGGAGTCCCCAGCGAAACCCTGAAGGTATCAAAAAATAGCAAATGTGTTTGATCTCCTTAAACAAGTAAACCTTTGAAGATTATAATATATAATCGTACTACAGCAAGGACGGGCCATACCGATACTATATTATCTGAGATGATGATGATACAAGTTTATTTATTAGGAAAAAATACCCCTTGTCGTTTTCGAGGGGCTCCCAACACAGATACATGTCACAATCATTATTGTACATGTAAACAATAAAACAAAACAAATTACATACAACGTACATGGACAGGACAGAACACTAGTGCAAACCTTGAAAACCTTACAGCCTCATTACGGCATTGAATCCAATCATGACATAGTGTGTGATTGTGTAACATTGAGATACAGTATGGCAAAAGTGTTGTCTGTATGGTTTTAAAGTCTGTATTATAGTAAAGTGCCTCCTTTACCTGCCTTTAGCAACTTAGCTATTATATGAGCATTACTGATTGAGGCTATAATAATCTCATTGTGCAAACATGTTGCGAAAGCATCAATGAACGCAGGGAATCATAGCTTCAAATTGACATATTGGTTGTTCAGTTTGACCCACCAGTTTTGGAGATGTGGCTTATAGAGTAATACCTTGCAGAAAACAGCGAGTTGAGAAAAAAGGCTTGAAAGGTTCACTTCTGTGGACTCTTAACATTACACCTAGCTACAGTACATGTTTAAGTATTTATTTCATATTTACATGTCGATTCCGGTCTGATATTTATTTCAGACATGTGTGAAGAGTCTACCTGTGCAATTAACTCATTTTGGATAAAATATAAATAAATTCAGTTTTTCTCTGGTTAAAAGCTGGAGGTTGCACAATGGCAGGCTCTCAGTAAAAATCGGGTCACATATTGGACCAGCCCTACTACATAAATTTAAAAAAAACACACAAACAGACAGACAGACAGACAGACAGCCATTTTTTTTTAAATCACACTTGTGGAAAGTGAGCGGTGCCTTTCATCACAATGCATAGGAGCGGCTCAAAAAATATAAATGCTTCCCAATTATTCGATTAATCCAAAAAGTAATCGATAGATTAACCCCTAGAAAATAATTGATAGCTGCAACACTATTAGCAGAGACTCTTATCCAGAGCCACTTACAAGGGCAGAATCGTAATAAGCAGACAAGTAGAGTAAGCATGAACTCTCCAGTAGAGTACTGAGAGAATAATGTAGCGTAGTGCCTCGAGGAAGCTCGCATGCCAGGTAAACAATGAATTACTACAGATCCAATTAGGTTTTGTGTAAGTGGAATGAACGAGTGATATTTATTTGAGCCAGAATAGCTCAGAGCAGAGACGAATGCATACAGTGGGACGAAAACTGCCTTTCTGCTAGTTGGAGGCGCAGTGCTTTGTGGGTAGTGTATGAATTACTGCAAAATAAATGTGAGCACTCGTCAAAAATAATAATAAAAGAAAAAAAAACAGTCGTCTTGAAGAGAATTCAAAATAATTACCAGCACTCACTTCAAATCCTTGCGTTATATTGTCTGGCACGGGCAGCAACAACACACAGTTTGGTGTGAGCCTTCCTCAGCGTGTCAAAAACGCGTTCGCCTATTGTTGAATGTTCGCCTATTACGACATTCCCACTGTTATTAATAATAGCTATAGTTATGACAGGGTGAAGGGAAAATGCAGCTTATGATCCAGAATAGACATACCGAGTACTGCTTCATTTGGAGAAGGGTTTGATGGATGAGTTCAAAGCCCACACCCGCTTCTGTCGTGGACTGCTGGGATGTCATTGAAGATGACGAAGATTGGGAGGACATGGAAGAAGATGCAGCAGAGGCAGCCAAGGCTACCTCCACCCACTCCAGCAGAAACTTCAGGGAGCCTCTCTGCATTGCAAGTCCCAGCAAGAGCTCCAGGGCCAGCCTACGGCCGGCCCGATCTGCCCCGCCAGCTCCACAGCTCACAGATGTCTTTTTCAGGAAATTAGTTACCTGCGCCAAACAGTCCAATCCAACTGCCGGGATCTTGTTCTCATTGGCCAGGGAGAGTGGTGGCAATGAGGCTAGCACAGAGGATGCCGTTTCCAGCACATCGTTGCAGAGTGCAGCCCCAGGATCCAAAGACGCTGCATATCGCCAGTTCTGCTGTAGCAAGGCAAACAGCAGACTAAGGCCAGTCCTCACACCCATCTCTATCAGAACATCTGTGCCCGATTTTGCTTTGCACGTGTCGCCAGGAAGCCACGGCTCTGAGGCTGGCTCCACGGCACCGTTCTCCTCCCCAGCGGATGTGGACTGGGGAGGCAGCTGTGTGCGGAATCGGTCGTGGTACTTGTTGTGGAGGGCATAGTAGATCCTCTGGAGCACCACCAGTCTGTGATGGAGGCCCAGAGCGTAGGGGCTCCGCGAAAGCACATGGTTAGAGAGGCGGCGCTGGCAGTCGAGCAACGCCGACAGGTACTCCTCCCTCTCCTCGACAGCACAAGACTCGTACTGGAAGTCTGGCAGGCGAGGACCAATGAGCTCTTGAACAGGCTGCGACAGGCCCACCACCTCCTTGCTGTGGAGCAGCTTGTCATAGAGAACGGCGGCACCATGTCTTGTGGCGGTTTGTACGCCGTCTTCTGCAGCCCAGGCACTGTTTAGATGGTCCTGCCACTTTTTCATCACATGGGTCTGGAAAGGCACCATGTCAGAGCATTACATCAACTCTGGAGTACACCTAAGAGAAAGAGACAACGATTGGATTTACTAAATTCACATGCGCCAAAGCTCCCCTTCTCTCATATCCAGACTTCTTACATTTTGGAAATGGCACAAATACAGTATAGTTACTCATTTGCTTACAATGTTTGTTTCTCATATTTGTAGGCTTTAGATTTCTGCAGAAATGTACCAGCCACTCTCTCCTTGGCTTTACCACACGAATAATCACCTTGTATGTCAAAAAACAAACTGTATTCAATGTACACAAGTAGTTAGTTATTATTTAATCGCAAGCTCTTGCTAATATTTTCCATTTAGTAAAACCCACAGATTCATGAAAAAACATGAAATATGAAGACAAAAGGTTTCTTCCCGACAGGAACGTTATGCAGATGATAAAATGGGTCAAATGGCCCTCCAGAATGAACCTCATGATATGGCATGACAAATCTAGTATGACTAAAAAAAGAGTTATTGCCACATTAGTTTTAGAACATGCACTGTGCACTGATTGACTACAATACATACAATACATGTATGCAGGTAAAACAAAACAAAAAGATCTTCTGTCTTTCTTGACAACATCAAACCAAATAATCACCCAAGCGATGTAGCAGCGACATCGATTGGGTCATTACTTGATTTGATCAACACAGCTAAACAGATCTGTTTAGCATGTGTTGATGATGCATTGCACACTATTGCCTTCTTCAATTATGTTGCTACACAACCCATTAGAACCCTATGAAATGAAGACGTGTTAGGTTCACTCCAAAGAATGTGTAGGAGGAGTTAAATTATACTGTATAAGCAGAGGTTCCCAACCACTGGTACTTGTACCAATAGTGCTACTTGAGCCCCCCTCTGGTGGCACACAGAGGAGTCGCCCTCTGGTGGCACACAGAGTCGCCGCCCTCTGGTGGCACACAGAGGAGTCGCCCTCTGGTGGCACACAGAGGAGTCGCCCTCTGGTGGCACACAGAGGAGTCGCCCTCTGGTGGCACACAGAGGAGCCCCCCTCTGGTGACTACAGTACAGGTACGGTAGTTCTTCTGACTAAGCAATTGGTTAAAATAGGCTATCGTGCTGAAATGAGCATGACAGCACACCTAGCCGTTAATGGAAGATTTGAGAACTTTGAGAACGGATGAAATCACATTAGAAATATCATCGTGCTGATTTAGTAATTAGACTGAGTTTTGTCAGAGCAGCAGCGTCATTGGCTTAGGAATGGAGAAAAAAAGGGCAGGTACTGTTTACTGTATACGCCCTTGTATTTTAACAAAATAAACAAATAATAAATGTTATTTATTATGGCGGTAGGTGGTACTTCAGTATGAAAAGGTTGGGAATCAATGCTGTATAGGACCACCAGGTAGAGCTGACCGACTCGTCAATATCTGTGCGTGTTGATTTCCATGGTGGGGTCAGCGACAGAGGGCCTGTCCTGGACTAAAGGAGGAACACACCAGTAGTAGTAGTAAAGGCAACTTGATGCCTGTCGTGCCCCCCCCCCCCCCCCCCCCCCATGATCTTGTTCTGTTTCAGAGCGAAAGCTGTCATCGTTGTCTCTGAACTGTGCACATGTGGTGTCCCTTTGACACACGATCCAAATACAGTGCAAAAAAACAACCAGGGTCACCGTCACACACAGCCTCGACGCTCCACATTCCCATCCTGCTTTCATAACTATCAGCACATTTTTGAGGGCTAACATTAAGCACGCAGCTAAAGGTCTCTATCTCTCTCCACACACACACACACACACACACACACACACACACACACACACACACACACACACACACACACACACACACACACACACACACACACACACACACACACACACACACACACACACACACACACACACACACACACACACACACACGATTTGAAGATAGATTCATTTCACAGTCAGACAGAAAGATAGCAACTTGGCCAATTTCATAGCACAATGTTGAGCTGTAAAAAGAACCAGGTTATTTTCATGCTCAAGCCAAACCACATTCTTATGTTCCTCATTGCCATTCATAGCTTCTATCGATGTGGAACATGCACAGCCTCATTATATGACCTACTGACTGACTGCCTCTTTCATTACAGTATTGTGCAGTCACATCTCTCTTGCCTCGCCTATGGCCTGCCGGCTGCTGTATATGGTTTCCACTCTTGACAAAAATAACAAGAAGCAGTGATACAGCGAAGGCCTTGACATGACGCCTCCAGTTGTGGAGTGATCAAACATGAGCATTTAGGTCCGTCAATGTTACTGCACTGAAAAGCTAACTTGCCATACACCTGTCAGGCTTTACACAGCACAGCACAGTCCCGAATTTGCAACCATGATTTTTAAACCATTGGTTCTCAAACTATTTCATGCAGGCTCGGCTCCAGGATATAGAAAATAGCATATCGAGCATATCGAGCTTGTAGACCGGCTATTTTCAAATAGCCGAAGTAGGTTATAGTGGTAAAAACTGATTTTAGATGCTATACTGTATTAATACATTTTGCTGGGGTCCACCTAGGGTCCAAATTTAAACATCCAATGGCCAAATCGGAATACAGGCCAGGCAGAATTAGATCAGATGATTCGATGAGAATCTGTTTTATGGCAGAAGATATTCTGAAGAAAGGTGTGACAACAGCCTTGAGATCATTTTGTAATGGTTAATTCCAAAGGTGTCTGACATGCAGCATGATCTCTCTATCCAGCAACTCTCTCGCAGGCTGCAGGTACAGCTAGTAATCACACCCTGATCACATTAATGCGTTTTACTCACATTCCTAATGTGAGTAAAGACTATAAGGCTTCCTAATGTAGCACTAAAGCACTATATACCAGATAGATGTTCAGCAACTTCAGCCCTGACACATGAATGTGACATGTGTGTGTGTGTGTGTGTGTGTGTGTGTGTGTGTGTGTGTGTGTGTGTGTGTGTGTGTGTGTGTGTGTGTGTGTGAGAGAGAGAGAGACAGAGAGATAGACAGAGACACACACACACACACACACACACACACACACAAATCAAATAAAAGCTATAACATTGCATTATCCCACGTCTACGTTTATCCCTGGGAAACAGACTGAACTGACATGCAGTATAAAATATAGTTAGTAACATTCTGGCTAATAATGTGAGTTGCCTAACATTAGCTGCCTAGCCTGTTGGGAGCTATTTTTACAGCATATTGGCACGGTTCGTGCTGTGTTAGTTTGCTATCGTGACAGCTGATGTGACAGTACATAACAGTAAATTCACCTTGTCATTTTCCACCAGTATGACCTATATAGCGACGAAACGCGTGCATTCGACAACGACACGATTGTCTTTTCATAGCCATGTTACACCAACATACATACTGTACAGATTCCCCCGGTGTGTTTCGGTTTCGGAAGGTCTGTCTGCATCTATAGGCTAACGGCTAGCTGCCTCCTGCAATGCAGCTAATCCGTCTGCTAATGCTAACGTTGCCGTTGCGTTGCATTAACCTGACGTTAGTACAGTATGGTGAAGGCTTCTGCGTTTAGTTGTCACCTCGCAGCGACATCAACTCCTCTAAAGGTAAACACAAACACGCACACCACCAGGCGTCTTCATGCAATAAACATCTGACTGGAGCCACCGCCTACCTTTACTGATGGACTGTCATTGTCCCAAGGAGTAGAGTCTACAACAGTGTTTCTCAACCAGTGGTCCACGGACCACTAGTGGCCATATGGCACAATGACAGGTGGTCGTGAAGTGTAAGATCCACATGATGGAACGGACGCTGTTATAATTAAATAAAATATTGTTAAAATGCACATGGCCACACGCAGGTCTATGGTTTCGGTTTCTGATGTTCTTCTGAACCTCAGGATATTATATCAGCTTCATTTGGATCATGGCACATTTAAAAGTGCACTGCCTGCAGTACCATCCAAACTGTGCAGTGTGCATTTGACAGTGTCATATATATTCCATAGGCGGCAGGCATAATATTGCCTATATCATATCATGTTGTTATATTAAACCGCTCTGGCAGCATGTCACATATTTTTAAATGCAAATTCTGTTCATGGGTGGTAGCCTATATGTCCGATGTGATACTGTAGCCTAGCCTAGGGGATATTTCTCATGTTATTTTAACATGCTTAAAACACATAAATTGATTGATTACAGTACATTTCAAGCACAACTCAATACAAAAACTGTTAGCTGTGGACGACACCATAAATGGCATAAAGCATTACACTTGTTAACAATAGGCCCCGCCATTTTCAATTCATCAAAACATTTCTATATAGCCAAAAACAGGAAATCATAGAGGAGTAGCTATGGACCAGAGCTAATAGAGGAAGTAAAAAGGGGGAAAAAACATATAGGCCTACAGTGAGGGGAAAAGGGGGTGGGTGGGGGATTCAGGTTTTATGGGGGCCAGTTTCGAATTGCAGCCGTCCATAGGTGCCCATTGAACTGAAACAACTGAAAACCTTTGATGCCTGTCAGTCACAATGTGTGACAGGGTCTCAATTTGTGGAAATGTGGAAATGTGGGACTGTCCCACGCAAAGGTGGACGTCTGGTCACCCTTAAAGTACTACTATAGGCTATAGCTGCTATGCAGTGGATGGGGGCATGGGGCCTCACTCAGTTATAAACTAGAAAGGTGCGCTCTGCATGCACAGTCATGGATGGGGCCTCACTCAGAATGGTGCGCTCCGCAAGCGCATAGCTCCGCCAGACCAACCTCGCGTCACCAGACCGCCAGACAGGGAGGAGCTGAGGTGAGGTCAGGTGAGGTCAGTCCAGAAGGAGCTGAGGAGGAATAAGAACACTATGGAGGAGAGTCTGGAGTGCAAGCTACAGCAGAACGAGCCATAATATATAACACCAGACGCAACAATCAGTCTGCTGGTCACCAGGCCTTTAATCAAAATATCCTCATTTTTGAGGGGCGCTATAGCCCTATAATGCATGGCTTTTGAAGATGTGGCAGCCAAGAGCCAAGTCTATGGACTTTTTGAGGGGCCGCCCTATGTCCAGGTGTATGTAACCCACTTTTTGTCCCAACACAAACATTAAATGCAATGTAGACAATTCAGAGTAACACAAACATTGATGGCGAAGGTGGGGACACAAATTGTGATTGGCCGGAATGAGATGATTATGTACAATGATAAGAGCGCCCCTCACTTCACACGGGTATTATTTTTAATGTTTGTTTCTAGCACTTATGGCGTAAATCGTTTGCTAGCCAAGACTATAGGCTTTAATGTTTGTTAGGGCACTAAATGACGACATAAGACGTCATGTGGTCGATATACAGTAAATACAGTGGTTGCCCCTCACTTCACACGATATACAGCTCTTGTCCCCACAAAATGTCCGCAACACAAAAATTAAACGCCATTGACAATGAAGGGAAAATGTACGTCATCGTGTCCCCACATGTCTCATATTTGCCATCGACAATGAAAGGAGAAATTAGGTAAAATGTCCACCAAATATGACGTAAAATGTCCGCAACACAAACATTAAATGCCATTGACAATGAAGGGAAATTGCGTGCGTGCGTGCGTGCGTGCGTGCGTGCGTGCGTAGCGTGCGTGCGTGCGTGCGTGCGAGAGAGAGAGAGCATAACGTATTGTATTGTATTGTATTGTATTGTATTGTATTGTATTGTATTGTATTGTATTGTATTGTATTTCTTTGTTTGGCTCGTTGTTTTGCGGGTGTGGGTGTACTCAATCAAAAGCAGTTAAATGGCAAGTAAAAACGTTCCTACTCATTTGTACACCATTATTTAACATGATAACTATGGATTTTTTCCTCCAAAAGGCATTGTATATCTCCTTTGATTAGGAAATCCATAAATAATTTAGAGAAAACCTATTGGTGAATTGCATGAAGATTAAATTAAAAAAAGAAAGGCATTGAGGTTGACTTTCCTGCCACTTAGCACTCTCTGGTGCTGACTAGGAGTACTGCAGGCTGTCTCCCCAGAGTCGAGATCACAGGCTGCTTTGGCTCTGGCTGGATGAGAGAAACACCTCACTGATAAAAGCAATTAATAGCTCAAGAACCTGAACTAGTTGGTTAACAACTATCGGTTAGTACTCATCCCAATGCCAGTCTGGATAAAATAAAAATGGAGCATTTGAAATTATTCTTAGTGACAGGTTGTTGTTGTTGCTGTTGTTTTTGGGTGGGGTGGGGTGGGGGGCACATACATCAAGTACTGTATATTGTATAATTACTGCAGAATCCACTAGACTAGAGCCAAACCACAAGGTCACCAAAATTGGCGTTAATACAGAATTCTGCAGTTGGTGATGGGTCTCTCAAAGTGTGGTCACACATGTACCCTCATGGTTCCTTGAGGGGGTTCCAAATGGCCCCTTACAGGTGTGTAACTCCCAGTGTACAAATGAAATACGGATCCATTTGTACACTCAGATTCCTTGGCACAATATCTTCACCTCTTCCTCTAACAAGTGAAGTCCCCCAGGGGAGCATTCTAGGTCCACTGTTCTTCTTAATGACATGCAGTCAGCCTGAGACTGCAAACTGTATCTGTTTGCTGATGATGCTGCTCTTCTTGTCTCACACCAAGACAAATTGGAGGTAGAAAGAGTGCTTAGTTCAGAGAAGTTTCAGCCAAGGATTGAAATTTTGACGGAAATATGCAATGTGGCCTTCTGGAGTGAGTGTGGAAATATAGTGGCCGTCTCCATCTTCAACGTTGCCCACCCCTGGCCTACCTGTACAAGAGGCTGCAGGGAAATTCTCTTTCTCACAATGAAGCACCCAAGGAGCACTCCAGTTCTTCACCTTTTTGTGTTTGTTGTTGTTTCACACAGTCACACTTCATGGTATACTCCATCCATATACTTGACATTACTGATGTATGTTTGGCAGAAATATGGTAACGTTTTTGTGAGCTTCCTTTATTACAAGATGAGCCACCTGTAACAGTGGGCTTGTCCTCGTCAAGTTTATGGACCGCTGGTGTGTACGGTTAGAACTGTAGACTATAGTTAATTCACAGAAGAGACAATAACATAGCACATACGGTAACCAGTTTGGTTTAGAAAAGCCTTTATTTTGCGCTAAAGTAATTTATTGAATAACATATAAACGTAGGGTTTTAAGGCTAGAATGGCATTGTAGAGAAGTGGACTAGCGAGAGATGAGATTGTCTCTCCTTCATTGCGGGACTGCAGGATAGTTACAGTCGTGAATGATCAGCTTCAGTCAGTTAAGTTTAGTTCGTACCTGGAGTTGTGCATTATCTCTGCTGTGCACAGCAGCACAGGGGAACTGTCTTTATATCCATGGTCTTTTTTTGTCGCTTTCCATGTGCGACACAAAAGTACAATTCATTTCCATTCACCAGCTGTCTAAAAACCAGGAAGAGACTCCTGCCACGAGCGGCATTTAGCATCTTCTATTGTTACAATGAGAGTCAACGGGAGTGTCATTACTCTCTTTTATACTACTCTGGGCTAGACTAGGTTTTTTTGTCAGGTTTCACCTGACAAAAGGTGTACACTGTGTTGTACCCTGCCCTTCTTTCTAATTATTTGTTCAACCCAAAAAAAATGTTTATTGTCATGATTTGTCAGGAGCCGAGTTGGCTTTGTCCAAGGCTTAAATGTCTTTAAATAAATATTTTCTGAAACGAGGTGCCCTCGTCATTCTGAAAGGGGATGGGACTGCAACGCTCTATAGGCAGTTGGCCAAGAGAGAGGTTAAAAAATATTCAAGGTTTAATGTTATTGGATTAGCCAGGTTTATAATGGTGATAGTTGAATGTCTGAGAAACAGTATGGTTGGATTTTTGTCTACACTAGGAGGTTGTCTGGTATAATTGTAAAGGAAGACTATTTTAAATGGGTGTCTACGCCTGGTAGGTCAGGTATTTTTGGCAGATCTTCTACACCAGCAATGGACCCTGCTGAACCGCCCAAGAATTGGTAGGTTCTGCTTCAAATTGTCCATGAAGTAGAGCCTGAGCAGACTGCCGACCACACAATAGAGGGTATGCGCGTGACATCATCATCAAACCCGGAAGTTATGTGGGAACGCAACTGAGTGGCAAAAAACGACTTGCTGGCCGTGACAGCCCGCAGGACGCAGACCGTGTTTCTCCTCCCCGGCTTTCACCTCTCTCCTGGCGGGCACCACTGCTGGTCGACATTCTCACTCTAGTAGTAATACAGTATAATGATGGGTTGGGGAAACATCCGACTACCTGTCAGACGTTTGACGTTGAAGGATTGGATCTCCCATCACGTAATTTTACAACGGTCCTCCTGCCCTCGCTGGAATGCGGAAGTGCCTTTCTCACTTCCAACTCGGTTGACAACTCTGCTAAAACACATAAAACACAAGTGGTTAAGAATTAGGTTAAGTATGTAAGTCATGTGTATTTTGTATGCTTTATTGTAAAATCAATAAAAAACTTTGATGACAAAATAATTAGGTTAAGTGGTCATCTGGTCATCTGCCATGGCAGGTTTGGGAATCGATATATTAATAGCTCAGCCTTTAAGAAAATACAACTCCCTGATGAATAAAGCCACAATGTAATTATATTAGCTAATAATAATGGATTTATTATATTATGTTTTTCGGTTAGGCAGAAGAGGAGGGACGCTGGTGGCAGTCAGATGTGGGTGCCTCCATGGCTGACAACAGGGGGCAGAGAAAGCAATATCTCTATGATACAGACAGCTTGGATGAGCAGCCCTGCCTTTGCATAAGGTTGTGATTGGACACCTGATAAAAAGTGGTCCACATAAGTGGTCGACCAGATGAAGGTCGCCTTTTGGTCGTTTCTCATAAGGTGTAATGTAAAAAGGTGGTGCCTATATTTCTTTGAAGGCACCTGGCGTGAACATAATTATAATTTATGGCTTTAGCTTGTTTTTCGGATGGGAGACGGCAAACAGACTTGCAATGCGCGCACGCACGCACCCACGCACCCACACACACACACACACAGTGTCATGTTCAGACGTAAATAGGGTGGTATTCTTGAGGTGTCAGTTTCTTGCGGCAGGTAGGACAGCTGTGGTAAGATTGATGCAGCAAATCTCTGATACACCGACTGCAGAACACATGGCCACAGTGAGTAGAAACCACCAGCCTACCACTGCTTACAATCTCTGCGTAGGCATCCATACACACAGGGCAGCTGATGGTACCCGGAATCACCCTGGTTCTACTTTTCTGGTCATCTCCATCACTATTGTCCACATAACTCTCTGCACTTCTGGTCTGGGGACGTTCATCCACCCCCATGCCAGAGTGGTCAACAGTAGCAGGGTCGCCCTCTAGGTCACCCAAAAACAGTCTATTAACTTCATTCGCCACTACAGAGTCGTTGTTAATATCAGGGTCCGATCTCAAATTTGACACACGACATACGCAGATATCACATACCTGTATATCACCATATGGATGCCGACAGAGATCATCTGGGTAGCGGTCATCCAAATGTGCTATACAAGTCCTTATTCTCCTTATCGTGTCTCTAATGCTATGTTGCACTTGTTGTCGCAATTGGTCATTTTCCGCTCTCATGGTGGAGATGTGCTCTCGGGCCTGCTCGTGAATAGGGGTGGAGGTGCGGAACCTGCTGGAAAGGCAGTGACCCTCGGTGTAGCCTCTACAGTCAGGTGAATGATGTCTGTCATCTTGACGACAGTGGTGATCATCATGATGGTGGCTGCGATTATGAAGTTGGTGGCGGCGATCGTCGCTGTGGGCTCTCGGATTAGACCGCCAACAGGAGGCCTCAGGCTGACGGTGGCTATCCCTGTGGCAGCAACAGTAATCGTGTGAAGAACAGGGCCCGTCATTGGTCATTTCTAGTTTCCTTCTGTCTCTAATGCGTTTTTTCACTTCTTTTCGTCGCAGTTGCCTGGTGACCTCGTAATCTGTAAGGTATAATGACTGGTGGCTGTGCCTCTGTGGCCGGTGGTCCACGTCAAGTTCTAGATCCCTCCCGTTTGGCCCGATTCTGAACATCCTATTCTGAAATGATTGATTTCTTGAATTCCACCCAAAAGACCTCATAAAGCAAAGGATAGAATGTGTTTTAGAGTAATAGGCGAGGCAGGATACAGTTTGTGGATGTCATCAACAACTATGGCTATATGTGTCTCTATGTATCTAACTTTAAAGATCAGGTTTTATCTGGCTGTTTAGACATTTCCCCATTTATTTTATACACTCTTGCTGGAGATGCCCATATTTGGATAGAAGGAAGCCCTATTTAGGCACAGCAGTGGAGGACACACAACAGCCCCAATTAACAGCAGGTGCAAGACCAATCTCAGAAAACCCCATAGAGTCATAAAGGATAGAGGACGGACTGTCCCGCCCCCTGCTATTCATTTCGATGGAAGTTGCTCAGTGGCGTTCTGAAGCACCCGGAAGAACGGTCTACTTCTGCATTTTTGAGGGGCACTGGCCCCTCCTATACACAGGTTTAATGTTTGTCTTTAGTTTGTGTGGTAAACGCCATTGACAATGAAGGGAAAATGTACGTCATCATGTAACTCATTACGTCATATTGTTAATGGCGTTTAATGTTTGTGTTGGCGTTTGTTTTACATCACCATTACATCACCTAATCAACATGAGTTAGACTTTAATATATTGGCGCCCCACACTTCACATGGGTGTGATTTTTTTTAATTTGGTATCCAAATGCAGAGGTGCCTTAGCCTTAGCCATCAGCATCGTAATGTCTGGTAAATGGTGCATATAGCGACACTACCTCTGGGGGAGCCCGGGATCGAACTGGGAGCCTCACAGTTGCCATCCGGCCACCCTACCCCTGAGCCACAGCCGCCCCGTCTGCCATCTGGCATATAAATATATGCCAGATATCCTGTACTCTCTGTCATCATATTTATGACAGATACAGGGCAGTCTTCGGGGAATTGCCACAAGGCGGTTCTGGACAACCGCTGATCCAACCGACTTCCCATTCTGTGCATACAGTGCACCACTCCATCAGGTACCGTACAGTATGGGTTCTCAACCCGTGGGTCGCGACCCCTCGGGGGGTCGCCAAACTATTTTAGGGGGTCCCCAAATTATTTAAAAAAAATATATATATATATTTTTTCAAAAATAGCAGACCTACAAGCTCGTAGCGCGCCACTCGGTGGCGCGCTATGAGCTTGTAGATCTGCTATTTTTCAATAGCTAAATTATAACAATGCTTAAAACACCAAAAGGGGTTCCCGCCCAAAATGGTTTAAGGTTATTGTAGCAGTCAATTTATATTGGGGGTCGGGAGGGGGCGGGGGCGGGGGCGGGGGTCCCGAGACATTGCCAAAGCATTTCCGGGGGTCCCCGGCCAAAAACGTTGAGAACCCCTGCCGTACAGTATGTATGCTGATGAAGATTGTTTGAAGTCGATCGGTCAGACGGTTCTCAATTTCAATTGTCTAAATATTTTCTTTTCTCAAGAAAATACTGCAAAAAACCATGCTGCTCTCCATGCTCTCCCCTCCTCTCTCTCTACACACCAATGACTTCACCTCATGGACTCCTTGTCAAGCAATCTCAACATCAAGTTTGCCAATAGTATAACCATATATGGAGTTCACCGATATCAACGCAGATTGACATTTTTGGGCAACAGTTACAATAGGTAGTGCCTTATTAATGCCCTGATGTCACAATACTGACATCTTAGCAGAGTCGGAGTGAAAGGGGGGAGAGCAGGAGAGGGACAAGAGGGGGGCGTTAGAGAGCCTGTTTCACCCATGTTTCACTCTCATTCTATGCAATAAGCAGGCCAGAGAGGGGGAGGGAGAGCTCCATCAGTGTGAGAACCAACCAACACGTTATCAGCCTCAATATGGACATATTTAGCTTCCCTCAACTTCCACACTAAGTATGGACTATGGAAACAGTCTGACTCTGATGGTTGGAAGTGCCATATCTCTGCTGTCAGGAAGAAACCAAGAGACCAGAAACTCCAAAATGTTCATTGTGTTGTGAGTTTGTGACTTTATATATTGTCAATTAGTTGCATGAGAGGAGGGGGGGGAGTTGGTGGAGTTACTGTAGTTGCTTTATTAGCAGACAGTTTGAGGGGCCAATGGAGTTAAGAGGTTTTGTCTGAAGCACTTTTTACTACTTTTTATTGGTTAAATATTTTGTAACCAACACACAAAGGGTGTGTTGGTTACAAAAATATGTTCTGCGTCTCTGTCTGGTCATACATGCTAACGCAGACCGGTATCACCTGGAACTAACTGGTCACCTGGAGAGAGCCTGCGGTCTGAGGATGCAAGAGGAGTGATGATGACCTTTGACCTGTGGATGACCCCAAATGAACAAGACCAAGACCCTCATCAGTCATCACTGATGATCAGTGGTTCTCAACCTTTTCAATTGTAACATCCTGAAGTTTGATAATATGCGTTGCCACAGACCTCTTGACAGAATTGACCATCTCTGGGACCCCTATCTACACTGTAAGATCCTCAGTGATCATTTAACTCAGAGTGCATTAATGAATCCAATTGACACATCATATATATAGTAACTGTCCATTTGGTTCCATTTGTGCAGTCCTTTTGGACCTGTGATGCTCAGCTCACCAGACCTCATGTTGAGAACCATGAGTGCTCTATTCTATATTATAAAACATAAAGCATTATGGTTGTACAGATCACAGTTTGTGTTAAAAGACTGAATGCATGTGACTGTTCAAAGTGCTCAAGCTTCATACATGTAGCCTATACATTTTATATTTTTGGTTCTTGTGTGAACGCTCAGGTTGACTGAAAGACGTTCTAGACCTGTGATTTTCAACCTTCATCATGGTTATTATGCATTGTTAATAATCAACCCACCAATCCATTGTCAATTGAATAGAATTTAAATTTATTTTATTTTTTACTATACAAAATAATATATTTCTTTAATCCTTTTGACAGATATTCAATAAAAACTCTTTTAGAGGACAACCTACATTCCATGACCATACTGGCTGCTGCCTTGACAACAAATGTGGTCTGATATAGTTTGTGGATCGGCACAACAAACACAGACAGGCAGATGCAGACATGATGGGCGAAAACATTAATAATCTGAGCAGATAATAACTAACCTGACATCTTTCAGGTCACATTCATTTCAATTCCTGGATGGCAGTTCAGTTCAGTGTGTTAATCCCACTTCCACACCGGATTTCTAAAAAGGGGCAGTGGTAAAAAAGGATGACAACACCGGATTGAGGAAATTGACGAGGGCAAAACCATGTGCAAAACAAAGTTGTTCAATGCTGATAACTCTGCAACCCGAGGAGCCATAGGTCACTCGATCCATTCAAGACGCCAGAGGTGGTCGCTTCTCTGTCCGGGGACAAATCACTTGCCCAGATCGATTCAGCCGAAAAGACTGGAGAAACAAAGCGACCCCCCCTCCCCCCCGCACGTCCACGATGTCTTTTCTTCTTCTCACAGTGTTGTCTACAATAATAGTCCAAGATGTCAAGGCTTGGGGCGCGAATGTCAAGTACGCAGTGAACTGCCCGGAGCGATGTAACGCGGAGCTGTGCGGTGGCACGCAGCGCTGCAGACGGACTGTCCTGGACGACTGCGGCTGTTGCCAGGTCTGTGCAGCGGGCAGGGGGGAACACTGCTACCGCACGGTGTCGGGGATGCACGGGGTGAAGTGTGGACCGGGGTTATTCTGCGAGTTCTACAAGGATGAGGATGATTATGGAGATGAATATGGAATTTGCAAAGGTAGGCTATATATATGACTGGTCTGGCGCACCTGCTGCTGCACGGCAGATGAACGTGTTTGCTTTATTAGCTATATACCATGCCTGATCAATTCAGTATAGGCTACTTGATTTGTTTTGTTTTTGTAAATATTGTAGGCCTATGAATATGATAAGCGGTTTGTGTAGGTCAATTCGGATACCCAAAATCCGTTGAATGTTACATTAGCCTAAGCCTAGATATGCTTAGGCCTTTGTCATTTACATATAGGCTTGAATTACATTTTCCTTTTTATCTGGGCTGCCTTATTATTTTATATAGGCAGCCAAAATAGGCTTAAAACAACAATTGCACTTGGACAGCCTGCTCCTGACTGCAGTAGCCTATAGCTAATTCAATTGTATAGCCTATAGTCTCAAGTGCATAAATTGTTTTAAGCCTATATTTTGGTTGTGTTTTTTAACAGTAGACTATTCCAATAGGCTATAATCCAAAAATATCAGCTCTTGCCGTTTTTATCAACTCTGATATAGAGGATATGGAAGCCATCTCGAGGTCGTGTAGCCCATATATGATGTGTTTTTCCACAGATTGCATGTATGGAACCTATGGGATCGAGTGCCGCAAGACATGCAACTGCAAAGGAGGCATCTGTGACAGGGAGACTGGGGCTTGTCTCACCTTTAAATTCTTCTCCAAAATTGCAAGCAAGCTCAAGACTCAATCCCATGAAGGTATAATAATACTGATCTACTGTCCAAGTTATTGTGGGGGGAAAAGATACAGCCATACAGGGATACATTCTGAAATAGGCTATAAGCTTTAAACCTTATACATGATTAGCCGTAATTATATTATGATGTAATTATGATTAGCAGTAATTTCAGGTCGTAGGCCTATAACAACTTTTTCATGATGCATGCGTGTGTACAAAATGTAAATGTGATTTGATGTATTTACAAATCTCTTCATTTGCCTTTGCAGGAGGAGGTGAGCTGGGCTCAGGAGAAAGTCAGGATACAGAGATGAACACAGACACACCTGCTGCTACAAAATGGCTCAACCCTCGCTGACAAGCACTTTCACCACTGAATCAGTTCAGTGTAAATGTAGCATAGTACGGAGCCCCTGAATGGCATGCATTCAAAATATATTTTATCTTGTACGTACAAGATAATAATTATCTTGTACGTACGAGATATTATCTTGTACGTACGAGATAATTATTATCTTGTACGGACAAGATAATATCTTGTCCGTACAAGATAATATCTTGTACGTACGAGATAATATCTTGTACGGACGAGATAATTATCTTGTACGTACAAGATAAAAATAAAATATATTTTGAATGCATGGCCATTCAGGGGCTCCGTAGTATAGTATTACTATTAACTTATAAATGATTGAAGTATATTTTAATATGTTAAAAGAACAAACAAACTTTTGTACTGCTTTTTGAAAGTTTATTTTGTTTCTTTGAAATGTTTTTATCCCTGTGTTCCGATAAAATAAGAAGGCTATGTCAAGAAAAACTGCAAATGATCTTAGTATATGTAGAGTAAATTAAATTCTCATTGTCATTCATTGTGCCATTATGTTACCCTATATCAGAAAATAGCTGTTTTCTTTTCTTTTTTCAAAGCAAAGTTGGTCATAGGCCTATCTATGTAGGCCTACACCAACCATGTACAGGAAGCTCCTCCTAATTAAACCAAAGTTATGGAAAGAAAAACTTTACTGGATATATAATGTACATGTATTTCCATGTTAACTTTACTAACAATGTTCAGGTTGAAATAAGTAGCCTACACATTAACTAATTAAACAAATAATAATAATAAATAAAAAAATCCCTATATGTAATTGAAAGCTGTTAAATAGGCATATGTAGAAATGATCAATTGGATCTGGTTCTAAATTATGAACATATAAGGACTTAAAGGACACCGCCAGACAGTGGTATTCCATATATCGGTCCACTGACATAATCCATCATCGTTAAACCGTGGTTACTAAAAAGCTATGAAACAATACTGTATAAAGCCTAAAAGGACTAATGTTGCAGTATTCAATAGTACTTAAGCGTTGTCGAACTTGGAGGATCACTTGGTGCATTAGCATGCATGTTTTGAAACCATGTGGAGCCATGGGAAAAAATACAAAACACTGGTGTATCCTCGAAGAGCTTTGTGAGCAAGGTTTAAGGTACCTAAACTGGAAGTTATAATATGATCCCACTATTCTAAAGGATTGGTTTGGGCTTTTCTTTATTTGTGTTTTATATTCCTATCCTTTATAATCATGTGTCACACTCACAATGTAGCTTTAACATTGATACATTTACCACCCTGCTGCATTTTCTCAATGCTATTCTGGAGCGAAATATTCTGCGAAAATATCTATAAACTCACATTAGTTAGTGTACAGGGGGAAAAGGAGGATCCCTGGGGGACACTTTCAATATAGGGTTTGAGTGGTTGAACCCCATATAGCAGTGGTTTCAACCAGTGGTCCTTGAGGGGGTTCCAGGGCGTAAAATCACATTTTACACAAGAGTTCAATTATTGTTAAACATCTGCATTACTTAATTTACAAACACAATTAGAGAATGTAGCATAATTGTTATTTTGATCTAGGTCTGCCTGATATTTCTCCTATGGTATGGTATCAATACAGCATGGAATTGTGGGCAACATGAACGATAACAAAATGTTGAGGTTAAATTGAGGCTAAATCTCATCAAATGGTGGTCTGTGGCTCAAATGTCGAATAAATAATGGACCTTGATATGAAAAGGGTTGAAAACCACTGCTATATAGCCATATGGCCATCACACAGGGCTAACCTGTCCAAATTATTCTAAAAATCCTTTATAGAATATGGGAAACCAACAGTAGTCAGACGTATATGTTCTACTGAAAACGATGTTCACAAACCATGTGCTTTCTATCAGATTTGTACTTTATTTTGCTATTAACAAATCTGTTTGCTTGGCTCTAGTATCTATGCCAGTGGTGTGCATCCCCGTTGAGAAATGCAGCTGCAAATCTGAGCTGCTCTCTAGAAATATAGCGCAGAACTTTATAAAAAGGTTGGGAAATTGCAAAAAGTTGTTTCGTGTTACTGTAAGTGATGTGTTCTGAATAAACATAAAATAAATGAAAACATACGTTTCCTGGTTTTTAAAAGGAGGTTCTAATCTAAACATTTGCCCGGTCAGACTGTTTATGCAGCAGCATGGTGGTAACCTCTTATTCAATATTAAAGATATCGGTTGAGGTTGTGCTATATGCATGATTTCAAATGAGAATAAACATTTCAATAAGTTCTGGATTGAAAAACATATTGGTGCATATGCTTTGTCATAATGGTGTCGAGCGCCAATATAGCCAATCTATTGTAGATTTGCTTTGTTCGGCGTGTGACACCATCATATGACTAAGTACTGTATCAATGAGACTTAAGTTAAGAGAGTACCAATTGAGAGGAGTATCTCTATAATATCCACACATTGTCTGGCATGCACATGTACAGGTGTGGTAATCAGCAGTCTCAAACACTGCACTGTGAAGAAATGCAATCAAGCATTCACCACAATATAAGAACTTTTAAAGTTCCAAGTAAAGCAATGAATGTACAGTTAAAAATCAAAACCACATTGGATTGAACAAATATAACAGTAACACATTGTTCATGTAATTAGCTGTGTGTTCACAAATAATGAACTGATTATATGAACATTGTAGTAGATCACATAATGTGTTTAATTATTCTAAATTAAAGGTTAATTCCTGCATAGTTAGGGCTTTTTAGAAATAGGCTGGAGTCTGGACATATGTGAATATAATGGAACAGACTCAGAGCCAATAGCCACAGTACTGTTTATGAAAGAAACAATATTTTGACAAATTAGTTATGTCAGTTAACCATATTTAGTGTGATAAGGTTGCAGCTCAATTAGTACAGTAATATGCTGAAGGAAAGATCTCTATGAAGACATCCTTATTTTGTTGTCAAAACTTTGAATTAGGACATTTCAGAGTAGTCTAGCTTCCTTGAAGGAGAGCAAATTAACCTTCATTTTTTTTAAGAGTGTGGAGAGTGGAGGGGACAAAATACAAAACATTTCTTAACCACGTGAACCCTAGCATAACCTATTCTGGGGTGAATATAGGTTCAGCAGATATACAAGCTCACAACTGTGAGTTCACAACGGTGAGCTTGTAGATCTGTTATTTTTGGCATAGAGATACGGTGAATGGAATATAGTGTGGACCTATAGGCTTAGTTCTGGGGGACCCCATATACTGTAGTCAACATAATTATACAGACAATGGGGACCTGGATCTGCTGCGTATACTTATGAATTTCCCACAGTTCCAAGTAGTGTAGCCGCTCTGAAAGCACACAAGAAAATCTTCAAATCATTTCTCTTTGCATTTATATTTATATTCTCAATTTATTCCCAAAGATCATTTTTAACTTGTGCGAAAACATTTTTACATGCATGCTTTACGGGTAAAATCAGCTGCCGCTTCCTTTGTAGTTACCAAAAATAAAACTCCAAACTGCAAAATACCATAGTGAGGGTTAAAAATAGCTGTTATTAGCATCACCTCTGACTCTTGCCAGTACACAAATGTTTTCCAGTATCCAACATGTTTATTTCCTGCGCTTCCTGACACCTGTGAAAATGGCCATTCTTCCTGTTGTTGTTGTGTCTGCCAGGACAGGAATTTAAAAGCCAGGAATTTTTCAAGTGACACACCAAAAGACAAGACTTTTGTCAAGCTACACGTCACTTGACCCTGTCCCCTTGTCCAGCAGAACAAGAGATGTTTCATCTCTCTACTCAAACTTCCTCTTGTTCAACGTGACTTACAAAGCGTGTGAAATAATCTATTCAATAAAGAAGCAATTTCCTGTAAAAAAAGCAGGAAGCAAGGAAGTACAAATATATATTACAGACCTTTTTATAGAGAGAGTGCTCATTTTTGTTCCACACATCTCATTCATTTTCATGGCCAAGTGAGCCTGGTGGGAGGGAGGAAGCTCTAATAAAATATGCCAGTTAAAAAAAAACTTAAAACAAATAATCATATTGATATTTCAATTTCCTCAACTCTCATGCCTACTAGAAAGATCATAGATTTTGACAGATTTTCTTTCTTTCTTTTTTTACAGCATGTAGCCTACTGTATATGTTTTATACGTTTTGAAATATTTAACTTAGCCCAAATTTGGAGTCAAATGTATGTTATAGATGAGACTGACATCATGATACATGATGTCACAGGCTGGCTACATGGAGTCCACATGTTGGAGTCCAAGATCCTCATTGGAGCCACGCCGGTCCCATGTGGATGGAAAATCTTTGGAAAATCTTATTTGAGGCATGTTTGAAACTATGGTAATGCTCTTCTAAATAAAATAGGTAATATCAGACATAAGAAAATCTACATTTCACTACATTGCCTAAATTTATCCTACAGTATTCTAAATCAGCGTTCTAACCGGGACCCAGGTTTCTGCATAGGAGACCAACCGTGCTTCCAAGAAGGAATCCTTGCTTGTGCAGGGCCAGGGGAGATATCGCACTTATATGCCCCAGGGCTCTATGCTTGGTCCACTCCCATTTAACTTCTACACCAAACCTCTTCACAGAAAGCTGATCTACAACTATAAGCCCAGCTTGTAGATTTAGTTTGTTGTTTGTTAGTTTTTCTTGTACCAGTGGCTCTCAGCCTCAGCCTGATAGCCTCAAAAGTCTAATATCTCCCCCAGTCCATAGGGTTATCCCTTTGGTCTAGTGGTTAAGATATTGGACTTCCATGCGGGAGACCTGAGTTAAAATCCCGGGCGTTACGCCAGAATTGGGCTACTAGGGTTCACGTGGTTAAAATATATTTTTATTCATTCATTCTAGATTACAGCTTTGAATTAACCGGATTTTTCAGGATTTTGCATGTGTACAAGACCCCAAAGACAAGGTGACGGACAGACAGACAGACATGCCGGGACAATAGCAGCGTTCTCTGTGTGAGGGCAGGGGTGTTGATGAGGGCTCAGGCTCGTATGTTCCTCTCATTCCCCTGAGAACTGACAAACTGAGGCCTCGCAACCAAACAAAGGACCCTGGAAAATAACAGGAAAGTGTTGGTGAGAAATACCCTTTATCTGACTCCCTGACCACGTCACTGCCGCCTCTGCAGTAACAAAGGTGCATGGACCGAGCAGTAAATAACTCTGATTTACTGCAAATAGACCTTGTGGTATTTACAGTTCAACAGGTTGTTTATTGGCCATGGAAAAGCCGCTGGATAATTGAAAGCAACAAATACACAGTTACCAAGGAAATTAACCACTTAAGCCCCTATATACTTTGTCGTATGGCAAAAACAGAAGATCTACACACTCCAAAACGCGATGTATTGTCATCTTGTCGATGGAATATGTTTGCGGGGCGCTAGCCCCTCCTATATTCAGCAATTAGTGTAGATGTTCGTCCTACACAAGCATTAAATTCCCATTGACAATGAATGGAGAATTTACATCATAATGTGGACGAGCAAATCTGTATTTTCGTCCTACACAAACATTAAATTCCCATTGACAATGAATGGAGAATTTTACATCATAGTGTCTGAGCAACTAGGCATGGTGTCTATTTTATGTCATGATGATGTAAGAGCGCCCCTCACTTCACACGGGTGTGATTTTTTTGTTTATCACTTACTGTATAATGTTGACATGCCCAAAATAGGGATGCCAGGTTGAAAGTGGTTAAGTGATGGATGGGTCTTCACTTAATGGAAAGCAATTGTGTCTGTTATCTACATTCAGACTCAAAGCACTGATATTGTTTGAGTACTTAGTAGGTGCTCCAATAAGTTGCCTTCCCATGCAGAGATATCCAGGGGTCTTTCCACTGGAGCCTTGAAGTAACAAGCAGCCCTTTTGCACGCAGCCTGTCATGGCACTTGGTTGACTTGACTTCTAATGAGACTGTGTGTGATTAATGATTTCTATGGCTCCTACGGTCTTGGGTTTACTCCTTTTTGCTTTTCCCAAATGTCGTGCTGCACGTTGGCAACAAGGACAAAAGTGGCTGGAACCTTGACCTGCATGACCTCAGGAATGTTCTGTTGGAGGGGAGCGATGATTTATTCATTTTTCTTTTTACACATAAGGATGAATATGTATTTTGTGTGTGTGTGTGTGTGTGTGTGTGTGTGTGTGTGTGTGTGTGTGTGTGTGTGTGTGCACGCTCGTGCGTGCGTGCGTGTGTCATGCGTGCGTGCACGTGCATGTGTTTTTTTTGGTTGGATTTTCTGTCTTTATTGATAGTTTCAAGTGAAGATAGACAGGAAACCAGCGGGCGCCGTGTATTTGATTATTTGTAGAATCTTAGTATGGTGCATTCTTGAGTGGTGGCACACCATCTGTCTGTCTGTCCGTCCGTCCGTCCGTCCGCCTGCGTAGGACCTTTCACCCCTGTCTGAGTAGGACCTATTGACCCTGCAGCTGCTTTAGTCAAAAACTGTGCTTGGCTCGAAGGCACTTCAAGCAAGGCACCACACACACTAACACAGTATATAACACACCGTCACTATGTAACTATAACACTCTTAACACATGTAGCTATAACAACAAAAGTAGTTATAGTAAGTTCCACCGCTCAGTTCGCACGGTTGCGATTTTTAGCCACCCATAATTAAGGATTATTTATTTTTTATTTATTTTAAATCTTTTCTATTTCTTTAAGTATTTCTACCAGATCAACAGAGGAGTTATGTTTGCAGTGTTTCTTCCTTGATTAATTTGGGTATTGTTTTTGGTTCCAAATGACCTCTGGCTCATTGAAAGTTTTCTGTCACCCTTCCTGCACCAGAAAATAGTTCACATAAATGTTATCCTTTAACTACCACACCCAGCTGCCCTTGACGCACAATATCCATAATATTATCAGAGAAAATACTGAGCCCACAACAGAACACATCTGCTGGGCAGTGATAACCAGCTTAGACAATAAATTATTCACCTTTCATTTTCCTTAGAACATAAATTATTTTCCAAATTCACATCTGGGGGGGAGGGGGAAGGGGGCGTTAGTAAACTATACAAATTATTGCAGTGGTATAGGCTAGAGGTAAATTCTGTTGAATATGGCATGGAATATCCATCAACCTGAGCCTTGTTTTCTGAAGTTAATGATACTATTAAACTCCAGTGTTAAATTCACTGGAATCAACTTGACAGGAATAATACATTTTCTTTATTCTCCTCTGTGATTTTGCTTTCTGTTTTATGTCCTGTCAACCTCTGGTGGCTCAATTGTGGTACTACTGTACCACAAAAGGGGGAATTCATTTTCCAAATGCATTAAAGCGTTCTCAAAAAGCATTGCCTGAGATATATGATTCATTGTTCAAATGTGAACTTTAGAGGATTACCCTTTTGCCAAGCGAGGTATTCAATGTTTTTTTTCATTTCTTCATCTATAAGCTTTCAATTTGTGATATCAGTATTTTTGTCTTCTACATTGTGTTTTTGTGTCTGGTTTTGTAGGGTGTATATATGCCTAATTAATACCTAATATCATGTGGTACTTTCCAACCAATGCAGATAACAAAGGAATGCATTTCATTGATTTGTTTTGTGAATTCAAATTAGGCCATATAAAATAGTTGAGTTTAAAGCAATGAGTTCTAACATTCACCACCAGAGGACAACATTGTATTAGGCAACAGAATCAGATGCTGTGGAGGAAAAAAAAAAAATAATGATAAAGAAATCATTCTCGTTTCCGGGAAAATTGTTTTAAAAACTATCTTTTTCCTTCATTAGAAGATACTTATATTAGTTCAGCAGCCATTAGATTTGATCTAACCTTGTTGCTTTGTTGTTTGTTGCCAATAAATGTAATATCTCATGAAAGTGAAATGAAACAGGCTGTTGTCCTTGAATTACTTAAACCTATACTGTAGCTTTCACATCCTGCATAGACAGAGGAGCTCAATTTAAAATCCCCTGTGCAGATTATAAGACTGCATGGTTCTCAAAGTGGGGTCCAGGAACCCTCAGGGTTCCTTGAGGGGGCTCCAAATGATAGACCCTTTACAGGTCTGTAACTTTAAGAGTGTAAGAATGGAACCAGGGGTCCAGCCAGGTCCTTGACATTTAAACATTTGAGATCCAGTCTTCTCTTAAAATTCAGTAGACCTAAATGTATACATTTGTTTGCCACTGCGTGTGTGTGTGTGTGTGTGTGTGTGTGTGTGTGTGTGTGTGTGTGTGTGTGTGTGTGTGTGTGTGTGTGTGCGTGCGTGTGTGCTTGCGTAACCTGGGGGTCAAAAGACGAAATGAAATGAAATGATTACTATATTTACCCAGGGTATCTGGGCTAAGCTCAAGAACTTGTTTCCAGCCAGGCCCTGCTCATAGAACATTTCATCGTAGTGGTTCAATGCCTTGTTCAAGGGCACTTCAGCGGTGGTAATTTTAACGTGTCGGACCGCTGATTCGAACTGGCGACCTTCCGGTATCAAGACCGCTCCGCAATCCGTCCGGCCACCGCTGCCACCGCGGCCACGAATATGCATCTAACAAATGTGTCTGTCTTCACAAACCAGACAAATCTAAAAACAAAAACAAAAATAAAATTATAATAATTTTGTTGATTTGTTTCTAGCGGCTTTCATCTTGCCATATTATTTTGTTGTGATTCCTTAAACATTGTAGCAACGGGTATGTGCGTGACATCATCATCATTCCCGGAAGTTATGCAGGAACGCCCACTGAGTGGCAAGAAACTACTTTCTGGCCTTGACAGCCCATCATAAATATAAAAATAAAATGCCTCATTGGCCGATGCAGTTCGTTGGAGCCATGTGTGTCAACAGGAGGGCGGAACAATTTACACTCTGGGCAAGGTTAATTAAAAGAGGTTAGGAAGCGAAGACCGTATGGTGGATTCCATGTTGCTCCCTGGAAGGAAAGAAACATGTGCAATGGACTATATGCAGCCAACACTTCCGCGTTCAGCTTCCTTGGTCTCAATTGCGCATGTTTCTTTCCTTCCAGGGAGCAACATGGAGCCCACAATACGGTCTTCGCTTCCTGTCCTCATTTAATAGTTCTTGACTCTGGGGCGGAAGTGCGGCGGAAGTGTGTAAGGCATGCTACGCTACGCCACGCTGCCACTCAAGTGACTACTGGCCAATAGCCCAAGATTTGCCCAAGATTTGCAAATCTTGGGCATTTGCCCAAGATTTGCGTCGCAATTAGAAATCTCCTGCTCATGCTTCGCAAGGAAATTAAGGAATCTTGGCAAAGCTTTGCCCCCTCTCGAGAACACACGCCCCAGAGCCGGAAGAGGCGTCTACCTTTATAGGACTCCGCGGAGCTTGGGAGTCGATGGGCGCTGATGGTATGCTTATTTTACAGCGCGCGGCATAAGGCGGGGTTATGGGGAAAACGCTCTCACCAGAACATTATTTACTATTCTCTGCCTATCGGGTCACAACTCGAACGGCCCTGAGTCGGCTAAGCGAACTTCGCAACTTCGACACGGCAACTCGCTCGGTTTAGCTCGCTCGGTGGTGTCTCACGTGGCTCAAGTTCGCTTGAGATGGCGGGCCTCCGTCACAGTCTAGCCCATAGAGTTATATAAGCGCCCCATTCAGGGAGTCCGCTACCTTTATATTGTATGTCTATGGCCCATACATCCAAACAGAAAAGTCCTATCTGATTGTAATGACGTTAAACAATGTTAAACTCACTTTGCCACTCACTTTCCCACTTGATTAGCCACTCACTTTATGCATGCGCATACCCTCAATAATAGTAAATATAAACAGTATGGTGTTCGAACATTTCTGGTTTAGGTTTTCCCTGGTCAGATCATTTACAAGATTGTCTGGGGATGTAGCTATTTTGCAGCCTGCTGCCAGTGGCCTTGCGGCTGCAGAGCCTGCTTTCCATATGTGGCAGCAGTCTGTGGTGGCAGGGATGGCTATACGATCTTCAATGATTCTGCGAGCTTTGCTGACCATCGGATGGGTGGAAGTTCACATCCACTGATGTGCTGTCCGCACAACCCTCTGCATCCCTCGGGGACGAGGGAATTATTTCCTGTCTCTCTGGGTGTCCGGCTTGTCCGCAGAGCTTCACCATCTGTCTGGCAGTCACATACTCACCCAAAACCTCTGGCTTCAAGGCCATGAGAACTGTAGCATCACAGAGCATATCTCAACTCCCTGAGGCCTTCTGCATGAAGATTGAGCCTTCCCACTCTCATGATGACTTACTGGATCTCCTCTCAGTGATTTTCAAAGTGGGGTCTGGGGACCGCCAGTGGCCAGTGGTCCTTGAGGAGGTAAATGTGTTAATATGGCATCAAAATCAGTTTAACCACACATTGGCTATTCTATTCAAAAATAGCTAAGGGTCTGCGGCCAAATATTTTACTTAAATTGGGGGTCCTTGACATGAAAATGTTTGAGAACCATCTTATCTGCTCCAGTCCCCCAGAGTTACCAATGGAAGTCACTAGGCTGGAATTTGTTTACTTCATACATCTCAAGGTCACACTGTTCCATGTTCTTTTTATGCCCCACAAGTATAGCAAAGAATGATGAAGGATCATAGAAACAGCTTAGTTAATCTAATCCCCTTCAAAACAACGATTATAGCCTACTTCACTTACGTAAAATATTCCTAACAATTCACTGTGGTTATTCTTTGCTGGCTTCAATTAAGTATGCAGAGGAAGTAGGGAATGAATATGGCCATAAAGATTCATGCGCAATGGGGATTTTATTAATGTCAAAGTAATAAAGGTTACTGCTCTATAGACCAATTTTTCTTTTTTGTCAATGCATCTTTCAAACTCATTCACAACACATTAAATTTAATAATGATGTTTTATGGCTATGTTGGTGACAGCAGGTCATTTGTCATCTCAACAGTTTTATATCTTCTGTGTTCATTTCTGCCCATAACCATTAAACATTAATGTGCTCCATTACTAGCTTAAATTAACACTTGATTCCACTGCTGTCTTATAACACTGTAACATGGGGAGATATGCAGGTTTCCCATGAGTTTTTACCACTTTACCGTGCTTTTGGTTACAGTGTTCTCTAATTTCTTAAACCCTATTGGCCGGGGTTCACCGGAGGTCTGTAATTTCCCCCTCCCCTTTCCCTACAAAAAGATCACAACATGCAGCTGAAATGTGACATGTGGTGAGTTTGCAGATCTGCTATTTTTGAAAACATTTTGTCAAATGATTGCCTGTTATCTTATGACATGCCCAGAAAAGGGTCCCTATAGGTTTGATGTGGATGAAGTATTGTAGTTCATTCATTTATATAGAAAAATATCTACAGTATAGGGGTGGGCTATACCTTGCACAACCTATATGCACAACCAAACCTTTATAAATTATTAGATTTAATAGTAACATCATGACAATGATGTTCTACCAAATTGGAGGAAATGTATAGGCCTAATTCTGAGTTAAAATTATGGAAGTTGGCTTGTTTTCTTATTTTTTTTAGATTCTATTCTATGTTCATTTAGGCTAGTTGTCAGTTCGGTGCAGAATCAGGCCATGATCTTTTAAGATTATGATAATATCAGAATCCAAATGACCTTGTTTCCACACAAGGTTCATTCAATATGTGAGACCAATTACATGGATATCTATTGAATAGCTGGCTAACTGAACTACAAAGTATTCTGTCTAAAACACCAGGTGGCTCTAGAGCAGTGGTTCTCAACCTTTTGAGGTTGCGACCCCTCGGAATAATCATATTTGAACTGAGGACCCCACACCCTGACAAGCACTTGGGATCAAATAGTTGATGCATACATTTAGTTTGACTTGGTTCCACAGATAAATATTGTGAAAATAGCTGATCTATAAGCTCACAACCCCTCGCAACGCAAGCTTGTAATGTAGATCATGTATTTTCAAAGTTTTTGCCTCTTATATTATTTGACAATTTGGCCAATGTTTGACCAGTTTTTGAGGGGTGATAGCCCCTCCTATGTCCAGCTCCAGTGTATGTAACCCAATTTTTGTCCCAACACAAACATTAAATGCCATTGACAATGGAGAATCGCCGTTAAAAATCTGAAAAACGCGCTCAGTGTGTGGGGACCTTAATGGTCTTTTTCCAAGTCTATGGACTTTTATGCCCCCCTATACAGCTTTTTGTCCTTAACTCGTGTCACATGTCATGATATGTGTCTAAACAAAACAGCTTTTTGTGGCAACACAAACATGAAATGCCATTGACAATGAAAGGAGAATTTACGTCATACTGTATGTGGACGAGCAAATCGCTTTTGTGTCCTAACACAAACATTAAATTCTATTGACAATGAATGGAGAATTTATGTCATATGTGGACGAGCAAATGGGCATTTCTAAACACAGTGCAACTGTTTTAATTCAGCTCAGGGCTCTAGTGGACCAAAACATATACCGTATTATGCCACTGCAGTCCAGCAGACTCCAGCTTCAAACAGTAGAATAGACTTGACTACACACAACTTTAACATTTTAATGCAATTGCTATTGTTTAATCTCTACTGTTTATTCTTTCTCACCATGAATATATACTGTAGTACTACTTGAGAAATGAGAAATAGACAAATAGTCATGTTGTAGGAGCTTACAATGATTGCTTAATGACGCACCTCAGGAAATACCAAATACAGCAAATATTAGCATTCCTCAACTTGTTGAGGAAACTCAAATCACAGTCATTATCACGAAAATGTACAAACAGTAAATCTGTGAGTATAACTACAATGATTACGTTGGCCAAATCCCGTTAATTTATCCATTTGTAACGCTTTGTAACTGATTACATTTGTAACTTTACAAATGTAACAAATTAAAATGTTTCGACCCATAAAACATTAAATCCATCTGGTTACATTTGTACAATCTCAAGAGTTAATGACACTCTGGACTTGACTGTGTAGTTATCATGAAGAATCTTGACTGTAGGCTTGTTGTTTTTTTGTTTATGTTTTTATTCTATGGCTGCCTATGACAAATGACCTCTCTCATTCAACGAGGCATGCAGTCAATAGTGGACCACCATAACAAAAGAATCGCACAGACCACTCCCCAAGCAAATATGATGCACTCTCTCCAGCGGTGTGTAAACAGCTGGTCTCACACCAGAGTGAAGAAAGTATAAAAGATGTTTGTCCCAGTGACTGTGTGTACAGTCATTAGTCTCTGTCATCTGGAACACACCTTCAAACTAGGGCATATTTGTGTGCTATTAATTCAATTTGTTACATCTCATATCGTTGCTGTCGGCTGATGTCGTCCAATACATTCACAGAAAATTGAAGATCTGGTTGAATTTGCAGCCACCAAAACATGTAGGCTACAGCTCGCCACTGTAGGCAAAGTATGACTGACCCTAGTGTCCTTTTGGAAACTGTGCCGAAGGCGTGTTCAGTTAGTCAGCACTGCAGTTGGTCTCTGTGTCAAACACTCCAATGTTGTTGTTGTATTAGATGATGTCCTGACTCCTCATTGCCAAATTTGTCACAATATGGCAGGCTGGCAGTGCTAACATTCACAGCAGTTGGCGGAGTGCCAGTGGCGTTCACTAGCCTAAAGAAAACCAGACCTTTGTGGTGGTATCCAACTTGTAGATGGCTGTACGAAAAGCTTGAATTATCCTCTTTCTATCTGCAAAGTGTGTTTCAAAAAAATCCACCGTAGACACCTGTTTCGAATTTGCACTAAATGCAGGCAGCGTTTCTTTACTGATAACGAGCGCTTCCAAACTCTGACACAAAGTTATGAAACAAACACTTTGCAGATTAAAAGAGGATAATTCAAGCTTTTCATACAGCTGCAATGTTGGTGACTGAGTTTAACGTTGTTTAATACAATCAGATAGGACTTTTGTGTTTGGATGAATGGGCTGTCAATGGGAAATTGCACCTATAGTTACCACCTTGCTGGCAAGATGGACAAGGTCTGCATATGGTCAATGGCGTGACTCGTGAGTGACTCCTGGGAGGCAAGGGTCTAGAAGGCCTGTGTGTAGCCTATTTATTTACCTGGCTGATAGGCTACTTCATGGTTAGCCTACTAAGTACAAAGTAGTGAACGATGCACAAAAACAAATTTCACCCACTTCTTCACTTCTGTAAACTTGTGATGTGACAATATAACGGATTCGGATATATAAGTATCATTATATCATGCGTGTGTGTGTGTAGTACTGTGTGTGTGTGTGTGTGTGTGTGTGTGTGTGTGTGTGTATGTGTGTGTGTGCGTGCGCGCGCGTGCGTACGCGTGCATTAGGTCAGGTGGGCGGATTATGTGAATGGTGAGTGAGTGAAAGTTGTTTAGGGCTTTGTGTGAGTGTGAATATCTGTGTACTACTCTACTCTCTTTTGCGCTGCACATTTGGGAGACGATGAGCTTCCTCAAACATTCTATCTCACCCAAACAGCACCCCCTCCGAGCCTCCCTCTCTGTTCCGCACCAACACGGTGTGTGTGTTGTCGAGTGAGCGAGCGAGCTACCGCGTGCGACCTGCGAGTGTGAGACTGTGAGGACTCACCAGGCTTTCCACCTCGGAGGACGGACGGCGCACTGAAAGTGAGTGAATGAGTGTGTGCGTGTTCCGTGTTGTGTGTGTGAGAGAGAGAGTGGGTGAGCGTGTGTTTGACTCCCGTCCCCGCCGTCAGTGCCCCATGACATGTGTCGGTGGTGTCAGTGACTGTCGTCGCGGGCTTGCCAGCCAGCCATCTCTCGTCGTCGTGCGTGCGCGCGCGCGTCGTGGGCTGCCTGGAAGAAGAAGAAGAAGTCCCGGTGGAGAGTGGAGAGAGCGTTTTGTCAGCGCGCAGATGGTCTGAGCAGCAGTCAGCTCAGGAGGACTCAGAGGGGAAACTTTCTTTCCTTCTTCCTTCTTCCAGCTCAGACAGCGAGCCTCAAACAACTCCTCTGGTGTCAGCTGTGGCCAAAGCTTATGGAGGAGTCAACAGCAGCAGCCCAGGAGGAAAAGAAACACTCCACAGCTGAAGGAAGAGCGGCTTCTGTTGCTTCCAACCGGGGATTTTGTTGTTGAATTTGTCTGCGTCCAGTGAGTTGGATATCTTCCACGCACGCATCGATCCCACAGGACAGTTTTTTTTTTATAAAGGGTGAGTGTGTTTACTGTTTACTGGGTCTGGTTGCTGTTGTTTTTTGGTGCTGTACAAATGGAACTGTTTTACACTGCACACCTTTTTTGATTGATTGAATACTTAATTAACAGTTTGCACTTTGCAGATTGTATAGGTACGGTTTACACAATGATTTAAAAGGATAACACAAAAACCCATATAGGGCTTGTTTCCAAACTTTCCATTGTGATCCTGTGTATTCAATTCATAAATTCATCACTGCAAAAATACTGAGTCAATTTATCCACGTCACGATAGTGTTACTTGTAATTTGAGTATGAATTTAACTGAGGGAGTGCAATACTCAGGAGGATTCCAAAGTGTATTTTCTTGATGCTGTTGTTGCAATCTGCTATCTGTGTGCTGAGGTATTTGTTACAGAAGTTGATACTGTATATAGTGTTTTGTCAAGTGTTTTAGAGGTCGTGACGTCCTCATCCACCACACACACACACACACACACACACACACACACACACACACACACACACACACACACACACACACACACACACACACACACACGGTGTCAATGAAAGGGGGCTGATGGCTGAAGTTATTTTCTCTCACCAAGAGAAATGTAAAAAGTAATTAAGGTGCTGGAGTCACAAAGGGATAATGAAAAAGAGAAAGGGAAGCTCTGCACACTCAGATCTGTGCCCAATCAATGTATTTATTTTGCAAGCTTCTCTCACCAAGAGAAAAAAAACTTACTGTTTTGTTACTTATCTGAGGCATTTTACAATTTATGCATATGCAAAGGATAATATGCTCGCTTACATAAAACAAATTGGTCATAATAATCTACATACAATATACCACCTAACATTATATAAAATGTACAGTATTATGTCACTGCTGGCTTCTTCATATTTAAGTCAGTGTTTCACTTCCTTACACAGTATGTATTTAAAGCTCAGCCAGACCCCATGCAGAGGTGCTTTTCCTCTTTCCAAGACAAGTGGAGAGAGATCATGGTACTTACACATGCCTCTGATGACGGAGGCATGGGATTCTGAATAAAACAAAATCAAGCTAAGATTCCATACTACTCTTTAGATTACTGTAGTTTACCAGTAAGACCCCCTGAGGGCGAGAAGCGACCTCGGCCTAAAGGGCGAGGTTGCGTGCACGCATCGGCCTGGGTGACGGCAGACTGCTGGGCAAGCGCTGGCGCTTTGGCATGGGGGGGTCAGATCAACATGTGGAATGAATTCTGTACTGGCCATATATGGAGCGTGTCTTAGTGTGTACATGGTTTGGTGAGATCAGATCAACATATGGAATGTCAGAACAGGTCAGCTCCATATATGGAGGTCTAAGGGTGGCAGCGGGGGCAGTGTCTTGAGTGTACACTAGGGTTTGATGAGGTCTGGCCATATATGGAGCATTTCTTGAGTGTACAGGGTTTGATGAGGTCAGATCAACATATGGAATGTCAGAACAGGTCAGCTCCATATATGGAGATCTAAGGGTGGCAGCAGGGGAAGTGTCTTGAGTGTACACTAGGGTTTGATGAGGTCTGGCCATATATGGAGCATGTCTTGAGTGTACAGGGTTTGATGAGGTCAGATCAACATATGGAATGTCAGAACAGGTCAGCTCCATATATGGAGGTCTAAGGGTGGCAGTGGGGGCAGTGTCTTGAGTGTACAGGGTTTGATGAGGGCCCAGGTAGGGCCGGGCCTGTTGAGAGCTCTAGTTTTCACTGGCTGCTGGGCGCTACTGCAGTAATAACTTTGGGGCGGGCCCGTCTAGAGTTTGAATGGACAGGTATCAGTCAAAAGGGAGACATCGAAGAGGAAGGACGGGTGGGGAGGGATTAATTAACATATGGAATGACAGAACAGGTCAGCTCCATAGTCCATATACGGAGATCTAAGAGTTTGAGGTTTGAGGTCAGATGTAGAGTTGCTGGCCGGCTCCATATATGCAAATCTAGGTGATGATCCAGTCTTCTCCATGTATGGCTATCCAGGGTTTGATGAGGTCAGTGTCGTTATCTTCATATATGGAGACGGCTCGTGTCACGAGGCGTGACGGACTGACGACCATATGTGGTGGTGTGACGTGTCACGAGGCGTGATGGACTGACAGCCATATATGGTGGCGTGACTAAGTCACTGATCCGGACTGACAGATTTGTCTGGTTTTCATAGTAATCTGCGACCATATGGTCGCAACCAAAGATTTCATCATCATTATGTTCAGTCGAGATTTGAACGTGATGAATGTTGAATTTTGGCCACTGTCATGACTCATTGGTCACTAACAATAATACTCAAGATGAGGAATTATCATAACCAGAGGAGGATTCAAATGCACAACAATGTGAATCTAATATCTATCTACTACCTGGACAGTCCTGATGGGTCCAGTGTCCAGTGGGACAGAGTAGACTTTATGATTACAGGTGAAGGTTGATGAAAACTGTAAACTTCAAAACATCGGCCCCACATTTAAAACTCTGAGTTGCATTGGTGTGGTGTACCTTAAAATCCGTTTTGTCCCGACCCGACCCTTTGGTGTGGTTTGGGCTTTACAGGGCAGGTTGAGCAACCCCCCTCTGGCCCTCTCCCAATGTGGTCAAAATTCACTTTAAAACAGTGGTTCTAGGTGGGGTTGGCGAAAGGGCCTTTCTGTGTGGAGTTTGCATGTTCTCCCCGTGTCCCCTAGGGTAGGTACCCTCACAAAAAACATGCAGTAATCCTGGTCTCTAAACTGCCTCCCCCTGGCCAGCCGGGGCGCCTGATGGAGGGGAAAGGAACTGGTTGGAATAACGTGTTCCTTCCACGCGCTACGTCCAACCAGGGAAACTCCCCCCTGTCAGGTGAAAAGGAGCAACTTGGACACTCAGGCATGAAGGAAGCATGAGTTCAAGTCTGTTGCTCTCCCCATGTCCCCCATATATGGGGACTAGGTTGGCGGAGGGTGTGTAGAGCCCAGGATCACATTAGATTATTGACACAGGGCTGAAAAATGGGTTACAAAATCGTGGGATAAAAAATATATTTAAAAAAAAGCCTGTTAAATTCAAGAACCTCCATAACTCTGAGAGTGTACAAATGGAACCAAATAGACCCTTGTCCCTTACAGACCTGTAAATGTCCTTTTGGAACCCTCTCAATGAACCCTGGCCAGAGGGTCCCTGGACTCCACTTTGAGAACCACTAAGGACACTTGCACTTAAATCCAAGTTGTCTCTGTACTTGGTGTGCTCTTTTCCACCTGTACACCAAATCTCGTCTTGGTGGAAAAAAACTGCAGAAAATAACAACAAAAAGACTCAGAACACCTGAAAGGTTTCTGCTGCTGCTTTAGTTGGGCAATTTTCTGCCAACTAACAATCTACGAGCATGGATAGATCTGTGTCCGTCCACATCGGCAAGTGATGATATGCCCAATGACAAACACGCTAAAAAGATAAAATATAATGCTAGTTATATCGACTTTGGTTTTATTGAGAACAGTGACGGGAGACCAAAGTGTGTGCTGTGTCTTCGGTGCCTAGCAAAGGAGGCTAACAAGCCAGGCAACCTGAAGAGACATCTGCAAACCATGCACAAAGAACATGTCGGGAAAACAAAAAGATTCTTCCTTCGAGAGAGTGAGAAATACACACGCCAGAAAACACGAATGGAGAACATTTCCACAGTTGCACTGAGTGAGCGGTTGAGCTCATACTTCAGTGATGTAGACACCGCTGCCTGGGACTGGGTGCGAGATCCGTTTGCTCCAGCAGCAACAAGTGGCCTCACTGCAAAGGCAGAAGAGGAGCTGTTGGAGTAATCCTGTGATAGGACACTGAAGGCTCGATTCAAGCATGTGCCTCATGCAGACTTTTGGCCCCCCTCTCACGTCAGTATCCTGAACTCACTGCCAGGATACTCCATGGCAGTATTATGCGAATATTGCTACCCTTTCCCACCACGTACCTCTGTGAGTCATCATTCTTCATTCATGGCTGCGATGAAGACAAAGTACAGGGCTCGTTTGCATGTGGAAGACAAGAGCCTGCCTGTCATCCATCAGTCCAAGAATAGACAAACTGTGTGCTCAGAAACAAGCTTTCCCATCCCATTCATTTAGGCGTATTACTTTGTTTTGCAGCAGTGTTATAACTTCTGATTTCATTTTGTTCAGATTTGTTGAGAGCTTTGTGCCAAGGATTTAAGGACAAATACGTTTATTTTAAAATTGAAGCACATACTGTACTAACATCACCTTTTATAGGCCTACTGCTCATTGTACATGTGTTTTGTATTAGGTGTTAATTTTATGAAGTCTTGCTGCTGTTCATTTTATGAAAACCATCAGTTACCTGAGAAGTGTGCTGTCGGGTTAAATTTACATCAATTGAATATAAATTGAATATTCAATTCTGTTACACTGTGTTGCTAGGCAGTAATGGAATGGTGTTTGACTGACACTTTTCAGAAAACTTTGTTCTGTATAAGGTGTGATAACTTCTGATTTGTTGAGAGCTTGAGGACCAATATGTTTATTATTGTATCTGTTTTAAAATTAGTAGGACTATTATATCAGGAGTGTTCATTTTATGAAGTCTTGCTGCTGTTTATTCTTTTGAAAATCATTAAGATCAGTTTCTATTAGAGTGTGCTGTCGGGTTTAGCACAAAAGCAATATGAATAAAATGACTATTGCATTGGCACATGCAATGCTCATCGGTGTTGCGAGGATGAGGGGGTAACTGGAAAAAATTCTCCCCCCAAAGGGGTACCTGGGTCAAAAAAGTTTGACAACATTATACGTCCTTATTATGCCACACCTCTGGAATAAGGTTCCTTATTTCCCTGAGTAATGTATTCTACGGGATTAGGCAGCATTCATGCAGTTTGTCAGCAGATGGAAACAAAAAATGAAATGATTAAAATTCAGAAGTACAGTGTTGCGCCCTGAAAATAATAGAAACAGATTTCCCATGCGGAGCCCCCAGATTGGTCGTAATAGGGAGAGATCTTGCTTTATTCACCCTGACATGTTGTACCCAAGGGGCCAGTGAGGCTATTCAACGTTGAAGCTCTCCTCCCTAGTGGTAGGAGGAGGGACTACAGGCGGACCCGTGGATTCATGACCGGGAAACCCCGTGCAGCTGGGCTTTAACATTGAGCGCTCGGTTGCACTTCCGCATTTGACCACCAAAGTTTGGTGGTCAAATGCGGAAGTAGACGTTCTGAGACGGTACTTCCGGCAGTCTTCCGGGTGCTTCAAAACGCCACTGAGCAACTTCCACTGACATGAATAGCTGGGGGGGGCGGAGCTTCGCGCCAGTTCAGTCTCTATCCTTTTATATACTCTATGGTTGTACCCGATCAGACAGGAAGGACTCCACCCATCTGATGATATTGGTGTTAACACAGATAAAACCCCCACAAATGGGTGCCGAGACTCCAGACCCACTGTTAGGAAACCACTGATCTAGATGATAATAGATCTTATTAACCCATTTAGGCCTGACCTCAAAATTAAAAAAAATATCTTCTAAATCCTCCAGTTTTCTGAAATAAATATTTTCACGATTTTTCAAAAATAGCAGACCTACAAGACCTATGAGCTTGTAGATCTGCTATTTTTTAATAGCTAAATTATAACACAAAAAGGGGTTCCCGCACAAAATGGGTTAAGCATAAAAAGAACGTCATCAGTGCCCCCCCCTCTTTCTATACACAAACAGGTCCATTTCATGGTGCACATTACTAAGGAGATATTTTAAAATAATGCGCTCCAAGCTTTTGATTATCAAAGATGTCAAGGCAACTGGCCGATAGTCATTTAGGACTTTGGGATTAAAAGTTTAAAACATTTCGGCACTGGAACTATAAGCGAGCGATAGCCTATCTACAGGCCCTCAATGTATTGTGGATGGAGATTATTTTCTGTGCACGCCTATACACGAATCGATGGAACATAAATTTGGCATCATACTTCAAAATATCTAGTAGAGTAGATCTAGATCTGTAATGACCTACAAGATGACAACGTGATGATTAACTTTTAGATCTGCTGTCTTCAGTGAGCAACAGCGGGGTAGGCTATTAATTTAGAATGACTCATCGTGATGATTTGTGGTACATGGTGCAGGACAGACAGATGGACACTGGACAAGTGGACAGGCAGTTGGCACATGCTGTCCAAATACGTCCTAACACTATCATCAGTGGATTCATTTGCTGATCTGCTCATATGTCTCTACATAGCAAGGTCCCGGCTGTGAATTAAACCCAGAGAGTATGCTGTACCCGTATTTTGCACTCTCTGAGTTAAATGACTCCCTCAGGATTCTATTGTGATGTGTGACTGCATGCAGGTATGACTTTAACCACGGGGTCCCCCAGGACTCCATACTTGTTTTTTCCCCCCCTCCCCTCACTACACCAAATGTCTTCGTCGAATGTTCGCCCCCAGATTAGGGACTGTAGGGTTCATGTGCTTAATTCACCCAGCACACACCCAGACAGGCAGGCACGAAGGGAAAAAATAAATAGAAAGAAAGAAATTAATACTACATTTTTACTCGTGCTGTTGTACTGTACTGTACTGTACTGTACTGTACTGTACTGTACTGTACTGTACTGTACTGTACTGTACAAACCCTACGTGTGTGTGTGTGTGTGTGTGTGTGTGTGTGTTAGCCTGCGCAACAGTGACACTTGGTGGTCAACAAACGCTATTTCCGTACTCGGACGGACAGACAGACAGACAAGACACAGGGACACACATAGCTGTCTATAGGAGTGGCTAGCACCACTCAAAAACACAAAGTGGAAAGTGGAAGTGGACAGGGAGAGGAGCGGCTCTCCGGTGTGTGTCACAGTGGATGGAGCTAGAAGATAATAGACACTGAATGTAACGACCACTCCCCCCTTACCAGGAATGTCTGCTGCACACAAGCTGTGCTGCTGTAAAGCCGCAGGGATCAGGTTGCCCGTGTCAGCTGCTGCTCTCTGCTGTTCCCAGGTCTGTCTGTCTGGCTGTGTGTTGTGAGATCAGCTTATCAAGTACAGGAACATCTTGGGACATGATGGGGCACACTCCTCGTTTTCTAATCTGACATGGAATTCAAACGGGAGAAAAGACCGGTCTACTTGAAGATTAATGTGATTGTATTTTGGCTGTCCAAAACGTTTGTATTGCAGTCGCATGGCATAGTGATCCGCCTCAGGTCACACCACTGGTATCTTTTAGGTGACCTTTGTTTAACCGGTTCAGGTCATGGATTTGCTCTTTCATTCAAGGATTGTCAAGTAGCAAGCACACTGGTTCTCAACGTGGGGTCTGGGGACCACCAGGGGTCTAAATGTACCGCCTGTATATCTGAGAGTGTACGAATGGAGCGGGTTCATTTGGTCCATTTGTACACGCTCAGTGTGAAATTAACACAGATTTTACAGATTAAAATCATATCAAATGGGGGTCTGTGGCCTAATGCATAGTCAAATTTGGTAATCCTTCAAATAAATAAAAATCACACCCGTGTGAACTGAGTGGTGTAAGGTCTTATATAGCCTGATCAGCTGTGGCCTGACGTAATGTCTGACGTAATGAAATCACACGCGGGTGAACTGGGTGACCATAGCAACCATGCTCATTTTTTGGTACGAACAGACAGACAGACAGACAGACAGACACGTAAACTAACAAAGCCAGTCGTAGGAGTGGTTTACACCACTCAAAAAAGGTTGAGAATCTGTTGGAGACAGCTTCAAATGTCAGATATCCATCCTCTTGCCCCTGACAAGGAATCACGTACTGTACGTTCCTGGGGAAAGTCAGTCTGCTCTTTCACTCGATATCCAATGCGTCATCATCGATGACCAAGACCTTCCAGATCAAATCCCCATCTTATAAATGATGGCTAAATAAAGCTTCTCTCATGACTTTTATGTCTGTGGAACAGATTTGGTATGAGTCAGGGCCCAGGGTCATGGTGGAGCCAGTTCAGTTGTGAGACACAGTGTGACACATGGCCTGGAGAGAGACAGAGGGAGGGTGTACAGTATGTGTGCCCGGCCAAATGGACACATTCTAGGCTATAAAGAGGCCACATAGCTGTCTGTGACTGTATGAAGACAAATAGACATTGAGTCATCACATTCGTACAGGCATGAAAGTGTGTGCGTGTGTGTGTGTGTGTGTGCGTGTGTGTGTGTGTGTGTGTGTGTGTGTGTGTGTGTGTGTGTGTGTGTGTGTGTGTGTGTGTGTGTGTGTGTGTGTGTGTGTGTGTGTCTGGCAGTCAGTTGAAAAGAAGGTAAACAAAAACATCCCCTTTTGGTGAACTTGTCCAATAGTGTCCTCATAATGACCCAATGACACTGTCATCTGGTGTGTGTGTGTGTGTGTGCGTGCGCATGGCGGATGCATGTTTGTTTGCGTGCATGCATACTGTGTGTGCATGCGCGCATGCGTACATATTCTTTATTGCATATGCTTGTGTCAGTGTCCATAACACACATTATTTACACATAATGAACCTGACTGGCGTGAAACCTTAATGCTAGCTGTCCTTTCTGAGACCCCTGACTGGCAAACATCACACAGCAGTAAACATAAGCAAACATTAAACATCAAAGCCGTAAACTCACCCTGCTCACAGCCTCACACCTCTGTGAACTGTTTCAACAGAAAGTCTCCAGCTCAGTGATTCCCAACCTGTGGGCTGTGGACCACGGGTGGGCTGTGAGGACATTGTAAGTGGGCCCCCAAATAATTGACAACACATTACGATTTTAAGCCATTTAGGCCTGACGTCGAAATAAGAAAAACGTTCACTCTGAAAGAATATATATTCAAAGATTTGTGCCTCATTTTCACGATTTTTCAAAAATAGCAGACCTACAAGCTCGTAGCGCGCCACTCGGTGGCGCGCTATGAGCTTGTAGATCTGCTATTTTTCAATAGCTAAAGCATAACATAATGCTAACACCAAAATGGGTTAATACAAAAATGTAAGGTTAAAACTTTTCACGTATTATTTAAAACCATAGATTTCATTGTGACAGATGAACAGAAACCTAAAGCAGGGGTCTTCAAAATGTTTCAGACCGAGGACTCCAGTCTCCAGGACTGAGAGAAAGTTGACGCAGGAACCCGCACTACAGTATGTGACTGTGTATAAAATTGTGTTGACAGCACTATAATCTGTGTTGTGTAAATTATCAGGTTTCTTGTGTGTTTTTCTTATTCATGTTAGTGTATTTTTCAGACATTTAATCACTTAAACCTTCAATACTTAGTCAACTTGACCTTTCACTCTGTACTTGGTCTTCTCCTTTTTCCCTCGAGTCTAGTGACCTCCAGTCACCAAGCCAAAAATAGAAGATCTACAAGCTCACAGTCACAGCGCCTCGCTGTGCGAGTGTGCTGGTAAATCTTACATTTTCAGCTAAAGTTTTCCCCTGAAACACAAAGATGTGGCGGACCCCCTGCCTGTAGTAACTGTGAGGACCCCCTAGGGTCCCCCTGATGTTGAAGACCCTGACCTAAAGTATACTACGTTAGTTCCATTGATCCAATCGATCGATTGATCATTCAAATGAACATGCTCTGAAAATGCAATGAAGGCATGCGGCCAACCCGTCGGACCACTTAACGTGGCAGAGACGGGTGGGCAACGAACGCTGTCAAGGTTTTCAAGTGGACCCTGATTCAGAAAAGGTTGGTAACCGCTGCTCCAGCTCATAGCTTTGGTAACAGAGGGTTATATTTGTCTTAAGCACATGCATGCAGACAGCACACATGCTACAAGTAGGGGGCATCCCCATTCCCCACATGGGACAAAGGAAGGGAGTGTGCTTCTATTTAAAACCTTTACATCATTGCTGGATGGTTGGAGAAGTTTGTCTATATGACTGCTTATTTTCACAGACAGCAGGTACTGGCAAGGTCTACAGTAGTGATTCTCAAATCTTTTAATTTCAGAGTTCCCCCAATTTTATATGCAGATTAGATTAGACCAGTTGGTTCCCAAACCTTTTAGCTCATGACCCAAAAGAGAAATTAGATGTTTGCCCGGTACCCAAACTAGTGAAAATAGCAGATCTACAAGTTCACAACGCATCGTGAGATCAGCTATTTTCACTACATTTGTTTTCTAATTTATGGAATTTCTGTGATTTTCTTTGAATTCTTCATGAAATTACTGAAAACATCATTGCATTTTGCTTTTAATTCATGAAAACGTTAAATAATAATAATTAAAAACAAAATGTAGGAAACAAAAAATAAAGGGACCCATAAACATGTATCCGTGACCCACAAATGGGTCCCGACCCACTGTTTGGGAAACTAGACCACAGAGCCCTATTTGAATTGATTTTTGTATTTACACCGTACAGTCCTTACCGTGTTAATTTAACTCTGAGCGTGCCGTGTGCAAATGGAACTGTAACTCTGAGAGCTGATTGATTACGGGTCCATTTGGTTTCTAAATAGCAATCAGCTCTCAGAGTTATAGTCCATTGGTTCCTAACTAGCAATCATTTAACCCATTCAGGCCTGACGTCGAAATTTAAAAAAAAAAGTTTTCTAAATCATGACAATTTTCGGAAAGATTTGAGGCACATTTTAACGATTTTTCAAAAATAGCAGACCTACAAGTTCATAGCGTGCCACTCGGTGGCGCGCTATGAGCTTGTAGATCTGCTATTTTTCAATAGCTAAATTATAACAATGTTTAAAACACCAAAAGGGGTTCCCGCCCCAAAATGGGTTAATGGTTAATGTGGTTAAACGCTAACGTGACATGGATGCGTTCCAGGTCTCAATGGATTAACTGGGCACTCCCTGGACATTGGACAAGAGTTAAATAGATTTACAGTCTAGAATGGGGTCCCCCAGAGATATGAAGCGTATCAAATGGGGGTCCTAACCCTAATGAAAATCACTGTTTTGTTTTGTTTTTTTAGACACAAACATCTTTGGGCGTGTTAGCATATTAAGGCATGCTACAGTAGCTGCCAAAGGAGATATCCGCAAAGACTAACTCACTGGTTCTTCGCAACTCAGGTCCGGGGACCACCAGGCGTCCAAATGGACCCTCATGGGTCTAGAAGTATACTGAGGGTTCCAGAGATTTAGAAAAGTGTATCAAATGTAGCCTGGCTAATAAGCCAGACTCAAATCACACTGTCGTGTGGTATTTGAGTCTGGAGATGCTGTGTATGGATCTTGTTTCCCGGGGGGCGGGTTCAAACATTTTCTCTTTGACGCAATTGGTCAGAGCTACTGTCAGTCAAAGGTCTCAAGCATTGAACGTCACTGTACCAAAGCCCGCCCATATTGCATTCCGTGTCCCGATTGGCCACACCATTTCTCTGGTGTAGGAAATGGGCGTACAATTGAGCCTCTTCAGACCGCAATCCGCCGGCAGGCATTTTTTTTTGCCAACGGCTGATTCGGTCTGGCTTATTAGCCAGGCTATATCAAATGAAGGTCTGTTCTGTGGCCTGCTGCATATCACACTGCGGGTCCTTGAAACGGGGACAAAAAAGGTTGAGAGTCACAGGACTAAAGTGTTGCTGTCTCAACCAGCTAGGATGGTGATTCTTTTTTTTGTTGAGGTTTCCCCAGCATGGGCACATTAGTGCCCACAGAGACCTGGTAGGAGCATTAACCGCCATGCACTGTGTGGCCTATATGGAGCAGAGCAGCTGTGAGACGGCCGTGCCAAAGACTGTAGACAGCAAGACAGATGGTCTGGCTGCGGTAATGGCACTGTCTGTCACCCGCTAAAGGAAATAAATTAAGAATTTATGTGTGCTGTTCATCTGGGAGCCATTATGGATCTTAAGTAACGCTTCAGATTTTAGATGAGAGAACAGTTTGTTGTGTGACCACTGACCACATATACAGTACGACCCTCCAAAATGTGCCCCCCACCCCTGTATCGTGGGTTTATAGAGGGTAATGCGCATGCATAAAGTGAGTGGCAAATCGTGTGGCAAAGTGAGTTGCAAAGTAAGTTTAACGTAGTTTAATGCAATCAGATAGGACTTTTCTGTTTGGATGTATGGGCTGTCAAGGCCAGAAAGTAGTTTTTTGCCACTCTGTAGGCGTTCCCTGCATAACTTGCGGGTATGATGATGATGTCACGTGCATATACCCTCTATTGATAACCAGGGCCCAGAGTTCGAAACGTTTTAATCCCTGGCTGAGTGGATCAGATTTGGATTTTGGGTGTTTAAGATATTATATGATTAATCAAACTTAAGATAAAATATGTTTGTTGAAATATTTCTATCATTACAGATCGGATATCGAAGTGATGTGATCCCAATGCTGTTTGGTGTTGTTTTAAACCAAAATGCAAAGTCTAAGCCACTTTTCAACTGTTGGGCCCAGATGATTATTTGGGATCAAAAAGTAGCTTCCCGAGTTCCCGTGAATTATACATTTCACTATCTGCTAATAGATATTCATTATTATCTTCAACTCTTTATCTCCACCAAAGCCGAAGGCCGGGCCTTAAGATTATGGTTTCGCACCTGTCAGTCTGTCTCAGTGTCCAGAGTTAATCTTGCAAAATACATTTGGATCAGGACCAGATTTCTGGTGCCAGTGCCAGGACAACCAAGTCACTTCCTGCATCTTTTCTAATTGGCCTCATGGTGGCTCTGTAACAGCCCACTTTGCATTTGACACAAATGTGAAAGAAACTTTACTTTGGGGGGATCAATGTAGCCAGTGGCGGTCGATTCGGACTGACCTGGCCCAAATAGTGTCATATCATACATCATAGATATGTCATACATGACTGACCAAAATGGAGCTCGGAGCTCGCTTGGAGCTCGGAGCTCTGTGAATTGCCCCTTTTAGTTACATCTGTGGTGTGTGGCTACTCTCTCATTTCGTCCAAGCTTGGGTGCAGGTTTCTAACAAAGAGATGTTAAACATTGGTCTTCTAGGCTTTCTGTGTGCTGGAGGAGCTCCCTCACATTCCCATATGGGGAACAAATATCCTGTGTAAGCAGTGAACCTCCTAATGCAAAGATGGGTCAATATCGTATTCATAGAGTGAATTACAAAGATTGTATATTGCTCTCTGTTCCTTAACGAACATTTAGCAAAACATAGCAGATCTGCGAGCTCACAACGGGTCACATTGTGAACTTGTAGATCGGAAAAATAGGAGGGTTCTAGTATCCAGTCAACTAAGTATATACTGCTTATTTGGTTAAGATGCCCCCAAAGAATTACTTAAAAAATCACACCTGTGTGAACTGAGTGGTGCAAATGCCCCCCCCCCCCCCTCTCTCTCTCTCATTAGCAGGCAACAGTGCAATACTATCTCTCTGTCTCTGTTTCTGGCACAACAGCGCCCCTACTGGTACTCATGAGTCACATGCCACACACAAACACACAAACATAGTCACAGGTCACAGACCATGCTGTTCCTTGGAGTGGTTGCACCACTCAAACAAGAGTATGATAATGTTACGACTATACAGTTGGTGCACTAAAATTATCTTATTTGACTGTCGTATAGTTTTTTACTGTCACATCCTGTTTACAAAAACTGTACACTATTCTGGGAAGACTTTTGTGTGTGTGTGTGTGTGTGTGTGTGTGTGTGTGTGTGTGTGTGTGTGTGTGTGTGTGTGTGTGTGTGTGTGTGTGTGTGTGTGTGTGTGTGTGTGTGTGTGTGTGTGTGTGTGTGTGTGTGTGTGTGTGTGTGTGTGTGTGTGTGTGTGTGTGTGTGTGTGTGTGTGTGTGTGTTGAACTATTACCCCATAGGGATGTATTAAGTAAGCACAAAATAGTTGGCATGTGAATAGATTACCGAAGTCCTGACGTCACTCGTTCGTCTCCTGGGTCGGGAAAGTTTTTCTCCATGAAGAATAAAATGGGGTCATCTTAAAATCATCTCATAAGCAGCATTGTGGTCCAAAAATAAACAAACTGTATGTAACCGTTTGTCTCTGCAATAGAGGGTATGCGTGTGACATCATCATCAAACCAGGAAGTTATGCGGGAACGCCTACTGAGTGCCAAAAAATTACGTTCTGGCCTTGACAGCTCATACATCCAAACAGAAAAGTCCAATATGATTGCATTAAACGATGTTAAACGACATTAAACTCACTTTGCCACTCACTTTGCCACTCGATTTGCCACTCTATTTGCCATTCACTTTATGCATGCGCATACCCTCTATATTGTTGGGGAAGTGGTTCTGTATCGCTTATGAGAGTCAGTCACACATACTTGATACAGTCTATTTCTGGTGAAATTAATGCGGCGGCGGTAACATTAGTATCACCGTTGATTCATCATATCCATATGAGTCAAACTGCCGGGATATATATATATATTTCTTTTTGGAACACAGTTCTTATTTGACGCAATATAAGAACAGTGGGAATTCTCAATGGGGAAAGAACGCGACCCAGGTAGGATGTGTAATATAAAATCACCTACCGGTATATTTAGTAACTCTACCAGTAAGTGCACCACTGGCTATATTCATATTTCTGTTTTTAACTACCGATATTCTTTTCTATCCTTTGGGTTATTACTGACACATAGCCTGGCCCATGCCTATTCGCTAGACTATAGTAAATATTGTATTCATCAGGCTTCATCAATGGGGCCCTTTTATACTCGGCAGGGCATGAGGCACATGAGACGGAATGTTAGCGCAACAAAGGATTATACACAAAACAGAAACCCATGCACATGGGCCTGCGTATAGGCACGCACGCACGTCGTACGCACATGCCTATATGTAGATTACGTACACACACACCCATACACCCACACACCCCACACCCGCACATACACGGAAACACACACACACACACACACGCGCACGTGTGTGTGAAGTATTACTATACTTCATCAGAATTTTAGAACAGTGATTTTTTTAAAGGCATTTGAAAAAACATAACCTTTAAATGCTTCTTCCTAACCCTAATGCCAACATATTTTCTTAATTGTAAGTTTGAATTAACCATAAAACAACCACGTCGTACGCACATGCCTATATGTAGATTACACACACACACACACACACACACACACACACACACACACACACACACACACACACACACACACACACACACACACACACACACACACACACACACACACACACACACAGAGTTATTATGTTCACTACATTCTGTCCTTCAGAGACAAAGGATACACAGCTGTGTTCCATGTGAGATGATGGGGTTTGTTTGTTATTCCACCAAAGCTATAAAGTTTTAGAAGTGAATGACTTTCATCCGGTGGCGGTGACATAAGGTTTAGAATCTCTCACCACATTAATATTCTCAGTACAAAATGTACTTGCAAAAGCCTATTTTCTTGTGGAGTCTGATACATTTCTGATTTCATAATCCTCTTCCTGGGATGTTGAGCCCGGTCCGAGACGGCGGAATTTGTTTGGAATTTCCAATCAGTCCAAAATAACTTATTTTGGAAAGCCTTTATCTTATTAACCACAAATGTATAAGTAATGCTGTAAATCAGGGGTTGCCAAACCCCCCCTCACGTCTTACAGATGCACGTCTTGAGATGCACACACACACACACACACACACACACAGACACACACACGCACGCACGCACGCACGCACGCACGCACGCACGCACGCACGCACGCACGCACGCACGCACGCACGCACCCACGCACGCACGCACGCGCACACACACACACACACACACACACACACAGACACGCACACACGCACGCACGCACACACACACGCACGCGCACACACACACACACACACACGCACGCTGACTTATGTTTTTCATACATGTTTAACCAATTAAGCCCTCAACAGTCTGAAAAAAAAAATCACACCGGTGTGAACTGAGTGGTGCAACTCCCCTCTCCCCCCCCTCCTCTCTCTCTCTCTCTCTCTCTATCTCTCATTAGCAGGCAACAGTGCAGCACTATCTCTCTCTCTCTGTTTCTGGCACAACAGCACCACTTTCGCCCCTACTGGTACTCATAGTCACATAGTCACATAGGTTAAAGTCACATAGGTTAACACGGACATTGCTGTTCCTTGGAGTGGTTGCACCACTCACAAATACTATTACACGTGATGCATTTAGCAGATGTTCTAATCCAGAGCGACTAACAAAACTCATAAAGACACAAAATAAAATATGTAAAAATCCTTGGCAGAAATACAGTAGTATTTTAGTACAGTAGTGCCTCAAGAAACTAGCACACCAGGTAAAACCCATCATCTAAATAATAAATAACATCTAAATATCATTTTGTACATTGAAACAATAAGATACAAGGTAAACAGAGTCAAATGGAGAACATGCAAAATCCCGGTAGAGAAAAGAAAAGACATAAGAACAAGTGACCAAGATATGTCTGCACAGTAGTAGCCATATCCTGGCCAATCGCTATAGCATCAATCGAAAGAGAAGGTGGAAAGAAGGTATGTAGGGAGAGTGAAGTGCTAGGGGGGTGAGGTGGAGTAATAACCAAGAATCTAATAGTATCAGCAGCATCAAAAGCAGTTCATTGGTTCTATCTCTTGAGGTGCTTGAAACTAAGTGCTATGTGCAAGGTTCCTATACTCCCAGGTCATAATAAACATGTCTTAGGTCATATTCACAGCAGAAAGCTTTACTGCGATTAAAACGAATCCGGCTCCCTTCCGAAGCCACGATTGCTGGTGGCGGTACTATTGGCTAACATTATTTGCCATATCAGATATGTCTGTTTTTGTGTTTTTTGTGTATTTTTGTGTCATCTTATTTTTTGTACCCATTTGGTATTTGGTTTTTATGTTTGCTGTATCTGGACGGCGGGGAGGGGGGCGGGGTATAAAAATGGAATTGTTTTGACTGAACTGCTTTTCTGAACTAACTTGCAAAAGGAATAAAATCAAAGTAAACTCATAAAACGAATCCTGCTGCACATTGTCGGACAGTGCACTTCGTTTGGCAGGTGTGAGGGCTCAATCGAATCCTAATGCGCACCAAAGAACCGCATTCTACTCTGCCAAAAAAACGGGGGTTTCACTTAGCTTCAAAACGCAGCAGAGTGCGGATCACCGTAGGTGTGAATGCAATCGCATTAAACATAGGGAGTGGGATGAAGAAGTTGGTATTTGGCACACGAGAAGGAAAGCGAAGGCATTAAGATGTCCCAGGGACACACGTGGTCTATTGAAGAGATAGAAGCCCTTATTGCAATATGGCCAGAGCATCATAGGCTTATGCTGAAGGTTACACACATGAACAATGCAGTGTACAGGATATATAGCAAGAGAATGGAGGCGATTAGGTTCCATCGCACATTTGCACAATGTTGCAGGTTGCATAAAGTGTTTGCGCTCGTAGTACAGACCTGGACCGGGAATCCTGACGGGCGGCTCCGCTGATCTGGAGTCAGATAGAAGTGGTATGTGTGTAGACAGTAGTAGGCTACTACTATTAACTTACCAGGTTTATTTAATGTATGTAGGCTTTAGTAGGCTAGCCGCTACTTTATAAAACAAGTTGGTAAAGTTGTAGACATCCGTTATTACGCACGCACGTAATGGCAACGCACGCACGTCCAGTCCCCGACGATCACACTGCAACCACGTTACCATCACTTTACATCCTAAAGTCCTAACTATTACTCAAAGTATATATTCTTTTAACACATATATATTTCACCGTGTAGTTTATGAATTGAACACATTGATAAAGGTCCCTGCTGCGTTTCCACTTGCTGCAGATGACAGCGCAGTATGAAGGCAAACGCAGCTCAACTTCTCCGCCCATTCGCATTGAGTCTACCAAAGTATTAGGTGTGAATGTGACCTTAGTGTGACTCAGAGCCATCTAATAGAAGTATTAGGTGTGAATGTGACCTTAGTGTGACTCAGAGCCATCTAATAGAAGTATTAGGTGTGAATGTGACCTTAGTGTGACTCAGAGCCATCTAATAGAAGTATTAGGTGTGAATGTGACCTTAGTGTGACTCAGAGCCATCTAATAGAAGTATTAGGTGTGAATGTGACCTTAGTGTGACTCAGAGCCATCTAATAGAAGTATTAGGTGTGAATGTGACCTTAGTGTGACTCAGAGCCATCTAATAGAAGTATTAGGTGTGAATGTGACCTTAGTGTGACTCAGAGCCATCTAATAGAAGTATTAGGTGTGAATGTGACCTTAGTGTGACTCAGAGCCATCTAATAGAAGTATTAGGTGTGAATGTGACCTTAGTGTGACTCAGAGCCATCTAATAGAAGTATTAGGTGTGAATGTGACCGTAGTGTGACTCAGAGCCATCTAATAGAAGAGTTGCGGGGGCAGCAGAAAACAGCACGGACACGTGGTTCATGTACTCGCGCGAGCCCATAGACTCCAATGCATTCCGTAAACTTCCGGTTGTCCCCATGCAATACTTCCGGTTGTCCCCATTCAATAGAAGTCTATGTAGAAGAGCCGCCATTGGACTGGCCCCATGAAGTGAACGGAGTTTGCGTAACTCTGTCTTACTCTATGGCTCTGGTGTGACTGTGTGTGGGTCAGGACCAGAACAAAGGCCACCTCAGCAGACCTGCTGCACTTGCTCCAGTGCTGACTGGATGAAAAACCTTGTTGTGCCACAACATCTGGTCCTCATCTGGTTCTCTGGGTCATCTGGACAGCCCCCTCCCCCCCATCATCACCACCACCACCACCAGGCCAAGCTTAAAACAAACATTGGGAACATTTAACGCTGACTCTAGCAAAAAATAATATGCCTGTCACGCCCACTGTCAGGTTTAACAGTGTGAATGTGCTCACTGACACTCAGGGCTAACTGTCATTACCGTTGTTTTCTTCCTGCACTCCTTTTCTTATAATACTGTATGAATATTAATATAATTCTAAATAAAATATGTTTTTCAGTATAGCTGAAAATCTGCCATGTTGTGCAGTAATCTAGAAAAGTGTGATGCATTGCAATGCATCGTAGAATCGAGTCGTTATCGAATTGAATTGTGAGGGCTGTGCCAATGCAACACCTCTACCAAATTATGTCTTCCTCATGTTGAGATCATAAACACTCATATGGTAAATGGTGCATTTGTATAGCGCCTTTATCCAAGGCACTTTACATAGATTGTGCATTACATTCACCCATTCACACACACATTCATACACCGATGGCGGTGGAAACCATGCAAGGCACCAACCACCACATCAGGAGCAATTAGGGGTTCAGTGTCTTGCTCAAGGACACTTCGACACTAACTCTGGGGGAGCCCGGGTTTGAACTGGCAACCTTGCGGTTACCATCCAGCCACTACCCCTGAGCCACCGCCGCCACTAATATAACTGATATGACTTTTGTGAGTTATTCGAGAAAATATGCTGAACTAGGCAGACTTGAGACAAAAGCAGGAGGGTGGAGAGAGTAGACGATGGAAAGACAGGAGTAGAAGAGGAGAAAGAGAGAGAATAGTGGGAAACAGATAAAGTAGTGGTTTTCAACCATTTTCATATCAAGGCCCATTATTTATTCAGCATTTGAGCCACGGACCACCATTTGATGACATTTAGCCTCTCAGACCCAAAACGTACGAATATTTTGCTGTCATTGGATAAGATTCTGTGCAATTCCATGCTGTATTGATGTTGGTAGTACCATTAGGAGAGATAACAGGCAAACGTTGATCAAAATAACAATTCTTCTACATACTCTCTAAATGTGTAGACTTCTTGTAAATTAAGTAATGCAGATATTTAACAATATCATTTAACTCTCAAGAGCATAAAATGAAACCAAATGGAACCATAAAGATATATAAAAGTCCATTTGGTTACCAACTCTCCATCATTTAGCTGGGGACCACCTGGAACCCCCCTCAAGGACCACTGGTGGTCCCCGGACCACTGGTTGAAAACCACTGAGATAAAGGATTAAGAGTTTGTTGTTATCTGACCTACGGTAGGCTAGAAATGCCTCCTCCCGCATCTCCGTTCCTGCACTCTTCTCATATAGCACCTCCTCACACTGTATGAGACATTTGCTTTCCAAGAAGATTACAAAAATAATAACGGAGAATCAACCAGAGTCAGAGAACAGAAATATGCACAGTATGGGTAAATGTGGCCGTGTTAGATCTGACCCGATAGATAAGCTTTGTGTTTTTTCTGAACATTTTATCTGATGTTCTGATGTTCTATGGCACAGCTACCATTTCAACCCCCCCCCCCCCCCCCCCCAAGGGGAACAGTGCTCTATTCATCCCCACTATATCTGCAGACTTTATCTGATTCATGGTTTCTCGTGCATTTTTGCAAACGTGACGCACATGTAAAACGGAAGACTTGAATAATAAATAAATAATAATACAAAAATCTGGCCTTGCAGGTTACGGAGCTCCTAAACCGCCCTGACAATGGAAGAGCGGTCCGTGGTGTCGCCCAGCAGTCCCCAGCAGCACAGCAGCAGCAGCGGAGGCCAGGCCGTGGTCACCCAAACCCACACGCAGGGCCCGGGAAAGTCCAGTGTCATCAAATGTGGGTGGCTGAAGAAGCAAGGAGGCTTTGTGAAGAGCTGGCACACACGCTGGTTTGTCCTGCGTGGAGACCAGCTCGTCTATTACAAAGATGAAGAGGAGACCAAAGCTCTGGTAAGATGTTACACTTACAACACTAGTCTCACGTTGCCAGACTGTTGCCTCTCGCATTTTCCAAATGCTTCCGTCATACAGTCTGGAGCAACGGAAGCTCTATCATGAGTAAAATATAAAGCGGAAGTGGAGCCTCCTCCCCACTTCCGTTTCGCTCTTTACAGTCGTGCCAATTTATCCTTTTTTCCTTGGCTTTTGTGCCTTTTATTGATAGTTACAGTGAAGACAGACTGGAAGGCGTGAGTGAGAGAGGGGGAGTGACATGCAGCAAAGGTTGTCATGAACGGGACTCGAACACACAGCGCGCTGTCAGGCCGGAGCCTATATGTGGCATGCGCCTGGACCACTAGGCCAGTGGGGCCCCCTGCAAATTTATCCTAATATAAATTAGAAATCATCTATGCATATATTGTTTGCTGTTTTGCAGAAATGGAAATTTAAAAAAAAGCTCTAAAAATATGTTAAAATATATTTTGTGTAGTTCCAGAATCTATATAGCATTTGGAGATTGTGGAATAGTTGTCTAGCTACGCAAGACTACTACAACACAAACACTCAAGGCCGTTGTTGAACACATAACTCCATAGCATGCAGTCAAAGCACAAAGGCACATAGCTGTAGAACAGGGGTGCCCACACATTTATGACGTGAGATCTACTTTCAAAATGACCAGCTCAACAAGATCTACCCACTGAAAAAATAAGTGTACCATTGCTGAAAATAGTTTAAATATATAATGTACCTGGGGGGGCTTTGGAATAGGGAGGGGGGAGAAATTATGACAGGCAGTTTCTGCTGTCAAAATATGTCCCCCCCGTATTTAACTTAAACGCCCAATGCATTCTCAATGGCAATAGCACAAACTTTGGCATGCTACTACATATTACACCTAGAAACCCCATTCAAACCTATTTAGGTTAATCTTACGGTGGACATCTTTGAAATGTTTCATAGTTTTAGAAATATAGTGTTTTCAAATTTGAGAAATTCACAATGGGGCTCAATGGCAGATATTGGCACGTCAAAAAATTACTTTCACCTAGAAACTCTATTCACACATTTTATAATTCAGCTTACTGTGAAGACACATGCTGGAACTTTTTACTTTGAAATGATTTGTAGTTTCTGATTTATTTAACTTAAACGCCCAATGCATTCTCAATGGCAATAGCACAAACTTTGGCATGCTACTAGTCCTACATACTTACACCTAGAAACCCCATTCAAACCTATTTAGGTTCATCTTACGGTGGACATGTTTGCCTGAAAAGAAATCTTTGAAATGTTTCATAGTTTTAGAAATATAGTGCTTTCAAATTTGAGAAATTCACAATGGGGCTCAATGGCAGATATTGGCACGTCAAAAAAGCACTTTCACCTAGAAACTCCATTCACACATTTTATAATTCAGCTTACTGTGAAGACAAATGCTGGAACTTTTTACTTTGAAATGATTTGTAGTTTCTGAGTTATTTAACTTAAACGCCCAATGCATTCTCAATGGCAATAGCACAAACTTTGGCATGCTACTAGTCCTACAATGTAGAGCCTGGTATACGTTTTGTTTAAACCACCACTGGTGGCCAAATAATTGGCAAACCACTAAGATTGTAATGATAATCTAACATTAATATATATATAAAGTGGGCCCTGATCCAGTAATGGTTGTAAAAAACTGATCTAAAGCCTAATCTATACTTCATCACACATCTGTGAGCATTGCACACAATGAGCAACATGATCACAATAATTGAGGCTTTATACTAAGATGGGTGTTGTATGACTTTTAAAACATGGAAACCTCAGAAAAGAAACAATACAGTGTAGAATTATAGAAACAATATAGAAAGTATCTTTACTTAAATCTGTTCACTCAATATCCTTAAAATAAAACAATACATATTACAAAAAACTGTATATGTTATGCATAACATGGATATTTGCATGTGCTTAGTCTACCGGTAGACTAACCTCATGTAAATAATAAATATATAACATGCTGGGATATTACAAAACAGATGCATCTGGCGAACTTGAGGAGATAAGCAAGACCCAGACAGATTGAGATTAGTTGGCTTGTTTTGACTGCCGTGAACTTGTTTACACTGCACCTTTTAATGAAGGACACGCAGGTAGCGTTTGTCTCAAGTTGCCGTCTCGCTCGGCATGTGTAGACTCTGATCGACCACCCTGGATCCTCACTGCCAAACAACAGAGAGGAGAGCAGCAGAAGGACCTATTCTGGGTCAATTTGCAAGTAGATTTGCACAGTACATGAATGCTAAAATTAAAGATGGAGTGCTGTGATTCCCCCCCCCCCCTAAAACATGACATCGGGTACTATGATTATACTAGGAGGAAGATGTCAGTGTCAAAATTAGGTTTTTATGTGGCCACACCCACCAGTTCATTATACGTTTCATGACATTCATTTTCATGTGTTTTTATCTCTTTATCTCTTTTTTTTTAGGTTTCATGACCTCAATTACACCCACACAACCTGAACTTGATATTCTGTGTTCTAGGGTTTTCTCTGTGTGTTCTGAAGCTTTTTGCGTTGCAATGAAAACAGGCAAAATCCCTCAACAGTGACATCTGCTGGCAAATTCTTATGTCATATATGGGATTTGTGGACTCTTACCTCACAGTCCACAGGCAAATCAGAGCAAGAAAACCCCAGACCACAGAAAATCTACTGAATGTTAAAAGATCTTTTTTTTTTTTTGGGTGCAATTGAGCTCAGAAAACAAACAAAAAATCAGACCAGTCTAAAGTGAGTGGTGCTGTTGGTACCCTAAACATACATCCTTATACTTCCTTTTAAAGTGAGGGAATGGTTTAATTCAGCAAGGCTTAAGTGACTTACTGACGGCTGTAGTGAAGGTAAGGTAAGGATGAAAACAAATACTTGCGACCCTTTAACATGGGTCCCAACCCACTGTTTGGCAAACACTGTATTCATCTATTAATCCATTTTGGCCTGACCTCGAAATTAAATGTTGAATACTGGACTTTTACTTTCAGAGTATATATCTCTACGTTGTGGTATTATTGCTACTTTTAAGTAAACAATAATAATGTGAGCACTTCTTCCAGCACTGCACATTAGGGAGAAGTATCCCAGATATTCATAAGCTCTCTCTCTCTGTGCGTGCGTGCGTGCGTGCGTGCGTGCGTGCGTGCGTTATCCCCTAGACTGCGTGAAAAGAGGAGTTAACGGGCAATTATGGGCACTAGATTTGCCCATAAACCTCAAGTTTAGCGGGCATATACAGTTAACCCTTGACCTGAGATCAGTTGACCTGAGATCAGATTCTAAAAATGTCTTCTACATCCTGACAGTTTTTTGAAAAAGATATGTTTCTATGTCAGTCGTTCTAAATCCTCCAGTTTTTTTAAATCAATATTTTCACGATTTTTCAAAAATAGCAGACCTACAAGCTCGTAGCGCGCCACTCGGTGGCGCGCTATGAGCTTGTAGATCTGCTATTTTTCAATAGCTAAACTATAACATAATGTTCCCGTCCAGAATGGGTTAAAAACACAACACAATCCCTGTACAAACTCAGTGCAGCTCAATTTACTCCACTGAGGGTGATGGACTTATTTCAACATTACACGGTCGACTGACTTCGGGCTATTTCAGTAAGCTTATATCTGAGCAGAGGTCTTTAGAGAGGTACTTCATCTGGAATAAACTAGCCGTTAAAAGTTATAATCATGTGAAGGCGAGGTAAAAATGATTAGACGTAATGTATGCGGCCGTGTAGTGATTAAGGCAATGCATTTATTTAACAACTTTTGTTTGGCTTCTATCTGACAGGGACCTCACCTCAGTCTGAGCTTTGATCTTTGTCCAATGACGTGTGTGTTAAGACATCATCAAAAGAGTATCAACTTCAAAAGGGAGTGTGTTAATGTAGTAACTGCATATCATACAACGGTACAGCATACGGAATGATACAACACTGCGGGGAGAACACCATTGAGAACTGAACACACCTATTTTCACCGGTGCCTAAAGCTGCGTTAAGACCTGAATATATACTGTATATATTCGCCTCGGTTCGTCCCGTTTCAGGTCGCGTCGCGCCCGTTCGCACAATTCTCGTCTTTGCATTGACTTGTATGTAATTGATTGTATGTAATCGCGCCGCTCTAACCATTCAAGTCTGAATGCACTTTTAGGCTCGGCTCACACATTCGAAACACAATGTTTTGTCTCTGTTCTGGGGGGAGAGGGGGGCAGAACAGCTCGCAATTCATTTTCAATGGGATTCACGTGGATTTGACATGACGGTCTTTCTCGATGGGGGGAGGGGATCAGAACGGAGCCATCAAGCAAGGCTGTTTCGTCAAAACCACGTGACTCCCATTGAAAATGAATTGCAAGCTGACTGGCTCCCCACAGAACAGCGACAAAACACCTGTTTCGACAGTGTGAGTGCAGCCTTACCCTTTATCCCTAAGCTTCTTTGTCTTTTTTTACTATTTCGAAAAAGATTGTTTTTATAATGACAGGATTCTGTGCCGTACAAATAGATATATTTCTCTATTTCAACAATCAGTCTCTTCTCTACCACTGCTCAGGTACCCGGATGCATTAAAACATTTTATTAAAATCTATTTCAGTGGCGGTGGCGCCTGGAAATAGAACAGTGGCGGGAAGGTTGGCCAGGCAGCGTGTCTTATTATTGTCTGTATACCCCCCACACAGATGTAGCCACGGTCACTAGTCCAGTACAGTATTATTTTTCCTGTTGCATGCTCTCTGAAATGTGCAGTGTTTGCTTCTGCTCTGAAGTCTGAATGCAATAACTTGTATTTTGGTCCAAGTCTCTATAGTGTCAACATACAGTAGGAAACAAATAATGGAACTTCGAGTTCTAGTTCTTTGCTATAATTTACTGAACGTGAAGGTAACCAAATTTGTTAGCCTTTCTCATGGCACTTTGTTCTGTTTATTCTCTATGAAAAGGTATTCATTATCATTAGGCCCGTACGCCTTCAACTACCTGAGGAGCAGTCCACTCCATTATGCGTTGACGTTTTCCATCCTTTGGCCTAGTTCTGAAAGGATGCCAACATAAATTCCCCATGCTTTTCAGTAAAACTATAACTTTTTGCCTGCAATGGAAAACTGTAATGAAACTAGGTCAGGCACAGAACAGTTTGTTCAAAGTTCTTAAATCTCTGTAACCTGCAAAGTAGAGCATTGTGGAACACACAAAAGACCAACGAGAACAAGCTAACCAGACAGAATACACGCTAACTAGTCTATCAGAGAGAGAGAGAGATCTCAGCCTGTACGGTAAAACACTGATACCTAAGCTCAGGATATCTGAGTCAATATGGATGAACTTTCTATAGTTTCTATAGAGTTGTGATATCAGCACACTATCAGACAGACCAGACAGACCAGACAGACAGACAGACAGACAGACAGACAGACAGACAGACAGACTACAAGATCAGCAAAAGGTGTTGATGCTTGACGGAGAACTATTTTTAGACTTGCAATTAATTACTGCTCTCATATGATGTGATGTCTCCATTCGTTATGTACCTCATTAGCCTAATTGCTGACTGCCACGGGAGCAGGGACATCTGCCCTTCTATTTTGCCAATAAGAATATCACACATAAGCCATGGCACTGGCAGCTCAGAAATGGACAGTCACAAATAAACTAATCCCAGAGACTGAACTCAAACGACAAGGAAATATACGCACGCACGCACGCACGCACGCACGCACGCACGCACGCACGCACGCACGCACGCACGCACGCACGCACGCACGCACGCACGCACGCACGCACGCGCACGCACGCACGCACGCACGCACGCACGCACGCAGCCACGCACACACGCACGCACGCACGCACGCACGCACGCACGCACGCACGCACGCACGCACGCACACACACACACACACACGCGTGTGTAGTTCTATAGTACAGTAGCTCTGTACAGTAGCTACTTTGAAATAGACAGCCCTTAACAGAGCCATGCTGTATAGAGCGCCAAAGTCCTGATGTCACTCGCTCATCCCCTGGTTCCAAGGGGTTCGCAGAAGTTTTTCTCTATGGAGAATAACATTGGGTCATCTTAAAATCATCTCATATAAGAATTGCGGTCATAAACAAACTGTCTCTGCGATATTGTCGGGAAGTGTCTGTATCGTCAGACTCATATTTCTCATATAGTTTGTCTCTAGGCGGACATTTTACTAATACGGCAACAGTAACATTAGCGTTTTCTCGCAGTCAATTCATTCTTCATATCCATATGAGTGAAACCGGCGGGATGATTTCTTTCTTTTTCAAACAAAGGCGATCCTATGGGGATTATAATACAAATAAAAAAGTACACAAACCTTAGACTTAGCGCCCTCTAGCGATATTGACGGTGCTCTATTGTGTAAAGATGTCGAGAGATGTTTTACTTTCAGTATATTGGATTGACAGGCAGTTTTGGGACCCTCAGAGCTATACCCAGCCCCTCAGAGCCACCAGGACCCTCAGAGTCACGGCTGGAATGTCAGGAATGGGAGCGGTAGGGGAGGTGAAGGGTCACTGAAGCGTGCGTAGAGCGCCGCACGTGTGGGTTTGGCATGAACATGCTGTCTGCATGCCCCAACACGCTTACACACACACACACACACACACACACACACACACACACACACACACACACACACACACCCACACACACACACGCTCTCAGCGTCAACTGTAGTCATAAAACAAAGGCTACACTTATCCAGTGGTGGATGTGATCTGATTATTGTAATTCAGACCACTTTCCATTTTATGCTCATGGTAATAGGGTGAATAATATACTGGGAGAGTATTATTACTAAATGAATACAGGGAGCTCATTTGTTTCTAGCCCTGAAACATGACTGTCATATCATGACAGTCGTGGCGGAACTTCAACCTGTTTTTTGCACTTCCTCCACATCTACATAAGCGTTCAGATTTCAAATATAAAGTGCTTCCCCCCCCTGGCCAAGGATGTTACAATTCGGGTGGGTACACGAGTTCGGGTTTTATTGAACAATACGGAAGATACGGGTACTTATAACCGCCCGAGGAGAATTGTAACATCCGTGGCCATGGGATCTGAAATCTGAACGTTTATGTAGATGCGTGGGTTAGGTTGCAAAAAACAGGTTGAAGTTCCACCATTTGTGGCAGCGGTGGCCGAACGGATTGCGGATACCGGAAGGTCGCCAGTTCGAATCAGCGGTCCGACACGTTCAAATTACCACCGCTGAAGTGCCCTTGAACAAGGCATTGAACCACTACGATGAAATGTTCTATGAGCAGGGCCTGGCTGGAAACAAGTTCTTGAGCTTAGCCCAGATACCCTGGGTAAATATAGTAATAATTTCATTTCATTTCATGATGCTCGTGACGGACGAGCATGAATTAAACAAACTGCAGTACTTTGACCTTAAAGGACCACTTCACCACTTTTCAACCCATCTTAATTGGTCCTCACTAATAATCATGATACAATGGCACAATTTTTTTCTACTCAGTCTGCTTCTCATAGAAGGACGGTGGGCAGTTCAGAAACCCGTCCAAAAATATTGTTTAAAAAAAATCTGCCTAACAATGATGTCACTATATCATCGTTAGGCAGATTTTTTTTAAACAATTTTTTTTACAAAAATGTTTAGATTTGTATTATCGTGAGAACGATGGCTTCCATTTTCGCATTGCAACTTTTCAGGACTAGAAAGCCTGCAGTTTCTAATAGCTTGGATTTCCCATTGATGATGTCACTGGTGGACGGGTTTCTGAACTGCCCACAGTCCTCCTATGAGACACAGACTGAGTAGAAAAAAATGGTAGCCATTTTATCATGATTATTAGTGAGGACTAGTATATGAAGATAGGTTGAAAAGTGGCGAAGTGGTCCTTTAATGAACAGTGCAAATCCATGAATAATATCCATTCAAAAAAATATATAATATATAAATAATTTATTTTTTGATGTATCTCAAAGGGTGACCACGCCTAGAAGTGAAGGAGTTGTGGAGAAAATCTATTTAACTTGGTCAGATATATAGTAGATAGATAATGGAACCTATAGATTAACGACATTCCTGAACCACTGCACTTCATACAGGTCATAAACTATTGCACTTGTTTTAATGACTAACAGGCTCCATGGTAGGACAGATGACAGCAGGATTCTTGGATTAACAAGCACTTGTTTTTCCATTTTATGCGTTACGGAATCATACGCAGCTTGCCATGGTGCCTTTCTATTTCTTAAAAAAGTATGCAGAGTAAGTTTGGCCAGGATAAAGTAGGATATAGTCTTACAACTACCATACACTGGTTGTACTGTGTACACGCACACACGCACATACAGTCATACACAGAGTCTTGGACATGATAATAATGCAGGTAGCAATGATGTCCTGTGCCTGGGCCCTGTAACAAAAAGGCAGCGAGGTACAGAGCTTATATAAGATACAGGTTAGATACATACAGTAAATTAAAAAATATATATTTTAAACATTTGCAAAAATAGCTGATCTACAAGTTCACCAATGCGTCGCTATTTACAACGGTTATTTTAGATATTTTTGAAATAGAGAGCTTAAGTGTTTAACCCATTTTGGTGTTTTAAACATAATGTTATAATTTAGCTATTGAAAAATAGCAGATCTACAAGCTCATAGCGCGCCACCGAGTGGCGCGCTATGAACTTGTAGGTCTGCTATTTTTGAAAAATCGTTCAAATGTGCCTCAAATCTTTCAGAAAATTTTCATGATTTAGAAAACTTTTTTTTAAAAATTTGTTTCAAAAAAATGGGTTAATTCATTTTGGGTTCCAGAAAGAGACACCAAATGTCTATTTTGGGCCTCGAGCTGAAAATGTTTGGGAGAGAAAAAGCTCTCAGAAGCCAGTGACGTAATGACGCCTTTCTATTCTTAAAGGTAAAACCCATCTATCTTTCATGTGGGCCAGACACCCACGCCATAACACAGCACTAACCTCAGCCACTAGGACACTACAGCATGCAGGAACATACATACGATACTGTAGCAACCTTGGAACCAGGTATGTGATGTCATGTATCACAGCCACTGGGGGAAAGTGGTCTTCTGATTCTTATACAAGTTACTTGTTCAAAATAAAAGCTTAGTCTTAGCATATAAATAAACACATTGGATCCTAACGACAGCGACGGGTATACTCGTCATATAAATTAATTACGCAGAGCACGCATGTACGAGTAGGCTCGTCTTGAGGCGTTTGATATCACTATAAGATTGCCTCGCTGTGTTTCATTTTTGGAACCGCACCGGTTGCTATGCACGGTTGCTAGCCCCCCCCACCCGCACTGTTTCTGTATGACCCAACCACATTAGCAAGTAACAGTATTCATTATGTAGAATGTCTATTTCAGAATCATATTCATGCAATTGGACTATGATCCACTTTCTATACTTCACGCCGTATTGTGAGCTGTACATTTTTGACAAATTGGGAATATTTTCAATTAATAATTTGTATCAGCAAAGTAACTAAAGCCGTAACCAAAAATGTAGTGTAGTAAAAAGTACATATGCCTCTGAGATGTAGTGGAATAGAAGTATAAACTATCAAGACATGGAAATAAGTCAAAGCACCATCAAATTGCAAATTAGTTACAAAACCACTGATCACAACCGCAAGCAATTCTCTGAGAGTTTTCCCATCACTATCTTGCCTGGAGAGAGACTTCCCAGAACTGACCCTTACAGGCCTTAAATAACTGGTGACTGGGATGCTACAGTAGCTTTCTGTCTGTGCTAATGAGCCCAGTAGTAAACCATCCAAAGCAGTGGGGGGTGTCCCTATGTCTGACCCTCCTGACAGCCCTGAGCAACGTCCCCAGGAGCGTCTCCTTGACGACGAGGCTACCGGGCAATGCGGGCATAGATGTGACTTTGCCTTCTTCTGTGGCCAAGCTTTTTAACTCGTGTGTTTTTCGATCTTCCGTATGTCTTTCTTTAGAAACATGGCACAGTGTAATTATACAGCGAAAATGTTATTGCCAGATTTAACAACAACAGAAATACGGAAATCATCAAATTACAGAGGTGGAAAGTAACTTAAGTACATGGTATTTGTTTTTAGTACTTTACTTAAGTATTTCCATTTTGGCATTCTTGACAGCTTTAGTTACTTTAGCAGATTTAGATTTTTAGTCAAAACAAACATTAACCATTTCATGGCTATTTGTTAATTAACGTTAACAACTATTCGCAAATAGCTGATAATCAAGCTTGTGAGCTTGTAGATCTGTCACATTGTTTGGACAAATCTTAGTACTTTTACTTTGGTACTTTTAAGTATATGTTAATGCAGATACTTTACAATACATGCCTTTTTTTTCTTAGTACTTCTTCCACCACTGTCAAATTGTAACAATTATTTTTCTTCCCCTGTGTTGAGTCAGGCCACACTAATTTAAAGTACATTTTGCTCTGCTTGAGGTTGGGTTTGTCTGGAGAAAACAACAGGCAGCCAGGGTTAAGATGACATTATGCAGTGGCTGTAGCTATGAGGCAAAGACATGGAGCTACAGTGGCGTTGTGGTTTTACAACTGCTGTGGCTACACTGACTTTGAGAAAAGGTCCACCTTGCACTCAATTACATACATGCAGTGAAACATAAACACACCCTATCCAGCACGTGCGCACACAAAGCACACACGCACGCACGGGTCGCACGCACGCGCACACACACACACGCACACACACACACACACACACAATTACATAATGGTATATGCATGTGCATACATCTTGGCTCCGCAGTTGCCAGGGGTGTTAACGAACAACACAACATTTTATATGTTTTATAGGGTGATGTCATCATGGCAATCTAGTGAGTGACTGGGCTTGCAGCTGCTGGGCAGAATAAGTATCTTGCAGTGTAACCGCATGGCAAACTCATTATATGCACGCTGCACCCAGACACACGATATTGTATACATACAGCATATAGTTTACAGTGTATACACAGGAAGTAAACAGAGAGTATAAGAATTACTCGCCTTATATCTTTTTGGTCCATGTCCCACTCTGTACCCAGAGGCGATAGGGGGGGGGGGGGGGGGCGTGTATACACACACTAGACCTTTTATCATTGGGAAAATACTTGTTAATGTTGTTTCTGTTTGTCTGGAGACCTTGATGCAAAGCAGACCGTGTTGCTGAGGGGCCACATCAAACAAGCTCTTTCCCTTCCAACACTCATCCACGCTGGGGTCAGTCTGGACCCTCTTTATGAGTCATGTTAATGCACTTCACCTGGGGGCCTTAGTAGGGGCCGACCCATGTATGGGTTTGGCCAATATATCGGCCATTATTTGCCTTTTTTGATGACATCGGTAGGCCTATTGGCAATTATGCAGCTGATGTGTCTTGATTTTTTTTTAACCACTTTCAGATGATCTGATCACATATTTTCGAGGAAAGTTTAATCAACTCTAAATGATTTAGCTATTTTTGCTATTTTCAAAAAAACTTAAATCAAATCAATGTTTTTTGGGCTCGATCTTCTATGTTTCGACAAAATATAGTTCAAAAAACGTCAGCAATCGGTAGCCCAGGACTCTCCAACATCGGCATCAGGTCCCAAAATCTGGCATCGGCCCGGGCTCTTATTTCCACACTTGTGCGTGTTGGGGTCAGTCTGAAGCATCTTTATGGGTCTTTTTTTAATGCACTTCATCTGCTGGGGCCTCAGGTAGGGTTTCCACTTCCTGGTTGTCACAGTCATGGCTCATTAAAGAAGCCTCTCTCAGCAGGAAGGAAAGCTTACATCCTGGTAACGTTTATGGGTCCTTTATGCAGAGATATATGTCACATATTGTATACATTTGAACTAACCTGCAGATACGGGTCATTTTTTAATACAGAACAGATGGTGGTGGTGGGTGCACACTGCACAGTAGCATTATGGGTGCTGTATTTTTGGTTATTCTTATTTTATGTATTGTTATTATTATTAAATGTGAGAGTAATCATTGCTAGAGTATAGAGTTTGTTCGGTAACTCCAGCGCTTTAGTAAACAGAAATTCATTTTTCAGGTGGGTCACCAAGGGAATTTCATCCAATCAGGAGAGATAACCCATTCATCAGCTTCAGTCATTTTATAGGGCTCTGGCTGGTTCCAATTCTGTTACTTTCTTTGTGTCATCACTTCCACTTCCACTTGTTTATCCTGCATCCTGCATGAGTTATCCCTCCTGATTGGATTAAATTGGTACCCTGAACTGAAAATAGATTACTTTCTGTTTATTGTAGAGCCGGAGAGATCGTTACTGAAAAGAACACTCCATAGCAATGAATACTATCAATATAGACATATTTAACCAAATAATATCACTTAGAGTACCTTTTATTTAGGTACTGTAAAAAAGAAAAACACATACAAGTGAGTAGCACCCAAGGGGGCAGGCAGACTTTCCAACGTTGAAGCTCTGGGTCCTAGTGGTAGGAGGAGGGACTACAGGCGGACCCGTGGATTCATGACCGGGAAACCCCGTGCAGCTGGGCTTTAACGTTGAGCGCTCAGTTGCCCTACGTCACTCAGGACCTCAAAGTTGAGGTCCTGGGAGGGACTTCCGGCAGTCTTCCGGGTGCTTCAAAACGCCACTGAGCAACTTCCACTGACATGAATAGCTGGGGGGCGGAGCTTCGCGCCAGTTCAGTCTCTATTATATATATACTCTATGGTAGCACCACACATATTATTTCAGCCAGGCTGATGAATCTCTAAACAAAAGGACCGTCTTTGGTGATTGGCTTATAATGAAACAAAGATGTGCTTAATTTTGGCACACGTTTGCACTTGGGAAAGAAGACGTGAGGGCGTGGGTTTATGCATCCGGATAGAATTGCTAATTGAGTGTGTTGCACACGCAGACACACACACACACACGCACGCGCGTACGTACACACACGCACGCACACACACACACACACACACACACTCACACTTTCACATGTTCACAGAGATAATGTCCCATATATGGGACTTAGCTGTAGGAGTGGGGAATTTCACATTATAACTGGTAACACAATCTCTGGTAATATAATATAATCTCAAGTCAGTATTTTAATGGAGTGTGTGTGTGTGTGTGTGTGTGTGTGTGTGTGTGTGTGTGTGTGTGTGTGTGTGTGTGTGTGTGTGTGTGTGTGTGTGTGTGTGTGTGTGTGTGTGTGTGTGTGTGTGTGTGTGTGTGTGTGTGTGTGTGTGTGTGTGTGTGTGTGTGTGTGTGTGTGTGTGTGTGTGTGTGTGTGTGTGTGTGTGTGTGTGTGTGTGTGTGTGTACGTGTGTGTGTGGTGATGCTGCTCGCCCAGTGGGGTCAGTGGTTATAGATCTGTTCAGGTAACGAGGCAGCCTGTCGCCACCTGTAACACAAAACGTCTCCAAAGAGGGTCTCTAAAAATAAAACCCTGTTGCAGCAGCTTGGACGATATGAGGTTGGGCTTTTTTGTGTGCTTCTGTTGTCGGTGACTCTGAACCTTAGTCAATTTCATGGACGCTCAGTTGGCGCCGGGTCCATTTGGTTCCATTTGTGCACTTAACCTGGGCGGGAACCTATTTTGGTGTTCTAACCCTTCTGGACGGGAACACCCCTCTTGGGGTTCTGTACAGTATGTACAGTATTAAAAAATGTAAACATTTTGATGCTGCTGAAATAATTGAAGTTTTTCAGAAAACTTGGGTCAGGATTTAGAAGCGTTTTTAGAATCGGCCTCAGTCCAAAATGGGTTAAAATTGTAACACAAATAACAATCCATTTCATTCCAAACTATCAATCGTTTAGCTGGGGACCCCCTGGAACCACCTCGCGAACACCTGGGGGTCCACAGAGTACTCCACATTGAGAATCGGTGATTCAAGTGAATGAATGCTGAACCAATTTTAACGTATGTGATTCAAGACAATAGATTATGCAAACTCTTGCCTCATTATGAAATAGAGAAAATGCTTACAATAGGGAATGTAAACGGAAGAGTTAGTCAATGCACAATCTTTCATGGCCACATACAGTACACACACACACACACACACACACACACACACACACACACACACACACACACACACACACACGCGCACGCACACACAATCCATGCACAGTCAAATGCATGCCACGTCAACTTGTGACAGCCCACCATAGCAGACGGACGCTCCAAAGGGACGGCTAGACTGCAGCAGACATCTATCCTGTGGAAACTATTAATAGGCAGCAAGGTTGTCGTGGTGATAGGGGAGCATGCTGATGCTGATACTATTTAAAGCAGGAGGGAGCTGCTGGCCTTTAGTGTCACGTCGCTGATCTATTGCCTCTGCCCAGGCGGAGATGTGTCTACCCCCGCCGTAGCACTGCCTCTTTGCCACGTGACCACTCAGCTCTGTCATTCACAAACACCCAAATACAGTGGGTTTGAGAGGATTTGTTTTCAGATTTTCAAAATGTTTTGAATATAGCGGAACAATTCAATATCGAATGCTTAATCCATTCTAGACGGGAACCCCTTTTGGTGTTTTTACTAAGCATTATGTTATACTTTAGCTATTGAAAAATAGCAGATCTACAAGCTCGTAGCGCGCCACCGAGTGGCGCGCTACGAGCTTGTAGGTCTGCTATTTTTTTTAAATCGTGAAAATGCGGCACAAATCTTTGAATATATATTCTTTCAGAGGACTTTTTTTTTATTTCGACGTCAGTCCTAAATGGGTTAAACTGTTCCTCGTTTTGCTGGGGACCCCCTGGAACCCCCTCAAGGACCTGTGGGGGTCCCCTGGACCCCACTTTGAGAACCACTGCCCCAAGGGATGTGGACACGACGATGAGACTGGCTGGCAGCCTGTGTCGTACGTCACATGCTGAATGCTAAATGCGTGCATTTACTTGCACTGGTCAATGAGAAACTATAAAAGGTGCTCCTCGGAGCGCTACCTCTGCCAGGTCAGGTAGTAGGTTATTGTGAGCCATCAATGTTCAGGTTGGGAAATAGAAGGTTCCCAGGTTCCTCCCAGTTAGTATCGAAGTGTCCTTGAGTAAGACACTGAACCTCTGACTGCTCCTGATGAGCAGGTTGATGCCTTGCCATGCTTGCCATGGTTGTGTGAGTGTATGCGAATGGGCGAATGTTAAGCGCTTTGGATAATGGCGCAATATAAATGCACCATTTCAAGGCCATAAATACGTGTGTGTACCGGTATTATTATGGCAGAATTATCCTTCTGCCATGTTGCACATTTCTGTGATATATGTCGGAAACATGCAATTTAGCACAATGATATAAATTATTGCTTCCCAAGAAACATAACCTCGATTGGCCAGATTGATGATGCAAAGAATCATCTGTGAAAATAAATCAAATAAATCAACTCGCTTGAGAGCCCAGTAAATTTGAATTGCTATTTTGGAATACCCTTCAAAAGTTTATTCAAAGCCACCAAAAGCACTACTTGAAATATCCCAGCGTTAGCAGTCACCTGAATTGAAAGATTATTACTGGGACTTTGAAGTTTGCTTTGAAGTGGGCATAATTGGAAGCTTCTTTTAACATGTTTTGAGCGGGAACCCCTTTTGGTGGTTACATACATTATGTTATAATTTAGCTATTGAAAAATAGCAGATCTACAAGCTCATAGCGCGCCACCGAGTGGCGCGCTATGAACTTGTGGGTCTGCTATTTTTGAAAAATCGTTAAAATGTGCCTCAAATCTTTCAGAAAATTGTCATGATTTAGAAAACGTTTTTTTTTTTTTTTAAATGTTGACGTCAGGCCTGAATGGGTTAACATGTTTTGGCAGCTGCATCCATGCTTTACAGATCTGCTTTAACCCATTCAGGCCTGACGTCGAAATTTAAAAAAAAAACAAGTTTTCTAAATCATGACAATTTTCGGAAAGAAAAAGGCACATTTTAACGATTTTTCAAAAATAGCAGACCTACAAGTTCATAGCGCGCCACTCGGTGGCGCGCTATGAGCTTGTAGATCTGCTATTTTTCAATAGCTAAATTATAACATAATGTTTAAAACACCAAAACGGGTTCCCGCCCCAAAATGGGTTAATGGTTAATGTGGTTAAACGCTAACGTGACATGGATGTGTTCCAGGTCTCAATGGGTTAAAGCTACAGTTTGTGTGTTTTATGTCTCTCTCCCAATGGTGAAAGGTAATTGCAACAATGTCCCAACTGCAATAAAAGACGATTTTTATTGATATTGTCGACCAGTAAGTGTCCTTCTGTCTACCCATTCAGATATGCCGCACATGGTATAATGTATGGTTGAAAAGTCCCTTTAAAACTTGGTGTTGGCTACCTTTATGTGTGGTGGTGAAATCAAAATCATCAAAGGTGGGCTACTGTACGTGATAGGAATGTGTATTTCAGTTCAAACTTCAAAGCGATGCTAGTCTAATAATGAATAATTAGGTAATACCGTAATAGTTGTCCAAATGGGCTTCAACTCTTTTTTTTTTATCATAAATTATTTTTATGCATTTATCATATGAAAATAGTTCATGTAAACCTCAAAGAAGTGTTGAATATGTTCTTCCTGCTGCGTGTTTTGTTTTAAATAGGTGTCTGGGAGGCCTCTGGTGATTTCTGTTTGCTTAATCGTTTTTGTTGTTTTGTTTTCTCCAGGGAGCTATTCTCTTACCTGGAAACAAAGTCACAGAACATCCGACCACTGGGGATGAAGGTGGAAAATTTCTCTTTGAGGTCATTCCAGGTAAGAAAAATTAACACGCACGCACACACACACTTACACACACGTCCCACCACTCCCCCACAAACACACAACACTAAAACCTAGAGTACACAACCCCCTCATGTATGTACAGATATAGGCTGTCCGGAAAGGGTGGGGTGGGGGAGTGTGGGCGGCTTTTCCCAAGCAGAGCAATTCAGAGAATGTGAGTGTTTGGAATGAACACACAGCTGTACATGAGTTGGGCCAAGGACCAATCGATCCACGTGAAACCTTAGAGAGAGGCAGCGGATGTGAGCGATGACCCCTAAACCCTCGCATTTTATCCCTCTTCCTTTTATCTGCTGTGTTAAACCCAGCAGTTCCTCTCAAGAGAAACTGAACCACTTAGACCATCTATACTTATATTAAACGCAACCTGAGTTGGCTCGGTACTTGTTTTGGCTCTTGTTTCCCTCTACACAGTATCTCTTTGTGGGGAAAAAAAGCCAATTCTACAAGCTCATTGAGAGTAGATTGGCCTGATTTCCCCTCACTGTATATGTTTCTTTTCCCTTTTTACCCTTTTTACCTCCTTTATGATGAATTCCTGTTCTGTCTATAGAAGTGTCTATTTGTACGTCTCTAAATGTTTTGATGATTTGAACATGGTGGACCCTATTGGAAACAAGTGTAATGCTTAATTGGGTCGTCCACTCACAGTTAACAGCCTTTGTATTGAGTTTGTGCTTGAAATGTACTGTAATTCTGCAAACTGTTAATAAATTCTTCAATCAATCAATCAATTGGCTATTTTCAACGAATGCTGCTCCCAGAATAGGGATGCTAAGGTTCAAGTGGTAAAATGTTGCCTCAAGATATCATCTCTCTTTGTGATACTGCCTGTGATACTGCCTGTGATACTGCCCGATTTAGGTTTTTGTCAGTATTTATCAATAAAACATATCCACATGACTGCCCAGTGCAGCCCAAAGTTCTGCAAGACCTTGTGATGTTTGGCTAGAGTCATCAGGGCTTTGCTGCTCGCTCGGTTACAGGAATGTTTCCTTTCTGGTTCCCATACCTTTGGTGGTTATCTAATCATTTACACCAGTGGTTCCCAAACTTTTTAAGCCGGTGATCCAAAAGAGAAATGATACATTCCCCCGGCACCCAAGTTAGTGAAAGTAACAGATCTACAAGCTCAGAATGTGCCGCCGCGTTGTGAGCTTGTAGATTGGCTATTTTCACTTCTTCTTAAACATTTGTTTTCTAATTTATGGAATTTCTTAGATTGTTCTTTTATTTATTTAAGAAATGTTATTTTTTAATGTTTGAAATTATAATAATTAAAAATAAACTGTAGGAAACAAAAAAATTAAGGGACCCATAAAAATGTGTCCGCGACCCACAAATGGGTCCCGACCCACGACAAACAGTGATGCACCGCTCAGTGTTTGAGTGTTCCTTGTTGTTATGGTAACGTTACACTCTCACAGTTGTTGTCTGGATTCTGTGGAATCACGTTAGTCAATAATTATGAAATAATTAAATCTATCAACAATACGTAGTTCATCATTGTCAACGTGTGTGTGTGTGCGTGTGTGCGTGTGCGTGTGCACGTGCGCGTGCCATTTCTACATTTTGTAAGGGCAGCTACACTACTGCATCTGTAGTACTAGCAAGTAGGACATGGTCAGTATTCTGCTGTGAACTTTGTTCAGATGCAGTACATGCAGACATTTGTCCCATTGTTCCTCAAAATGCCACACTTTGATGTACTGGCAAAATGTGGTATTTCAGTGTAAATCATCAGGCATCATGAGAGGCTTCTTCAATTAAATTGAGGCTACACAATTATTTAAACCCTTCTTTTTTTGGACAATGTGTTTTTAAAACATCGAGAGTCACCCCGCAAGCACGCTGCTAACTGGAAATTGACCAGGTAGCATTTTGGGATTTGTTTTAGGAACTCTTTTAGGAATACTCATCTACAGTATTTTCAAAAAGTTCATTGTCTCGGTCTAAGGCTATAAACTAAGACCTCCCTGTAAAGGTGAAGTGAAAGTCTCTTGACTTGCAAATACTCACACCTAAAATAGCTTCAGTTGCTGCCAACTGAACATTTTTAGGTTCCTCTTTCTAACACGTGTTTAGAAAGTATTGACCCATTGCAGTTTTGTTTTTCACAATGGTGGACAATAACAAAGTGAGACTACCTTTCTAGGAAGGGAAAATGTACATTATGAATTAACCACTTAAGCCCGATTTGAAACGTAGTCAAAGTAACAGATCTACAAGTTCACAATGCATTGCAATGGGATGCATTTTTCACCATTATGTTTTACCATAATGTTGCCTTTCCTGGCTGTGCCCTGGGTTGGCTCCCATAGTGTCAGTTTGCTTGCCTCTAGTTCCGGGTGCCTAACGCAGTGCCCTGCCAGCCTCATCCTTCTCTCTCTGACTTTGTCTGTGACCCGTGGTATATCCCCATTGAGGACCACGTTTCTGAATGTGGTCTGTCCATGTGACACCGCCTAGTGCCATTCGGAGCATTCTTGTGTAGACTCCATCCAAGGCCCTTTCCTTGTTGTGCTTTGAGGGTCTGTGTCTCAACTCCATACAGCATTACTGACTCCACAGGAGCTACAAACAGCCGCCTCTTGAGGTCTTCTCCCATGTAATAACGCTTGAGAATGAAGAACTAGTTCTGTTTGAGTAATTTTATTGGACATGAGTGCCTACGAGAGCTGCTGACAACACCCACATTAAATTATCATTTGGTTGTTGACTTCACCCCCAGACTCCTTACCTTACCAAAGTCAATAACAAATGTCTGTCAAATTCTCAAATATATTTTGATGGATTTGGAAACCCCTTCTAATTAAATAATGATCTGTAATAACCCTGGATAAATTACCCCTTTGTCATCCCATGTATGCTTCTATGTGTTGTATGCAGAACAGGTAGCTTGCAGTTAACTTTGAATTCCACTTGTTCCCTGCTGGGTACAATAACAAAACAAACAAAAAAATAGTGCCGCAGCACCATCTGTCATTGTCGCCCGTGTTATTCTGTACTGTGAAAGGAGCCTCTGTGCTCATTAGACAAGGAGGTGCAGTTCATATTCAGGTCTAATTAGTGGTAAACAAAGCATAGTCACAGAGGGAAGCATTGGATGAGCTCATAAATATCATGAACTATCATATCACAACTACTGAACCAGTACCCCAAATATCCATGGGACACCTTCCTCGTACTGCATTGCAGACCCACAGATGGGGGATGTCCATCATTTGCCCCACAGTAAAACCCTGCAAATGTCATGGCAGCGACCGATATTGACATGAAATACTACCATGCACACAGGTTTTACCAATACACCTAAGGCTCTGTTCCATTTAGTGTAGCAGAGTCTTTCCATGAGCCAAAGTGCACAATAGCAGCACCCTGACTCTAACCTTCATGGGACACAATATGGCCACAGCAGCCTTGAGGGTCCCTAGGTGTTCCCAGGCCAGCGCAGATATAATCGCTGCACCTGGTCCTTGGTCTGCCCCGTGGCCTCTCCCCACCGAGCTGGGCATGCCCCAAGGACCTCAACTACTCCTTTCTACATAAAGGAGCCACGGCTCTACTCCGAGTCTCTCATGGATGACTGAGCTTCTCACTTTATTCCTAAGGGAGATGCCACCCTCCTGTGAAAACCCATTTGAGTAGGAATGAAGATTGACCAGTAGATAGAGTGCTTCGCCTTTTATTGTTTTTGCTATAATACAAGTATGTTAGCCAACTGGTTGCCTAACATTGTTAATGACTAAACCATTACTTCACTCACTGGAACCAAAGACCTTTATGAGTTTCAGTGGTGGGAGCCTGCCTGCATCCAGATAACACTTCAATTTCCATCAGGCAAAACAGTACTTTACCAAAGCAAAGGATGTGAGGACAGCTGACACATGTAGTGAAGGTAAGGGTGTGGCTGATCCTAAACGGCCTGTTCACCAGGTCAGGAATCAAATCATACAAGCAACCAGGCTTAAGGGGACAGATCATCCTAGTGGCAACTGGCAAGAAGCTTCTGGCTCAGCTGTTTATTAACCACATTATACAGTTGGGTGCCACCGATATTGTCCCTTATCATTTGACCCATTTAGGCCTGACCTCAAAATTTAAAAAAATCCTTCTAAATCCTCCAGTTTTCTGAAATAAATATTTTCACGATTTTTTAAAAATAGCAGACCTACAAGCTCGTAGCGCGCCACTCGGTGGCGCGATATGAGCTTGTAGATCTGCTATTTTTCAATAGCTAAATGATAACATAATGTTTAAAACACCAAAAGGGGTTCCCGCCCCAAAATGGGTTAACTGTCCTTTTGCGCAGATCACGCAAACCTCAGCAAAAAGAAAAGGACAATATCGATGGCCTGTAGCAGTCTATATGTTTGACAGTGTAAAACGCTACAGTATGTGGTTCATGACTCATTCCTGGCATGCATGTAGCTACCACTGACAAGACTGAGGTCATGTCTTCTGTGTGTTTTGGGGGATTTGGGGCTTAAGCAACTTCAGGCACAGTTTCTCCAATTTTGACTACACTTTATGACTCCTCTTCTCACAGACTACACTTCCCATGGATACTCTTCCCATACATTTGTAGTCCACTAACTAAATAGTAGTCACATGACTACTATACGATTGCTTTTATATCACATAGCCGATCTACACGCTCACAATGTGTCGCAGCACAACATATTATGAGCTTGCAGATCCGCTATTTAGTTGTAACACAACATTTGTGTTCGACGGATGTTTTGAAGCATACATTTTCGGAACATTTGAGGTTGTAAGCAGTTAACCCAGCCACTGGCTGCAGCGTAGTTAACCCAGCCACTGGCTGCAGCGTGGGGCGAGGCAGCATATCGTGAGTTGCTCGTTCATAAGCATATACACTCATCTGTGTCCCAAAGTTTTCTTCACTTTTCCAGTTCATTCAATGTGTGAAAGACTGCTTTGGCCCAAACCTCTAGCTTCTTCCTGGCAGAGTATCTGTTCCACTACAAATTTCCTCTTTTCTGTGGGTGTTCCCAACAGTCCAGCTTGTGCCAAATCAAACTCTCCCAACGCATTGTACCCATGACTGCTGTCTTGATTTATTTGGTTTAATTTCATTCTAGCCATTATCGGAATCACAATCACTTTTTAATAACCATATCATTTTCACATACAAGGACCGACTTCATGTTCATTCTCATGGACAAGAAATTACAATGTTGTGAAAACACCATACCGGCATCAATACATTGTCCCGGTTTCCCAAAGGACACATGGTGTAAGAGGTATGGTGTTGCACATGCTCAGATGCCCTCTAGGCCGCACACAGAAGCCTGTGAACATAGACATTTCGTGCATAGATGTGCCACGCAATGGTAGGCCTCAGGTCTACCACTCTGAAATTTAATTTAATAATATTTGGACTGCTGGACAGCTGACAGAGGCCTGAGGCCTACCATTGCGTGGCACGTCTATGCATGAAATGTCTATGTTCACAGGCGTCTGTGTGCGGCCTAGAGGACATCTGAGCATGTGCAACACCATACCTCTTACACCATGTGTCCTTTGGGAAACTGGGCCATTGTCTATTCACAGCTTCTGCCATATATTCTACAAAATATTTAGCAGCTGACAAACCACGTGAACCCTAGCAACGAACATTCAGTAAAGATATGTCATTGTGACACGTAGATCGACATGTTGATTTTCGCTGAAGAAAAGTTAAAAAAGGAGGCGTACCCCAGTCAACGAAGTACGGTTTAAAAGTTAAATGTCTTTACATTTTGATTAAAACAATGAACATACCAGAATAATAGAGTCAATGTTATGGGATATTTTCATTAGTCACCAGGCTTCTTTTGACTTTTCAAGACTTCAAATGCAACAGTAGTGTAACTTTGATGTAAAATAACCACACAATGATACTGAGTGTGTTGGATTACCTATCTCAAGCGCGTTTCAAGTCCCTGCAAGTCCCTTTCACATCATACTGAAATGAATGGAATCAAATGGCTTCCTCGAAAGCCAAACAAACCACAGTATGACTTGGAAAATGGTTGGCAGTAATTTCAGGTATACAGTGAGTCATAGACAATGGGCTTGTTATGGCCTCAGCCTAGGGGAAAGCGAGGCACAACGAGGGAATGGTTCTTCCCTCTTCCCAGCTCCCAAAACCACCAACAACCAAGATAACCAAGACCAGCGCTAAGTGGATAATTACACCAAGAGTTGTTAAAAATACATACAAAGCAAAACCATTGTTTTCCTATGGTGCGCGCTGCTCTCTTGTGCATCTCATATTCGCAACCTTTCAGAGTTGTACTGCTGCTTCCTGTTTTGACGCTTGTGAATGTGGTAAGAACAGTATAGGACAATGGCAAATGCAGAGTTTAATATTAGACTCAAGAGTCAAGACTCAGCATCTGCTTGAATAAACGTTTTCCCTGTGATTCGTTTAATTACCTGGTCATGCACGTACATAGGCCTGACCCACAGGCACGCCACGTTTTTTAGCCAAGGTGTTTTTGAATAATCGGTGCCTGTAGTGTTGTGTCCTGCTGTGCTCACCCCGTAAGAAGTGTTTTATTTAATCTATATGAGCCCAGGGTGGGCTGCAAAATAATAAACAAAATAAAATGCCTGTCACAGAGACACAGACATGCGCAAAGGCGCAAGTTCAGTCAGGAAACTCAGTGCAGTTGCCGGCGGCCGTTCATTGGGCCGCCTCAGCATCACGTTCTCACTCACATGACTGACTCATCCAATCACACACTCACACTCCATCTTCAAACCGGCTATTTAAACTGGCAGTTTGCACTGCTCATCCTGCTTGCTTAAGGGCGGGAACCCCTTTTGGTTTTAGCATTATGTTATGCTTTAGCTGTTGAAAAATAGCAGATCTACAAGCTCATAGCGCGCCACTCTACGAGCTTGTAGGTCTGCTATTTTTGAAAAATCGAAGAACGACTGACATAGAAACATAGCTTTTTCAGAAAACTGTCAGGATGTAGAAGACATTTTTAGAATCTGATCTCAGATCTCAAAATGGGTTAAGTTGCTTGCTGCTGCACAGTGATACTGCTGCACTGCTGTCTGCTTAAACTGCTGCTGCTCACCCTCCTCCACCCCAACTACCACCTGTCGTTTTGAATCTGCTGTTTAGGTACGGGTGATTCAGAGTCCCTATGGTTGGGACTGATGCGCTTGATCAGAGTACCTAAAAAGCAGATCCAATTCATCGCCAAACCATAATATATATATTGCTCATTTCTTTATTCAATATTCCAACCCATTCATGAGTCGTCCTGACTGAACTAAACATTTACCACCTAACTTGACCTAAGCATTAAGCAAAATGAAATGAACAAAAGACCAACACTAACCTCACTAACCCCACCCACTCCTACCAAACTCAGCTGTTAAATCAATGAGTAATTCCAACAACACGTAAAAAAAAATGCTCACTGGCATTCTGGCTGGGAATGGAGAAAGGAAAGCCCACAGGAGCTGGGGAAGGCCAACCTCTGTGTGTGTGTGTGTGTGTGTGACTGTGTGTGTGTGTGTGTGTGTGTGTGTGTGTGTGTGTGTGTGTGTGCGTGTGCGTGTGCGTGTGCGCTGCACACTGTGCGCACGCTCACGCGCACATTATGTGCATGCTTGCGTGTGTGTCTTTATTACACATAATTAGTTCATGTGGAACTTCTCAGCATTTTTGTAGGTGCTTTGTTTTAGGCTGCGAGGCAGTCAGGTGTGACTGTGGTGTGCCTGACTGCAAACACACAATGGAATAAAAAGCAGCCGTCACTTCTGCGGACAGTGTAGTGTTCAGTAAGACAAACACATACTTGGACTTGTACGGAATTGGACTCGGACAGTATGATATGTACAAAAGCATAATACAACAAAGGCACATGTTTCCGAAGTCACAAAACGTTTAGTCTGTTTAAGTCTGGTGACAAACACATAAAAGAGCAGGGAGGGTGTTTCTTTCCAACCTATAAAAGACTGTGGGCATGTTCTGGCTGTGTCTCAAAACCAGAGCAGATGCCATAAATGAACTCATGCAGACCAAAATGTGTTTGAAAACGGGATCACCAAGCATGTTCACAACAAGGGGGCCCTTGTGCATCACTAAAACATCTCAGGGTACAAGGGACTATATACTGTAGACGGAAAGTTTTTAGCATTCTCAAGTATTTTTTGCCTGCCAAAAAACGAAAAACCGGCTCCTACATTCTGTGTCCTCCTTGTCCCCTCTGTGTCGAGGGAAAACAAGGGGACAACTTATGTGGCGGCTAATAAAGAAGTCTAAGAGACGTAGGGAGTGAATGAAAAGGGAAAAAACTCCACAAATAAATTCCACTCGTCTCTAAATGTGGCCCTGCAGCACAGTCAGAACAAAACAGATACTGGTTAGAACCAGGGACAGGGCCATCTGGGCCCGCTTGGGCAGAGAGAGAGAGAGACACGGTGTTAGATCTGATCAGTACAGAGTTGTCCATTGTCTTGTGAAGGGTGATGATGGGGGGCTGGACAGGCGCCAGGTGTCTGTTGACTGCCAGGGGAACTGGATAGGAACACCAAGACGACCGACCGCTGCAGTGGGATGGGAGACTTTCTGCTGTTTAGCAACAAGACAATTATTCTATCTCACAGTTCAGCTCAGTGATTCTCCACCTTTTTCATTTCAAGGAACCCCAATTTGATATGCATTAGGCAAAATGCATTTTGGGCGGGAACCCCTTTTGGTGTTAGCATTATGTTATGCTTTAGCTATTGAAAAATAGCAGATCTACAAGCTTGTAGGTCTGCTATTTTTGAAAAATCAAAGAACGACTGACGTAGAAACATAGCTTTTTCAGAAAACTGTCATTTTCAAACAGACATTTTTAGAATCTGATCTCAGGTCAAAATGGGTTAAGGTGATTATTTATCTCTCTGACCCCAATCTTACACTGTAAAATCATCTGCTTATTTAACTCTGAGGCCTGTAAGGCCGGGTCCATTTGGTTGCATTTGTACACTCTCTGTGTTGCAGTCCTATAAGGGTTGTTCTGGTTCTGAACTATCAATCATTTAGCTGGGGACCCCCTCAAGGACCCCAGGGGTCCCCAGACCACACTGAGAGTATAAGTGGTTTAGCAGACAGCTATTACATCGTCTTACAGATCACGAGCTCTATTCATCAGCGTGTGAAACTGAAGTTTGACTGTCAGGGATTGTGTGAGACAATGATCTGCATCTGTTAGTTGGCACACCTGTCAAGTACATCTAGAACTGCCAGTGTTGTCTTAGGAACAGCCTCACTATTACTCTCCCGTTGTACCGCGTGTACCGTGTGTGTGTTTTCTTTTTCTCATCTTTCTTTTCGTACACAGAAGCCGATGCTTCAAGGGCTGTTTAGACTAGAGTGGCTATCTTCTGTGTATCCCACGGAAATTAGCCGCAGCTGAGTGGGTGGAGAGGCTGTCTCGCAATCAGAACAGAGCTGAAGGTCTAACGTTTGACCTTCAGCTCTCACATCTACGCGTACGTGTCTTAAGTGTCCCTGAGCAAGACACTGAGCAAGACACTTAAGTTAACCCATACCATCCAGTGAACCAACCAATGTACCATAGCAGCACCCTGTGTCCACAGGCATACTGTACCATCATGATGACGGGCCCCCGGCCGGTGCTAATATTTAGTTTAGGCCCCCCAACGCACACAGAGACACAAATAGCCTACATGTATCGTGGGATGGAGGATCGCGTGTCGGCATGTAAATTGTCTACTTTCGGCGTTTGATTTGTCCTAATATTGGTGCTTAAATAACACTTAAACTCACTGTGGGGATGAGGGGCCGCTTCAGCTCTGAGCAGATCCACATGGGGCACGCATGCAACTCTAGGACGCACACAGGTTTTTGGCAGAGAAAATTGGATTGCCTTGGCTTTTCTTCTCTCTTTCTTCTTCCTTCATGGGCCCCCATGGCGTCCTGGGCCCCGGTGCGCTGCTCTGGTTGCACCGTCGATATTTACGCCACTGACCACATCTCTGTTTGACCCAAATGGAACACAGCCTTAACCCATTTAGGCCTGACGTCGAAATTTTAAAAAGGTCTTCAAAATCCTGACAGTTTTCTGAAAAACCTTATGTTTCTGTATCAGTGGTTCTCAATATTTCATGTCAAGGACCCCATAGAGAGATGACTTCCGCACACCCGGTAGGTAATTTGGAGCAGGTGCGATGATGACGAGGCATATACAATGTGGAAAGGAGGGACACCCGCACACCGCCACTTGCTGGGTTCAGAGCATTTATTGAAGCAACGTTTCGGTCTTGCGACCTTCCTCAGGCTAGTCATGTCAAGGTCTCCAAATATTATATAATATGCCTCCGCCCCCCCATCTTGATATGTTGTTCCAGGGACCCCCCCAAAAGCAAAAAATTTAGTTAAAATGTTCACTCTGAAATAATATATATTTAAAGATTTGAGGCACATTTTCACGATTTTTCAAAAATAGCAGACCTACAAGCTCGTAGCGCGCCACTCGTGGCGCGCTAAGAGCTTGTAGATCTGCTATTTTTCAACAGCTAAATTATAACAATGTTTAAAACACCAAAAAGGGTTCCCGCCCCAAAATGTGTTAAGTAGGACCTACTAGGATTGGCACAACTCTAAATTGCTGCTGTACGTGAGAGAGGTCTAGATTTGTACGTTGCATCTCACTTCTCATGTACGTACAGTACGTAGAATCCATTTGTGGACATCTTTCAGGATTACAGTGGAGTTTTTGAGTGGTGTAAACCACTCCTACAACTGGCTTTGTTAGTTTACGTGTCTGTTCGTACCAAAAAATGAGCATGGTTGCTATGGTCACCCAGTTCACCCGGGTGTGATTTCAGCTTTGTTAGTTTACGTGTCTGTTCGTACCAAAAAATGAGCATGGTTGCTATGGTCACCCAGTTCACACGGGTGTGATTTCATTACGTCAGACATTACGTCAGACCACAGTTGATCAGTCTATATAAGACCTTACACCACTCAGTTCACACGGCTGTGATTTTTGTTTTGGTTTTGGTTTCCCCCCCATGTAGCGACGTTGAACCACCTCAGGTATGCCGGGTATGGTAGTTACCTGTCATGACAGGTAGATGGGCGGAGGCCCGAGGGGTTAAGTTGATTACTGTACATCGGTTGCAAAGGCTGCCTGCCTTTGCCAAATTATAAATTATGTTCATTGGGCAAAAAAAAGGACACTGTGATTGTATAAGCTTCTGTAATATTGGAATGGATGGTGTATGAGAGGAGATCAATAATATAGTATGACTAAAGAAATGGCCCTATATGTATGTATTGCTGCACGCACGCAATGTTAGGTTTTTTTTATCACTTTAATACTGAGCATTGCCTCTCCCAGAGGCCTTCAGGACTGCTGTACAAATATACAGTAATGGTCGCATAAACTCCAGTAGCCAGAGATCAGAGCACTGACCCTCCTGCTCCATCTGAGAATAATCATCTGATTCCTGTAAAACTGCTACAGTATGGAGAGGCAAATAAGAGAGAAGTCCCCATGCTGTGCTGGAGACGGAGAAACCATATGCCTCCCTGTCCACAATGTGTCCCCAAGGTCTCATGAACACAGACTGTAGGACTCACCGTGCTTTTTACTCCATGCCTCGGGCTGGGGTTTTACAATCTCTCTCTCTCTCTCTCTCTCTCTCTCTCTCTCTCTCTCTCTCTGCCCCCCCCCCCCCCCCCCTCTCTCTCTCCTCTCTGCCTCTTCTCTCCCTATATTAAGCTCTGGACCTTGTTGTGTCCACGGTGTCATTTTAATGCATTTCAAACAAACTAACTCTACCAATCCCCCCCCCCTCTCTCATTCTCTCTACCACTAATATACTATTGATATTACACATCATCATCATCATTCCCACTTCTACACGATATAGGGGCTTTGGGGCGTAGGTAGCTAGCGCAGCTATTTACTGGTCATACCACCGCTGCTGAGTTATAGGAATGTTTCCATGGTCACCCCTGGAGGCATACATCCCATAATTCATAGAGGACCTTGGGATCATGTTGCACTGAGCAGGTGGCTGTGGCCCCAGGCATAAAGACTGTTTACAAGGCAAAACCAACAAATGCACAATATGTGGTTACGTTCCCTTCTGTCGACGTGTTTGAATTATGTTTTCCTCCAGCAACTCATATTGAGGCTTTCTGGGAATGTTGTTATTTTGTGAGTCTGTCCGCAGAGGGGTGTTGAGAATAACTTGAAGGAAATAGCTTCACCAGTGATTTGGCTATCCATTGTGTGTGCGGTGAAAGCTAGACCTCTGTTTGAAATAAAGGCAACAGTGCCCTCATGTGTTTTCTTTTAATAATTACAGTGATTTAGAGAAATACTGATTGCAACTGTGTGAAAGCTACAGTTGGATAACATTGACTCGATACTCATCTCCTATTTTATGTTGATGTGCCATAAAGAAAAGGAAGACAAAAAGTGATGTAGCCTTTGTCAATTAACCCATTTAGGCCTGACCTCGAAATTTAAAAAAAAATCTTCTAAATCCTCCAGTTTTCTGAAATAAATATTTTCACGATTTTTCAAAAATAGCAGACCTACAAGCTCGTAGCACGCCACTCGGTGGCGCGCTATGAGCTTGTAGATCTGCTATTTTTCAATAGCTAAATTATAACAATGTTTAAAACACCAAAAGGGGTTCCCGCCCAAAATGGGTTAAGTTACCAGCTAAATGGTGGGAAGGGGAGGGGCGCTCTTATCATCGTACATCATCATGACGTAGAATAGACACTATACCTATTTGCTCAGACAATATGACGTAAAATTGTCCATTCAATGTCAATGGGACAATTTGTGTAGGACAGACATCTACACACTAATAGCTGAATATAGGAGCGGCTAGAGTCCCTCAAAAATATCACACTTGTGTGAAGTGAGGGGACGCCCACTGTATTTATATCCGCCACATGATGTCATGATGTCAAACATTAAAGTCCATAGACTTGGCTGGCAAATGATTTACGTCATAAGTGCTCTCAAAACAAAACCCATAGACTTGGCAAAGTCACATGTTGGAGCGGTTAGCACCGCTCAAAAAGCTGCCCACAACACATGCTACTGGGACATGTTTCTAAGCTAGTAGCTTAGCATACTTATTATATATCTCAGCTAGCCTACTGCCCAACACTGCAAATAGCGTAACAGTGTTTATGGGTCATCTAGGCTGTTTGGGTACCACAGCTGGTCTCATAACATTCCACTGAAAATGAATAGCTGCTTGATCTGCATTTCCAGTGACATCATCATAGCACTCCGTCCCACCCACACCCGCTACAGCTATATTAAATTGAGCTGAATTCTGCACTCACACACACTGACGAAACAGATTGAGATTTCAATCATATGCCGTGCTTTAGGTATGGCTACTGTTTGTTTAAAGGCAATCTCTGTGGTTGTTGCTGCTACAGTGAAGTCATGACTAATGCTGCTTAAATAGCCTAATAAACAGCCTGTTAGCCAGGAGCATTTTATCATTATTAATATATATCTTTTGCACAACCATTACAATATGGTTGAGAGGTTTGGATGTTGGAGTTAGACAATAAATAAAATCACACCCGTGTGAAGTGAGGGGCGCTCTTATCATACATCAGCATACATCATCTCATTACGGCCAATTAGAATTTGCGGCCTCACCCTCGTCTTCAATGTTTGTGTTTACTGTTTAGACAATGTTTGTGTTTACACAAACACTCAAAACTGGCCATTCATTATCAATGGCATTTAATGTTTGTGTTAGGACAAAGTTTGTGTTTACACAGTTACACACACACTAAAAGCTGGACATAGGAGGGCCTAGCGCCCCTTCAAAAAACATCTGTGTCACAAATTACATGTAAAAGTAATGTTACATGTAAAACTAATTATATACTAAAGTATTGTATGAGTATACTGTAAAAGAAGAAAGAATGACAAATCAGTCACAAAGCACACAACTAGGCTCACTGTCACAACTAGGGCCGGACATAACACTCTGTTCATATCATCAAATATTAATAATAACCTCCTACACAAGGTTGATGCATAGAACCATGATGCATGGAGTGCAGGTGCAGCGCACATTCATAATTAAGGTTCAAGTGCGCCAGCAGAGGACATAGCCCACATTGTTAGACCTTTGCATTCCCTTTTTATTTCATCTCACAAATTGCCAGTGTTGGGCAAGCTGCTTAAATCACTTAAACCCATTACTTCATTGACTGGAGATCCACAGGGGTTTGTACTAGGCCCCCTCCTTTTTGCCCTCTACACCAAATATCTTCGGTGAAAAATATTTCCCCATAATGTTCTCCCCCACAATAGGCATGTTATTAGGGTTTGTGTCGTTTTAAATGTAGCATGGCTAAGCTACTAGTTTCTTACTTTCATAAATAGTAACTGCAGCAAGCTCTCTTTCAAAATAAGAAGCTAGATACATTATACATATCCTAGTAAAATAAATAGCTAGTTGAAGAATTAAGATACATGTTATAACATTGAGCGATTGAATAAAACGTACATGACATGATAGACAAAGTGTCATGGCTCAAAACTCATCTGCTATTTTTTGCTGACGTGCAACTGAAAATGTCAAGCTACCCAGCTACATAGTAGCAACTTCTTGAAAGCTACATCATTCTGAAAGTGATGAGGCTATACCACAATCTACTGCAGTACATTTCCCAGTAGTCTACTGTGAAATGAAGCTAAGCTACTCCCCAACACTGCAAATAGCGTAATGGTGTTTATGGGTCATCGAGGCTGTTTGGGTCCCACAGCCGGTCTCATAACATATCCCACTGAAAACGAATAGCTGCTTGATCTGCATTTCTACTTCTATCATAGCACTCCACCCCCACCCCCACCTACCACAGCTATAATAAATTGACTAGGTGCCGAATTCTGCACTCGCCCACATTGACGGAACAGATTGCGATTTAAATATATGCAGTGCTTTTAGGTACACGCATCTTGTCCAATTACTGACTGTTTAATGGAGATCTCTGTGGCATATACAGTAGGCTACCGTGCCATTTTTATAAACTCATTTACTGCTTTAATACCCATACAGGCATGTGCATTAAGCATCAAAATTCAAATACAGTTGGCTAGGTAATGCATGTCAGACATTACACATGCCTATGTAGAAGTATACTATGTAAAAAGTATGTATAGCCTATATACTGTCAAAAATCAGACCAGTCTGAACTGAGGCGTACTGTACTGTACTGTACTGTACTGTACTGTACTGTACTGTACTGTACTGTACTGTACTGTACAGCTCTCCTCCCCGGCCTGTGTGTGTGTGTGTGTGTGTGTGTGTGTGTGTGTGTGTGTGCGTGCGTGCGAGGCTGCGCAACAGTGACACTTGGTGGTGAGCAAACGCTATTTCCATGCTTGGACACGTACACATAGGGACAAAGGGACACACATTGCTGTCTATAGGAGTGGTTAGCACCACTCAAAAAGAAAGAATGACTGATCATTCAGAAAGCACACAACGTATGTCACAAGTCACAACATTCACTGTTGAAGTAGGCTACTGTAAGTAAGTAAGCAAGCCTTGTGGCCCATATAGGGCAGGAGCCTATCTCCTGTTTCTATATGGTGAGACAGCTTGATGTACAAGCACACCCCCTGGACATGACGCTAGTATGTCGCAGGGACCCTCAATCTAACCCTTGATGCTGAGTGCCATGCAGGGAGGCATATAGGACGGGTCCCACTTTTATAGTCTTCAGTATGACCTGACCGGGGATTAAACCCCGACCTCCCCATCTCAGGGCGGACACCCTAACCAGTAACCTCAAGGCCACCGAACTGGTGATAATAATGACTTACTGTTTGTTTAACCCATTCTGGACGGAAACCCCTTTTGGTGTTTTAAGCATTATGTTATACTTTAGCTATTGAAAAATTGCAGATCTACAAGCTCATAGCGTGTGCACTCTGTGCCACGCTATGCCGAGATCTAATTGTGAAAATGTGGCGCAAATCTTTGAATATATATTCTTTCAGAGCGGACGTTTTTAAGTCAAATCTTTGCTTCTAGGGGGTCCATAATTTGCTTCTAGGGGGTCTATAAAAGCACTATAAACGGCAGATGTGAAAAATGCAGGGCAAAGATTTTTCCTCCGCGCCTCTTCTAGGGAGCGTACATACAGATTGGTGCAGTTATAGGTAAAGACAAGAATCTGTCTGTTATAGCACCACCATGAGGCTGATTTGAAAATGTTCAAGTGGCATTTATTCCTCAGCCTAGTGGGAATGTGCATGCAAAATTTCACCTAAATTGCACGCTGTGTTCATGATTTGAGGTATATTGTTCAAAACGGAGCACTCCTGCAAACGTTGGAAGCCAATCTTAGCCAATCAGGATGGAATATGACAAATCTAGACCCATTTTGTTGAATGACTATTGACTATACATGTGTACTGTACTGTACTGTACTGTACTGTACTGTACTGTACTGTACTGTACTGTACTGTACTGTACTGTACTGTACTGTGTACTGATTTGTGTGATGTTTGGAGTTTGGACAAAATCTGTAGTCCTGTGAGTCCTGTGAAAAACATGTTTTGCAAAAACCACCACTTTCAGCTATTTTGCAGTGTATGTGTTTTTGTCTTTGCCAGTCTTTTGATTGACCAAAGCAGTCCTGACATACAAGGACATGCACCTCAGGGACCTTTCAAGATACACAAAAGATATCTATATTACATGCACTGTAGTCATGTATTTCTTAGTTACCATCTATATTACAAATAATCGTGTATAGATTGAATATGGTTGGGACATGCAATATGATGCAGTGTGTGGATTAGCTGTCTGACACCACCAACCTCTTCTAGGTGGCTTGGCCCCTTGCCGTAAAAACGAGCACGTCAAACGAGGATTGACAAATAAGAACATAGGATACCACAGCTATTGGTTTTCAGTGCAGTTGGAGGCCATCGATATTGTCCTTTTCTTTTTGCTGAGGTTTGCGTGATCTGCGCAAAAGGACAGTTAACCCATTTTGGGCGGGGACCCCTTTTGGTGTTTTAAACATTATGTTATAATTTAGCTATTGAAAAATAGCAGATCTACAAGCTCATAGCGCGCCACCGAGTGGCGCGCTACGAGCTTGTAGGTCTGCTATTTTTGAAAAATCGTGAAAATATTTATTTCAGAAAACTGGAGGATTTAGAAGGATTTTTTAAAATTGAGGTCAGGCCTAAATGGGTCAAATGATAAGGGACAATATCGGTGGCATCCAACTGTATATGCTGTCGGTGTCCTACAGCAACACTCTGTGGCCATGGTCCCTCTATGTTTCTTTTCTGTCGTCAATAGCAGGACCAAAGCTCAGGGGAATCTGCTTAATGGCTCATGCAGCACACCAGTTGTTGAGACCCATTTGTCATAAAAAAAAAACATGATTGATCTCCTATGAAACGAGGGAAGACAGCTACAATAACACGACGCAGGAGAATAATGTGTGGGCGCGTGGACTGGACATGGGATATAGCCTGCCTCTTATTGGTTTCATGTTTCAAATGGTGTTATATTCCATGTTACAAGTTAACAAAGCTGACGGGATAATGACAGGATAAGTAAGTATAGCAGCTTATGGTGCTCGTTGTTAAGGTGTTGTAACCCAGAACATGAAGCCTCTTAAAATGGTAAATGGTACATTCATATTATAGTCCTTGACGTCACTCGCTCATCCCCTGGTTCACGGAAGTAATTTCTCTATGGAGAATAACGTTGGGTCATCTTAAAATCGTCTCATATATAAGCATTGTGCATTTGTGGTCCAAAAATAAACAAACCGTCTCGGCGATATTGTCGGGGAGGTGCCTCTGTATCAGTCACTCATATTTGATACAGTCTGTTTCTAGGGAAAATGTAACTAATTCAGCAGCAGTAACATTAGCGTTTTCTCTCAGTCAGTTGATTCTTCATATCCATATGAGTGAAACGGCCGGGATGACATGTTAATCTTTCAAACACAGTTCCTATATGAGGCGATCTAAAATCCCCCTATGGCGATTATAATGCAAATAAAAAGTACATGAACCTGTGGACTTGCGGCGCCCTCTACCGATATTGACGTCAGACTTCAGTGCTCTATAGAAATCGCTTTAGAGTAGAGTCGCCCATTCACACACCCACGGTGGAGTAAAGGCCTATTCATATTCCACGTCACGCCGCGGTGGTATTATCGCTTCACCCAAACACATCTCTCTGTTTTTACTAACCACCGTTTCGGTCACCACCTAAAACTGGAGTATGAATAGCCGTTAAACCATGCAAGGCACCAATCTGATGATATGGAGCAGTTTAGGGTAGAGTGTCTTGCTCAAGGACACTATAGACATAGACACTAACTCATGGGGTATGCACAATGTGTGCATGCACAGACACTATGGGCTCCATTTTCGTCACCGCTAAACCCCTTATCCCTAAACTTCTTCCTTTTTTTACTATTTTGAAAAACATTTTTGAATAGTTCAACTAGTCAATCTACATTGACTTGTAGACTGGCCATTTTAACTATTCAAAAATGTTTTGCAAAATAGTAAAAAAAAAGGCAACGAAGTTTAGGGATAAGGGGTTTAGCGGTGACGAAAATGGAGCCCCATGTCCCATGCATGCATTTATAAACCTTCATGCCTTGATTTATTATCAAGGGAGAGAGAGACAGTCGTTGTCAATTTCTATTCAAATTGATTAGGTTAATTGGCTTCTCTGACATGGACGTGTGAATAAAACGATCAATACAAGGCATCTTAACAGTACACCATGGTGTTTTATTTTTCATTGATTTCATAGTTAATTTAATTCTCCTTGCTGTAGGGAAGAAAATGTGCCTTTGGTACCTCCGGTCATGTTGTATAAAATGATAGATTCCTTTGTACCCCAGACATTGCATGAGTAATGTTATTGAAATAAGTGCATTAGGGATACATTATTATGCAGATGGTTTGCAACTCTGCCTTGGTGCCTTCTTTACAATGTTCCCATTGTTATGTACAAAAGACCAAGGAAATACCACGGTAAATAATGGGCACTTGGCGTTTGCAACTGCGTATGATACCATTTTGGTGTTTAAATTAAATAGAGTTCATGTGGAAAGTGGTAGTACTGAAGAGATGCCCTTTCATGAAAGTTGCTCTCGTGGAACATTAAAATGTCTTCTGAAATAAAAGCCGACCTGAACACTATAGCCTATACCATCTGTTTGTGATGGCTTTTATTAATATCCATTCTCCTCGTCTTCCTCTCTTTATTACAGTAGGACTGGGCAATACATCCTATCCATTCTCCTCTTCTTCCTCTCTTTATTACAGTAGGACTGGGCAATACATCCTATCCATTCTCCTCTTCTTCCTCTCTTTATTACAGTAGGACTGGGCAATACATCCTATCCATTCTCCTCTTCTTCCTCTCTTGATTACAGTAGGACTGGGCAATACATCCTTGCAGCCGGGCAGAAACCTCATGTGTCCAAAACGGTTATTTTCTTAATTGTTATTAACCCATTTTGACCTGAGATCAGATTCTAAAAAATGCCTTCTACATCCTGACATCCTGAAAAAGCTGTTTCTATGTCAGTCGTTCTTCGATTTTTCAAAAATAGCAGACCTACAAGCTCGTAGCGCGCCACTCGGTGGCGCGCTATGAGCTTGTAGATCTGCTATTTTTCAATAGCTAAAGCATAACATAATGCTAACACCAAAAGGGGTTCCCGCCGAAAATGGGTTAATAAGCAATTGTGAAAATAGTCGATGCGATGCGTTGTGAGCTTGTAGATCTGCTATTTTCTTTTGTGTGACACTCTTGTATGATTAAGTAAGCAGTAGTAGGGCATTGATTTATGAAAAGAAACTTACCAATTTGAAACATGGAGATACAAGGTTTCTGCCCAATAGCGACAGACTAGATATCGTGTGGGATGGTAACGTAATATTGTCATATGGCATGCCCGCAAACACTTTAGCCCTATTTTTATACTTTCAAAAATGTTCCAGAATAATCCAAAACAGCGAAAATAGCTTGTAGATCTGCTATTTTCTAAACCTTTGGGGGGGTGGAGAAAAGGATATTATCGTTACAATATAATATCGAGATATTTGGTCAAAGATAACATGATATTTGACTTTGTCCACATCACTGAACCATATTCTACAGTACAGCATGTGTCCATCTCGTCTGTTGGTTGCAGTACGGTGTGCTTATTGGAACAGTATGTCTGGAGGAGTGACCGATGAGAGCTAGCAGCACTAGTAGTGAGTTCCTCTCGAGCAGTGCTGATCAGTGCTGATCAAACCTTCCAAAGTTTGGCCGCAGACCCCATCTGATGTTTTTTTTCCCCCACGATATTTTTGAAAATAGCCGATCCACGCACTCACCAAGCATCACATTGCAAGCTTGTGACTCAGCTATTTTCCAATATCTGGTGTATATATGTTTAAAGTGGGTTAACTATTAAACACATTTTTCTGGGGACCCCCTGGAAACCCCTCAAGGACCCCTGGAGGTCCCCGGACTGCACTTTGAGAACCACTGCTCTGGATGAACTGGCGTGTGAGAGCTGAGCACTGCCATGAACCTGGTCTCAAGCCAGAGAGAGCGATGGAAGAAGTTTGGAAGTTCAGACACTTCCATAACAGCCGGATGGAGGGGATTGGTATTTGACATGTCAACCCTGTGCCGCCCCCCCCACCCCCGAACCCTGGCCCGCCCCACCGGCATGTATCAGGTTAGCCATGTCTTTGCAGGGGAATATCGAGTCTGTGTTTCATTGAGGCCGCTGCTAGGCTATGGGACATAACTGTTTGTGAAACATGGATCCTTGACTTGAATGTTCAGACCTATGGTATGTAAACTAATTTCACCTTGAGTAAATATTTGGATGTCTAGCTCTCTCTCAAGCGTTCTTTTTTCCCCCCTCCAAGCTGAATGGAACAGATAGTGCAGCATTTACTGCAAGCCTGGAATCAGAGGCGTGTTCTCTATTTCAGAACATGAAAGCTAAATGACGGCTTGTAAGATCCAGTGGGATTGAATGTATTTTTTAGGGGGAGATTGTTGCATGTTGCAGACTCTTCTCAGATAGATAGAAAGGCCAATCAAGGGGAAGAATCACCGGTGTCTCTTAAGACTTGTAGGCCACCAGTAGCCGCCTTATACCAGACCTACACAGCCGTATTTATAGAGCTCTGTGTGGGTGAGTCATTTGGCCAAGTGCCCACTCTTCGTTTGCCAGATTTACTGGTCCCAGGAGGGTGGAGAACCTCCCCTGACTTTGGGGTATAGGCTGGCTGATTTACAATGCATTTTCTCCTACAGAGAAGAACGGAGAGAATCTCGAGCTGTCCCACCCGGGTCCCTCGAACAGCTCTGCGTGCTTGTCTGTCTGCAGGAAAGACAGACAGACAGACAGACAGACAGACAGACAGACAGACAGACAGACAGACAGACAGACAGACAGACAGACAGACAGACAGACAGACAGACAGACAGACAGACAGACAGACAGACAGACAGACAGACAGACAGACAGACAGACAGACAGACAGACAGACAGACAGACAGACAGACAGACAGACAGACAGACAGACAGACAGACAGACAGACAGACTGTGATGGACAGTCAGTGCAGTACTATGAGCCTTTCCATGAACTTGTATACTATAAATTCTACTGATTTGGATTTTCTTAACTGTTTCTGATTGAAAAGGATGGAGGCTATACTCACCAGTAGAGGGTGGTGGCGGAGGTGGAGATATAAGAGATGGGAGAGGAGAGGAGGAGGGAGTAGAGGCGAGGAGGGGGGGGGGGGGGGGGGGGGGGGAGGGGAGCATAGTACCAGTTGCAGCAGCAGCAGCAGCGGTGCTGTGGGTAGCAGAGGGAGACCTGGCTGATCTGTGAGCGGCAGAGGACGGGACCAGATGAGGAACACTCTGGAGCGTACCGTACCATCAACAGCTTCTGTTTCCTCCCAGAAAAGGGGAGAGACTTATTCTGTTACCCATGGATCTGAACTCCAACCCAGGTCTGTGTTTTACATACCCATACTCTGGAGGGTTTTGAATGTTGCCGCGTTTGCGTTTGACTAAATGGCATTGTGCTGATAGATTTTATTGTTATCATTATTATTATTTTTTTCATTTTTTAACTGGCTAAAGTAGGCTTTTAGTTGTTAAACCATACCTGTTGATTCCAACAATGTTCCAGAACGTTTTCTCAAGCTCCTCTTGTCTTGATTGGTCGGATCTATGATGAAAGGGAAAGTGTTATCATATTAGTTAATGGCTGCTTAAAAAGTTCTGTCTCATAGATAATTATTGTGAGTGACTGTGATGAGGAACATGGAGTATACCGCTTGTGTTCTGCTTTCCCTATATTGTCGAGATTTTAATGCAGTTTAAGTGCCTTGAGATTTTACTACTGTTCATTTGTTAATAATTGAAAAGATGCCAATAATGGAATCATTTTACTGTGATGTCACACATTTTACTTCAGAAATACTGTTTTAAATGAGCAGTATTTGCTATTTGGTGATACAGAGTGATGGGATTGATTAAATGAAACTGATAAGGCTATCAAGTAATTAAAATTGATCAGTAGTTGGAGGGAAGCCATACACTTCTTTCACTCACTACAGTATGCCCATAATCTGACCAAACAATGCTGATTCTGTTAAATGGTAAATGGAATGAGTTTACAGGTTATTTTCTATACCTCTTTTCTATAAATGAATTAACTTATATTAAACGTAGCATGCCCATATATGGAGACCACATTGAACTAGATACAAATCTAGTTTATTATAATAACTGTAGTTCCCCCCCTGCGATCAATAAAGGTCTGTCTATTTTAATTCTGTAATATTTAAACATTCATACATGTACCTAATTTGTATTACTCCCAAAATAATACAAATTAAATTAAGTCACTGGAATATATGATATGAAACATTTGCAATATTTGTATCACGATTTGTATCACGATGTAAGTAATTCATGAACATTCATAACTATATCTACGTTCAAAACAAAACAAAAAGGTAAATAGCACATAACATATTATCCTGGAATGGCACGCATTTTAAGAAATATAAGTGGAACTAAACTGTATGTAAAGTCCTCCTGCCGAAGCCAAAAAGTATTGGCTTACCACATTCTGAAGCATTTTTAGCAGGGTCAACGTGATGTGTGCCCTGCCTGCAATACACGGCGCTATAAACTTCTACCTTTGAATAACCACCATCAAAGGAAGAGAAAACACGCAGCTTTGTAAGAAAACATTTTTACGACTGGATCAGATTTCACTTAGCTGTGGTCCTTCAGGGCTACTGAATTCACAGCTCCCAGCCTACCTATAAATCTACCGTGGAACATCTACCTATAAATCTAGCATGCTAAAGATGCTCTGAAGCCCGAATGTAAAATAACAGAGAGGAGAGAAGGGGGGGGGGGGGGGGGGGGGGGGGGCACTATATCGTCGCTGTGGGGAAGAAACCTTGTATCTCCATATTTCATTATTATTATTTTTTTTTAATGAAAGCCCTATTTCATACATTAGTTGTATGACGATGTCACGCGATGCAATGCAATACGTTGTGATCTTATAGATCTGCTGCTACTTTTCAATGATCTCATCATGACAAAGGAACACTATGTTGAAACTGAAATGAGTTAAGTTCGCTCTACCTGCTGAGCCAGTGCCAACCTCATAGTTTACAGTACACCATTCCCCATAGTTTGCGTGAGTAAGCGAGCGAGCGAGCGAGCGAGTGAGTGAGAGTGAGCGAGCGACTGACGTAACAAGCAAACGAGTTTGTGTGATGATGGAGGGTCCAAGGGTCGGGGAGGGCAATACTAAAGACCACTTCAATCTGTAAATGCTATCCGGTTAATGCACCGTGGACTGACGTCAACGCCATCTGAATTAACTTGAGGAGAGGATTACCTGAATGTCCACCTATAACGACAGTACACTGGCATTACCTGGCAGCATTCACTTTTCACGAAAGCCTTATTGATTCTGATTTAATATGACAATAAGCCTCAGGAGACTAACCAGAACCATCATCCAGAGTTCGCACGCACGCACGCGCGCACACACAAAATGCATGTACGCACATAAAACCTAACCTCATTGTCAGCATTTCTCGGTCCTCCCCCCCCAGTGTCTCACTCTCTCTCTCTCTCTCTCTCTCTGCTCTAGCCTGACTGCTCTTTCCGACGGGCAGTGGATTGGTCAGCTTTGTTAGAGTCAACAACATGGATGTGAAGTGGCGAGGCAGACAGGAACGTTGTGATCCTTATTTAACCCAATGTGATGGACGTTGTCCAATGACAAGTCAACAGTACAGTCCGCGATGCCTCCGTTACGTGTGCGATACAGTACGTGCTCAAACTCACATCCCGAGTGTTAAAACTGGTGTAGAAAATGGACCCGTTCAGAATCAGATCTGTGGATTTTATTTCAGAATTGGTGGAATAAGTGCATATACACTTCAAAAGAGTGTATATCTTTAACTTTTCATGTCTATTGTCGTTGCAAGTTTGGTCTTAAATGTCATTCTGGGTGGCATTATAAATGTCTTTAAAAGTCTTCAATGTAACGTTCTGATACCCGCAGACAAGACAAACACCTGGCTTTCGGAGGTCAGTGTGTCTCCATCTGTCACTTGTGGCTGTGATGAGTGCAGGTGTGTGTCTGTCTGGAGCTCCTCATCTCTACTGAAAGATGGCATTCATTCACGAGGAGCAACAGGTGTCTAGTAGTAAAGTCTAATTCAAAGAAAGATCCTGAGCATACTGACGCACCCATATGGGACCAACATTACTCTAAATATCCTGAGCATACTGACGCACCCATATGGGACCAACATTACTCTAAAGATCCTGAGCATACTGACGCACCCATATGGGACCAACATTACTCTAAAGATCCTGAGCATACTGACGCACCCATATGGGACCAACATTACTCTCTGTTAGGGTTAGGGTTACACCCACAATTTCACAGTTTCACAGTTTTTTGTGAGTTAAACCAGCGGTTCCCAAACATTTCCATGCCCCTACAAGGACCCCTACATAGACAATATAGGGGTGCGACATATCGATATTGCGATATTTCGCGATATATATCGCCGCGATAAACATATTGTCCTCCCAATATCGTGATATTGATGATAGTAGTAGTAGTAGTAGTAGTAGTAGTAGTAGTAGTAGTAGTAGTAGTAGTAGTAGTAGTAGTAGTATGACTAGTAGTACTAGGCTACCCATTGTTGTGGACAGACAAGTTGTGGACAAGTTGCAAAGTTGCAGTCAGTGTTTTACTGTTTGGAGGAGACAAGGTTCATGTACTCATTTGACCAGTTTATGAAATATTGTAAGATTTTGGAATATATACATAATTCTATTCAAGATTCTTACCTTTTATGGTTATTTTTTCATTTTCAGTTACTGATATCGTGATATATTGTTGATGAAGTCTCTTGTGATATAGGCCTATTGTATATTGCAATATCGCAATATATCGAATAGTAGCTTAACCCATTTTGGGCGGGAACCCCTTTTGGTGTTAGCATTATGTTATGCTTTAGCTATTGAAAAATAGCAGATCTACAAGCTCATAGCGCGCCACCGAGTGGCGCGCTACGAGCTTGTAGGTCTGCTATTTGTGAAAAATCGTAAAAATGTGGCGCAAATCTTTGAATATATATTCTTTCAATTCAAAGTGAATGTTTTTAACTCGGGTCTAAATGGGTTAAATCACCTCTGCATGGTACAGACAGACGGACTCAGCACATTTGGCCTGTGGGGAAGCCAAAGGTCCATTTGGCCTGTGGGGAAGCCAAAGGTCCATTTGGCCTGTGGGGAAGCCAAAGGTCCATTTGGCCTGTGGGGAAGCCAAAGGTCCATTTGGCCTGTGGGGAAGCCAAAGGTCCATTTGGCCTGTGGGGAAGCCAAAGGTCCATTTGGCCTGTGGGGAAGCCAAAGGTCCATTTGGCCTGTGGGGAAGCCAAAGGTCCATTTGGCCTGTGGGGAAGCCAAAGGTCCACTTGGCCTGTGGGGAAGCCAAAGGTCCATTTGGCCTGTGGGGAAGCCAAAGGTCCATTTGGCCTGTGGGGAAGCCAAAGGTCCACTTGGCCTGTGGGGAAGCCAAAGGTCCATTTGGCCTGTGGGGAAGCCAAAGGTCCATTTGGCCTGTGGGGAAGCCAAAGGTCCATTTGGCCTGTGGGGAAGCCAAAGGTCCATTTGGCCTGTGGGGAAGCCAAAGGTCCACTTGGCCTGTGGGGAAGCCAAAGGTCCACTTGGCCTGTGGGGAAGCCAAAGGTCCATTTGGCCTGTGGGGAAGCCAAAGGTCCATTTGGCCTGTGGGGAAGCCAAAGGTCCATTTGGCCTGTGGGGAAGCCAAAGGTCCACTTGGCCTGTGGGGAACCCAAAGGTCCATTTGGCCTGTGGGGAAGCCAAAGGTCCATTTGGCCTGTGGGGAAGCCAAAGGTCAATTTGGCCTGTGGGGAAGCCAAAGGTCAATTTGGCCTGTGGGGAAGCCAAAGGTCCATTTGGCCTGTGGGGAAGCCAAAGGTCCATTTGGCCTGTGGGGAAGCCAAAGGTCCATTTGGCCTGTGGGGAAGCCAAAGGTCCATTTGGCCTGTGGGGAAGCCAAAGGTCCATTTGGCCTGTGGGGAAGCCAAAGGTCCACTTGGCATGTGGGGAAGCCAAAGGTCCATTTGGCCTGTGGGGAAGCCAAAGGTCCACTTGGCCTGTGGGGAAGCCAAAGGTCCACTTGGCCTGTGGGGAAGCCAAAGGTCCATTTGGCCTGTGGGGAAGCCAAAGGTCCATTTGGCCTGTGGGGAAGCCAAAGGTCCACTTGGCATGTGGGGAAGCCAAAGGTCCATTTGGCCTGTGGGGAAGCCAAAGGTCCACTTGGCCTGTGGGGAAGCCAAAGGTCCATTTGGCCTGTGGGGAAGCCAAAGGTCCATTTGGCCTGTGGGGAAGCCAAAGGTCCACTTGGCACAGCTACCAGGATGAGATTGTAAAGGATGAGCTGTCACTGTGCTCCATACATCTGAGATGTCTCATCAACTTGAAATCGCTGAGCCATGCAAAACTCCAGTGTCTAGCACACTGTTACTTATTTTCTGTTAGAAAATAACACCATTTTCAACACGTAAGATTGCCTAGACAGAGAAACTACCCTACTACCCCTGAGTCACGCCATTATTTCTTCTCTTGCAAATCCTGTAGAGAAATCTTAGGTTGCGTCATATAAGAACTGTTCCAAAAATAAACAAACCACCCGGTCGATTTTGTCAGTGACTCTGTCAGTGACTGTGTCGTTTATGATATTGATTTATATATTTAAAGAAATATATCCATATATGAATATGAATAAAATAGCCTGGCTGATTTGATTATTTCTGGAACACACTCTGGAACTCTTATGTGACGCGGGCAAAACAGGAATTAATTGGCACCGTACAGATTATTCCATTGAGTAAATATAGGCTGCCATTACAGCATTTAAAGAACTTCAGTACTATTACTTGACACTAGAGAGACCTTCTGTGGAGCCACTCTAGTCATTCACCCAGACCAAAAGACTTGCTTATAGTCGTCAAACCAATGTATCGGTCTTGCTGATAATATTTCATCCATTATTTGACTTTTGGTATCTGATTTATACATCTGATGTATCACGATTTTTAACAACTTTCAACTTTATTTAGGGCATGTCATTAAAGGTGAAAACATCCAACAAACTATTTTTAAATAGCTGATGACCTACAAGCTCACAATGTGTCACATTGCGATGTGATGCTGTTTTTGACCAGCGGTTTTTCAAATGTATTTATAGAATCAATTATTTTTCTTAAACAAAATATTGTTCAAAACATTGGTAATCGGTGGTCTAAAGACTCTCCAAAAGCGGGATTGAGTAAATAATCTGCCATCGGTCACCAGGCTCCACTTGGTTATACAGTACACACAGTGTAGTGTGACTGACGTTGCGTGCGAGTCTTCAGGTGACAGCAGCTGCCAGTACTCAGAAAAAACTCAACAGTCCTAAAGGTTTTAATGAGCTTTTAATCCCCTGTCAGTAGCTGGTGAAGCTGTCACTGGTCTTAACCCATTTTGGCCTGACATCGAAATAATTTTTTTTTTATTTTTTTGAGGTTTTTCCTGAAAAACCTCATGTTTCTATATCAGTGGTTCTCAATATTTCATGTCAAGGACCCCAAAAATTATATGTAATTGGCCTCCGACCCCCCATCTGAAAATATGTTGTTCCAGGAGGACCCTCCCCCAGAAGCAAAGATTTTAGTTAAAAACTGAAACTCTGAAAGAACGTATATTCAAAGATTTGAGGCACATTTTCACGATTCTTCAAAAAATAGCAGACCTACAAGTTCATGAGCTTGTAGATCTGCTATTTTTCAATAGTTAAAAGTATAACATAATGCTTTAAACACCAGAAGGGGTTCCCGCCCAAAATGGGTTAACAGTGCACTCCCAAGGATTCTGGCATTCAGGCAGTCGTGCGGCACGTTGCCACACATGATCTTGGATTGAACAGAATGTTTGTGGTCCCTTCTCACTTTACACCCACGATAGATGGGTCTTTGTGGTCCCTTCTCACTTTACACCCACGATAGATGGGTCTTTGTGGTCCCTTCTCACTTTACACCCACGATAGATGGGTCTTTGTGGTCCCTTCTCACTTTACACCCACGATAGATGGGTCTTTGTGGTCCCTTCTCACTTTACACCCACGATAGATGGGTCTTTGTGGTCCCTTCTCACTTTACACCCACGATAGATGGGTCTTTGTGGTCCCTTCTCACTTTACACTCACGATAGATGGGTCTTTGTGGTCCCTTCTCACTTTACACCCACGATAGATGGGTCTTTCATGACATATATTTTGATGTCATTAGCTGCGAGAACGACGTTATAACAAACGTGGGCACGGTAACATTAAGTGTCCTGCCATACCCAATTATCACTTCTAACTTCTATTCCAATAAAGGTTTTCTAACATAAGTGAAAGGCTGAGCCACGTTTCCTTTTTCTTGAAGTTGAAATTGATTCCCGTTGCATAATGGTATATTTACAGCAGCCCTGGCAGAACACACAGACACAACTCTTTATTTAGTTGGCATGGAATCAGATGCTTGGCTCATTGTCAGCAGAGTTATCGCTGGACAAGTGGACAGAGTGACCCATTGCTTTACATGCTGTAGGTCTTGATGTCTGTCAACCATACTCAGTCATACCGTCCAACAGGTGCCTTTAAGCACTGTATAGTACATTAAACCCATTTAGATCTGGAAAGCATAGATGTGTCATTTTAGACTTTAACCCATTTTGGGCGGGAAACCCCCTTTGGTGTATGTTACACTTTAGCTATTGAAAAATAGCAGATCTACAAGCTCATAGCGCGGCACCGAGTTCCGCGCTATGAACTTGTAGGTCTGCTATTTTTGAAAAATCGTGAAAATGTGCCTCAAATCTTTGAATATATATTCTTTCAGAGTTTCAGTTTTTTTTTATTTTTTTATAACTTTGTTTATTGGTTTTTTTCACAGAAGCATTATGGAAATACTGGAGTTGAAAAATAAATGGTGGCATTAACAGCTTCTCTTCATAAACCCCACAAGTATAACATACAAGAATAAATACATTGAATTTTCACCCCAAAGAAAAAGGACAACAGAAAACAAGACAAACAAACCTTAAATACATGATCAATAAAAGTTGAAAAATAAAAGGCAGACAAAAACAGACAAAACAGTACACAACATCCTATAAACAATCATAAGTACACGACATCCATAATCCGCATTACATCACAGCAATCCAATCACAGTATACCGGTAGGCTACTTTTAAATCAAGTCCAGCAGACCTCACACATCCTCAAGCAGAGACGGATTCAAATCTGAATGAATTGAAAGAATGGACCCCATATCCTCCCAAACTTATCGGAAGAACCATTTAAGGAGTGTCTAATCTTCTCCAGTTTTACACAGTACAAGGTGTCCCTAATCCAGTGAGTGTGAGAAGGGGAAGTGGGCGATTTCCAGTTGATCAAGATTAGTCTCCTAGCTAACAGAGTGACAAAAGCCAAAACATCCCTCTCTGGTTTAGAGAGTGACGGTACTGAGGGGAAAACACCAAACAGAGCCCCCAAAGGTGTGGGCTCCACTCTTTGCCCGACTATCGTTGATAAGGAATTAAAGATATTTAGTTATTTAACTTAAACGCCCAATGCATTCTCAATGGCAATAGCACAAACTTTGGCATGCTGCTAGTCTTACATACGTACATTACATAATACATACATACATCATTTTTGGGGTCCTTGACATGAAATATTGAGAACCACTGATATAGAAACTTTTTTTTCAGAAAAAAAGACATTTTAAAAAGACATTTTAAAAATGTCGACGCCTAAATGGGTTAAAGGTATATTCAGTGATTTTACTTAATTCAAATATCACTTATTTTTTCTTTTTTTCTGGATAATCCTCCCTACTATAGAGTGTGTTGACCATATAAGGAGTTCCTCCCTGTCCCCAGTGAGCCCCTGGGGTCAAAAAACCCTAGTTTCAGTTTTGGTGGCGGGTGGCAAAGCCTTCATCCAATCAGGATGAGAGGGGCCTTCCTCCAATCATGATCGACTGGGGGCGGGCCTTGGTGCACATGCTGTTGGCCTGTTGCACTTCCCCCCACTGTAGAGCGTGCATGTGCACATTTTGTTACCGGGGCGGACTGGGTGGTTTTCCAAATCACCCAAATCACTGAATGCTCCTTTAAATATATATATATATATATAGCCTCCTGTAGCAACATAGGTTTTCCAGAAAACTGATACAGTAGGCTTAGAAGGCATTTTGCTTCTGTCGGTCAGAGATCTCTTTTTCAAACATTTTGTGGTTTTCCGTAAATGAACGCCCTACTTGATCATACTACAGCATCAAACAAAAGTACCTAAAGTAGCAGATCTACAAGCGAACTTGTAGATCTCAAACCTTTTCATGTGAAGGACCCCCACATGGTATTGTATTTGGCCGCGGACCCCTATCTGAAAACATTGTGTGCCAGCCTGCCAGGGAGGGACCTCCAGAAGATACCGTAGTGTTCGATTCGCTTATGATTCAAGATATTTCTTCTTCTTCTTTTTTTTGTCTTCTTCAAAATAGCAGATCTACAAGCTCAAAACGCATCACGATGCTAATATTTGACCAAGGCAGGTACACGCTGGGAAAGACCTACTGTACGCTGTTGATTGTCTAAACAGAAGTTCTGGAATTTGGCAGAAGCGGAATAAAGACAACTTCCAGGGAAGTTTGCACGCAGATCCAAAATCACAGGTGGTAGCTGGGCTGGAGGAGGGTGAGCAGCAAAGGTTTAAGCAGACAGCAGCGCAGCAGAATCAGTGTGTGCAGCAGCAAGCATGCAAGCAGGATGAGCAGTGCAAACTTCCAGTTTAAATAGCCGGAATGAAGATGGAATGAGTGTGTGATTGGATGAAGTGAATCATGTGAATGAGAACGTGATGCTGAGGCCCAATGAACGAAGTTTCCTGACTGAACTTGCTTTGCGCATGTCTGTGACAGGCTCATTACAATAATAATCAAAATCTTCAAAGTAACTAGTAAGTATAACTAAAGTTTTCAAATAATTGTAGTGGAGTAAGAGTATAGAGTAGAAGTACCGGTAGGCCTACTGAAAAATACTGGAAATACAGTAAAATAAAATACCTCTACCTCAAAATTGTACTTAAGTATAGTAGTCGAGTAAATGTAGTTACCTGACACCACGGGCAGTGGCACTGGAGAGTGCAGACTAGTTAGGTCGGCGGGGGTCTTCCAGCAGACTAGTTAGGTCGGCGGGGGTCTTCCAGCAGACTAGTTAGGTCGGCGGGGGTCTTCCAGCAGACTAGTTAGGTCGGCGGGGGTCTTCCAGCAGACTAGTTAGGTCGGCGGGGGGGGGGCAGACTAGTTAGGTCGGCGGGGGTCTTCCATCAGACAAGTTAGTCCAACTGAAAAACTAACTGCACAAACATCGCTCATTTGTCTGGCGAATGGGTCGGCAAATTTTGCCCCTTTCAATTTGCATACAATTTTGTTGAATTTGCATAAATATAATATTTTCGACCCAGACTATGGCCACTAGGGCGGCTGCCCAACTGCGTGTATGTGGTATGCGCCATCTACAGGAAGCTACAGAGAGCACAGGCCCCATTCACATCAACAGGGATGGTAAATGGTCAAGGGTGCATTCATGTGGCGCTTTTATCCAAAGCGCTTTACATACATTACATTCACCCATGCACACACACACACGATCAACTGGAAACTGAGCAGCGTTATGGCGGTATCAGGGTGGGGTATGGGAGCCCTGCAGGGCAGCCAAAAACGCCCAAAGAGTTTTTTTTTCAAGTAATGTTTTATTCGTTCGAATAAGTCCCGGACACCAGAATGCATTGTGCTGTACACAGTACATAGACTGAACGATGATGTCATACCGTATAGACTTACCTCATCTCAGTCGTAGTGGGTCAATTTAGCACATGGATTTAAAGAGTTTTCGCGTCAATGTTTTGCAACTTCCACACACGTAATCGTTCCAATTCCTTGCATTTTGTGGCACGTCCTCCTCCGGCTCTCCGGGACACCGATATCCAGCTAGGAGGAGGAGTGGTGTCATGTTTGCCCGTCGGCGACAAAGAATGTGAGGCGGACCTGGCCATTGTTCCTCTTCTTATCTGATGTCATGATTTCCATGGCCCTGTGGGGGCGTGAGAGGAGGGACAGTCTTGGTTCTCCTTGACCTAACCTTTGTGATGCTGTTGGTGGCTCATTATGCACCAGATGGTAATGGATAGCCAAAGGGCCTCCATACTATGTAGCCTATGCTCTCTTATCAGACAATGGCTTTAGGGGCTTAATTTGAGGTTTGCATTTAGGTGTCTCCATTCTGACTTTATCTATTGAGGAGCAGGGACCACCGTGATGGTTGGTAGACCCCCCCCCCCCCAATAGGCAGCCTATGGGTGGGAGGTAAGTGTAACAGGACACCTAGTGTAGATACATGGGAAGATATAGGCTCAGAAACACACCTGGGACAAGGTTAGACACATATCCACCATATAGCCTGTGGCCTACGACTGCACAGTAAAACCCTGAGTGTTATTTCAATAGTATATTGTTTAAACTGATGCTAGGTTCTATGTATGTGACTGCCACGTTGCCGCTTTGGCCATGTACACGATGCCAATAAAGGTACTTTGAATTGAATTGAATTGACTGCCACAATGCGATTACCATTTCTTAAGCTTGTTGTATGTCGCTCTGAATAAGAGCGTCTGCTAAAAGCCTAAATTGCTAAATTTTACTTGTAAATCTCAGAATGTGTACAAATGGCACCAAATGATACGGTCCATTTGGTTCCATTTTACCCATTTTAAGTTTTACGTTTGAATTAAGTTAATTTAAACAAATGTAGGCTACATTTAAAGATTACATTAAGTTAATTAACTCTGAGAGTGTACAAATGGAACATTAAGGGCATATTCCTCATTCTATGTGCCTTTTATGAAGGAAAGCGCAGATGCCTACAGCATCTTTTCTCTGATGGGAAAAAAAAGAAAGAAAAACAGAAGAAGGGACAGGGGCGCCATGCGATCGACATAATAAACAGAAAACTTCGATATAGCCATGTGGAAAGTGCACAATATTGACAACAACGCTTTACCTATAGGCGTAAATTAATGAAGCAACTATTAATGTAGTGATTTTGTTGTAGACACGCCGTCAGGCCAACGTCGACTTGTCTGTGTTTCTCCTCCTGAGGCTGGCTGTCAGACCCCTCTCCTTGAGGGCATGGCTGCTGCCTTTCTTGGTGTGGGGCAGCGCAGCTGACGCTGGTGAATCTGCAATATATATTAATAGGTCTGCCTTTAAGAAACCACAACTGCACAATGAATATGGTGAATACTATGTCATTTATACCATGGGTTCTCAACCCGTGGGTCGCGACCCCTCGGGGGGGTCGCCAAATTATTTTAGGGGGTCCCCAAATTATTTAAAAAAATAAAAATAAAAAGATTAAAAAAATAAAAATAAAATCACGATTTTTCAAAAATAGCAGACCTACAAGCTCGTAGCGCGCCACTCGGTGGCGCGCTACGAGCTTGTAGATCTGCTATTTTTAAATAGCTAAATTATAACATAATGCTTAAAACACCAAAAGGGGTTCCCGCCCAAAATGGGTTAAGGTTATTGTAGCAGTCAATTTATATTGGGGGTCGGGAGGGGGCGGGGCGGGGGTCCCGAGACATTGCCAAAGCATTTCCGGGGGTCCCCGGCCAAAAACGTTGAGAACCCCTGATTTATACTATAGTATAGGTGCAGTAGTTTAACATAGTGTTTTGTTTGGGAGTGAGAGGAGCAGGGATGCTGGCGGTATCGAGTGTGGGTGAGGCCCGGGAGTTTGAATCCTGGGTAGGCCATGAAAGATGGCAGCAACATTAACATACAGTAGCACTGTACTGTAACCCGAGTTGGAGATTCTATGTTTGCTTGTCGGGGGAAAGAAACCCACAGCCCCTTTCAGAGTCACGGCGAGCCCAATGACAGATCTGCCTGTTGTTCTTCTCATTATAGTTGGAAATAGGAGTAGGGGGGGGGGTGTGTGTGTGTGTGTGTGTGGGGGGGTGTGGGGGTGTGTGTGTACTTGTGAGGGCTAAATGCTACTAGTATACTAGAATTTTAGAAATGGACAGTAGGATAATTCCCCTGCTCCTCGTAAGAAAAACTTGGTTAGAAAATAGTTAGGCTGTGCGTGCGTGCGTGCGTGCGGTTTCGTCTGTCTAGCCTGTGTGTGTATGTGGCCGACCCATTGACTTCACGGTCCCCTCCACCCCAACCCCAACCCACTGCCCCCCACTCCCCTCCCCCCCCCCCCCCCTCCCCCTTTCAATGCTCAACTCCCCCGTCTTGTCTTTCCGTCTCACACCCTGTCAGCTGTGCTCACTCACTCATCCTGAGCCGGGGCCAAGAAGAGAACCTCTTCTCTCTCTCTCTCTCTCCAGACAGAGTCACTTACATACATACAGTACAGTACAGTACAGCACGCTGCTGCTCCGACCTCCGGCCACCGTAACACACACGCATCCGGGACACTGCAGTCCCGTTCAGGAACCCTTCTTGGGGGGGAGGGAGGGAAGGAGGGGGGTTTCCTCAAGCCATATAGGAGATTGGAGGGGAGCATGGAAGTAGTGGTCCATCATCATCAGCTGGTTCATCCTTTGCCAAAGTATGGATTATCAGACGTACCATCTTCAAGCTCAGGTAACTTGTTATTATTATGGCACGGTTGTCATTGTTTTGGGGCTGGAATTCCTGCTGGGCTCAACATTTACATGAACTATTCTGTGAGTGTGTGTGTGTGTGTGTGTGTGTGTGTACAAGTTGTAACCAGAGTTACACGTGAGATAACTTAACGCTCGGCATATGACTCGGTATACTACAGAGTCAAATGACCATTTTACTGTGTGTATACCCTACGGTTTCATTCTATAACCTATTTCCTGGACTTCCACAGTTTCTTTTGTTACTGGACAATCAGTTGACACAGCATTAAAGGATAACAGGTTTCTTTTGCAGCAAGACGAGATCAGGTCCGTGCAATGATAATTACGGACCGAGAGTCTCAACAGCATCTGGATCTTTACAGTATTTAAACTTTAAACCACTTAAACTCTTTCAAGATGATGAAATAGAATTGAAACCCTGTGTGCATTTTGCACACGTGAGCGCGCGCGTGTGTGTGTGTGTGCCCTCACCGTGCAGCAAGCTTGTTGCTTTGCAAAGTGATAAACTGTATGTAAACGACATGCATAGAGTGATTTCCTGCGCTTGTCGGAGGTATTTATGACGCGTGGGCTTCTGAGAAGTTCCCAGACTATCATTAGACACAATATTGAATCTCAACTTGCCTCTGCTTGCATGCAAACAAGAGCGCTCCTGCAGCCAGGATAGGGGAGAGGAGTGCACTGTTACACACATAAAGTGATGCATTCATTCACTCACAGACACACACACACACACACACACACACACACACACACACACACACACACACACACACACACACAACGGCAACAACACATACACACATGCATTCAAGCATGCACGCATAAAGAGTGAGACACACACACACACACACACACACACACACACAACGGCAACAACACATACACACACATGCATTCAAGCATGCACGCATAAAGAGTGAGACACACACACACACACACACACACACACACACACACACACACACACACACACACACACGGTCACACAGTCACACACTGCACCTGGGGAAACATGACATATGTTTTAGTCATTCAAAGCTAAACAATGCTGAGCCAGGATCTGAAACGTGTGTTTTCCGTTCTAGCGGCGTCTGTTTCCTCCATTCTTGGCTAAGAAGCACAATCAAAGTCTGTGAGAGTTTCAGATTTTCACAAAGCAGTTGCCACAACCGCCCGCTTAGAGCTGCCATATACTGTAAATATAATTCAGTAGCTTTGGCTTTCCATAATGCTTTTTTTCTTTTCTTCACTTTTACGCACGCACGCACGCACGCACGCACGCACGCACGCACGCACGCACGCACGCACGCACGCACGCAACCCATGCTCCCAGCAACAAGTTGTTGCGTTATTATTTTGCAAATCAAACATTTAAACAAATTTGACACATTTGACACTTGACACTACATGAACAATGAGTATGCTGCAGTATACAGTAATCTGAAGTGCCAACAATCCGTGGAACAGTTGTGGAACAGATCTTCTGTTGTGCACGATAATATGATCAAAGTGGACACTGTAGGAGTGCCAGTGTTTGTGACTAATTCCAGCACAGTGCCAGCCCTTGTTGTCTCCTAACGTACCTATTTTGGTCTGTAAGTCCAGTCTGACACCATGTCTGGCCTCTCATTACACTGATTTTGACTTCACAGAACCACCACTTTGATATGCATTAGTGCCCCCCCATTTGATATGATTTCTATCGCTGGGACCCCAATCTACACCGTACACTTCTGTGTTCATTTTACTCTGCAAGTGTTCAATGGAACCAAAGAGTCCATTTGGTTCTATTTGTACACCCTTAGAGTTGCATATCGGCAAGGGTCTATTTGGCTGGGGACCCCCTGGAACCCCCTCAAGGACCCCTGGGGGTCCCCTGACTCCAAATTCTACACAGTGGGTTACAGAGGGCAACAGAAAATGTACATGCACCATACAGTAATTCACTATTAATTACAAAGATGAACCTCAGGAGTAACTTATTGGCATATACTTCGTAATCTTAATAATAAGCTTCAGATTTTCTGTAGCTCATATCAACTGAATGTTGATGATCATGTATCCAACTAACTAACTATGTAAGTACTAACTTACTTACTTCTAAGTAACTAACTAACTATGTAACCAAAACTACACATCTAGACTTCCAGACCATTGCTGTGGTTTCAAGATGTTGTGGTATGTATGACGCAAGTGTTGTAAATGGTAAAATGGTAAATGGTGCATTTATATAGCGCCTTTATCCAAGGCACTTTACATAGATTGTGCATTACATTCACCCATTCATACACCGATGGCAGCGGAAACCATGCAAGGCACCAACTAGCACATCGGGAGCAATTAGGGGTTCAGTGTCTTGCTCAAGGACACTTCGACAGTAACTCTGGGGGAGCCCGGGTTCGAAATGGCAACCTTGTGGTTCCCATCCAGGCACTCTACCCCTGAGCCACCGCCGCCTACATGTAAAGTGTGCACTCAAATTGTCTCGAGTGAATACGATGTGCAATCTTTGTAATGAAAGGGTTTGTGCCAATAGATAGGACCTGTTGATCAACTTCCTTGCCAATTTTCGTCTCAGCATAAGTAAGACACTGGCATGCCTCCGCAAGGACACTAAAACTTCAGCTCTGACTTTAACCCATTTTGGGCGAGAACCCCTTTTGGTGTTTTAAACATTATGTTATAATTTAGCTATTGAAAAATAGCAGATCTACAAGCTCATAGCGCGCCACCGAGTGGCGCGCTACGAGCTTGTAGGTCTGCTATTTTTGAAAAATCGTAAAAATGTGGCGCAAATCTTTGAATATATATTCTTTCAAAGTGAATGTTTTTAACTCAGGTCTAAATGGGTTAATAGTATCACTGTATGTCAAGGCATGATAAATGAGGGGAGGGAGTTGCAGCATGGTTGGTCTGTTCAGGTACAGTGATGATAAATCAGGGGAGGGAGTTGCAGCATGGTTGGTCTGTTCAGGTACAGTGATGATAAATCAGGGGAGGGAGTTGCAGCATGGTTCGTCTGTTCAGGTACAGTGATGATAAATCAGGAGAGGGAGTTGCAGCATGGTTCGTCTGTTCAGGTACAGTGATGATAAATCAGGGGAGGGAGTTGCAGCATGGTTGGTCTGTTCAGGTACAGTGATGATAAATCAGGGGAGGGAGTTGCAGCATGGTTCGTCTGTTCAGGTACAGTGATGATAAATCAGGGGAGGGAGTTGCAGCATGGTTGGTCTGTTCAGGTACAGTGATGATAAATCAGGGGAGGGAGTTGCAGCATGGTTCGTCTGTTCAGGTACAGTGATGATAAATCGGGGGAGGGAGTTGCAGCATGGTTCGTCTGTTCAGGTACAGTGATGATAAATCAGGAGAGGGAGTTGCAGCATGGTTCGTCTGTTCAGGTACAGTGATGATAAATCAGGGGAGGGAGTTGCAGCATGGTTCGTCTGTTCAGGTACAGTGATGATAAATCAGGGGAGGGAGTTGCAGCATGGTTCGTCTGTTCAGGTACAGTGATGATAAATCAGGGGAGGGAGTTGCAGCATGGTTCGTCTGTTCAGGTACAGTGATGATAAATCAGGGGAGGGAGTTGCAGCATGGTTCGTCTGTTCAGGTACAGTGATGATAAATCAGGGGAGGGAGTTGCAGCATGGTTCGTCTGTTCAGGTACAGTGATGATACATCAGGGGAGGGAGTTGCAGCATGGTTCGTCTGTTCAGGTACAGTGATGATAAATCAGGGGAGGGAGTTGCAGCATGGTTGGTCTGTTCAGGTACAGTGATGATAAATCAGGGGAGGGAGTTGCAGCATGGTTCGTCTGTTCAGGTACAGTGATGATAAATCAGGGGAGGGAGTTGCAGCATGGTTGGTCTGTTCAGGTACAGTGATGATAAATCAGGAGAGGGAGTTGCAGCATGGTTCGTCTGTTCAGGTACAGTGATGATAAATCAGGGGAGGGAGTTGCAGCATGGTTGGTCTGTTCAGGTACAGTGATGATAAATCAGGGGAGGGAGTTGCAGCATGGTTCGTCTGTTCAGGTACAGTGATGATAAATCAGGGGAGGGAGTTGCAGCATGGTTGGTCTGTTCAGGTACAGTGATGATAAATCAGGGGAGGGAGTTGCAGCATGGTTCGTCTGTTCAGGTACAGTGATGAATGATAAATCAGGGGAGGGAGTTGCAGCATGGTTGGTCTGTTCAGGTACAGTGATGATAAATCAGGGGAGGGAGTTGCAGCATGGTTGGTCTGTTCAGGTACAGTGATGATAAATCAGGGGAGGGAGTTGCAGCATGGTTGGTCTGTTCAGGTACAGTGATGATAAATCAGGGGAGGGAGTTGCAGCATGGTTGGTCTGTTCAGGTACAGTGATGATAAATCAGGGGAGGGAGTTGCAGCATGGTTGGTCTGTTCAGGTACAGTGATGCTGTGGTGGAGAACCCCCACAGTCACTGGCAGCAAACTCCTGCCAGCATGGCTTTCATGTAAGAGGCAGTGCCCACCAAGGTGCATTGATGGTTTCCATGGTAACACAGCATCAGCCTCTACATGAACAGATGGTGATGTGTGTGATGCACAACATAATATTGTTTGTAATGTGGAGGCATCTTCACTTCATCCAAGCCAAGGTCAGTTAGGAATCTGATCAAATTGAGCCTTCTGTCAACTCCTAGTTGCTACTGGAGAATTAAATTACCTGTCATGTTCGTCCTTTGCAAGCGAAGATGACCAATTGACTTAACGTCGTCTTGTGGGTGCGAAGATGGCTGATGAGGCCGGTCCGTGCACGGAATGTCCTATTGCAGTGAGGGCATGTGATGTCCGGGGGCTGGCTAGGTGAGAGGGAGGAACTGGCTCTGGTCTTTCGAAGCTGACGCTTCAGTAAGCACTCTAGACGTAGTAAATTGCACCAAAGTTGGCTCTGTAATTGGATGGGTTTTTTTTTCAGTCTTCACCAAATCTCTTCGACCAAAACAGCCGGTTTTTCAAGCTCATAACGCATCCCATTGCATGAGCGTGTAGATCGGCTATTTTTTGGCTAATGTTCCCCCAGGTGTGATGCTTCAAGTGGTCAACTATACAGGGGACCAGACCTTGTAAATCACATTTGACTTGAAATGAAAGCTGGAGATGTGAGACAGAAGGAAAATGTTTGTTTTTCACACGGACGTTTGCATTCACTGGTTTACCAACCTTGCTCAGGTTGCGCTTTTAGCCCGAGACTCTCGGCCATTGATTGACATTTATTTGATTAGGGAGGTTAGGAAACAATGCAATGGTATTTGGGAATGTTTGAGGTTCGCAATGGTGACAAATAAGGTTCCTCAAACAATCCACATGGGTACAAACAAAGTCATAGCATCTGAATAGCAGTTTTGTAGGAAAAACCTCTTCTTGTTGGCAATATCCCTCCTATGAAAAAGTGAGTTGTTCAGGCTCTAAGCTTGTTGCTTTTAATGTATTCTGTAAGTGCTATTCATGTGCTGATGAGATTTGTCCTACGGCTATAGGCTCAGAATCCAGCCTGGATTTTGGTCAGCATTTTGCCCATATGAAAACGAATTTAAACAGGAAGTTCAAATACACCAAAGGTCTTATTAAAGGTATATTCAGTGATTTGACTTAATTCAAATATCACTTATTTTTTCTTTTTTTCTGGATAATTCTCCCTACTATAGAGTGTGCTGACCATATAAGGAGTTCCTCCCTGTCCCCAGTGAGCCCCTGGGGTCAAAAAACCCTAGTTTCAGTTTTGGTGGCGGGTGGCAAAGCCTTCATCCAATCAGGATGAGAGGGGCCTTCCTCCAATCATGATCGAGTGGGGGCGGGCCTTGGTGCACATGCTGTTGGCCTGTTGCACTTCCCCCCACTGTAGAGCGTGTGCATGTGCACATTTTGTTACCGGGCGGACTGGGTGGTTTTCCAAATCACCCAAATCACTGAATGTTCCTTTAAAGAATAGCTGCTATTCTGCATTGTATCCTTTTTGCCACATTAGTAACGTTCCCACTCGTTCTTTTAAACAACGTTTTCACAGTTGCTGTTGCTGTGTAATTTAGGCAGTTGAATATTGCTGTGATATTATGGGAAACCACTGGGCCAACGGGCTGAATGTTATATTTACTGTAAACACCTGTAGTCCTTGTTCTTCAGACAAGGTCTGCCAGACATCAACAAACAACTATTTGGATGTCTTACGTGGTGGAAAGTAACTTAAGTACATTTACTTAAGTATACTGTAACAATTTTAAGGTATTTGTACTTTCCTTGAGTATGTCAAATTTTCTGTACTTTTACTTCTACTCCACTACAGGCAAATATTGTACTTTTACTCCACTACAATTATTTGACTACTTTAGTTACTAGGCCTTTTGACATTTTTTCACATTTGAAAACTTATAAAACAGGACATTCTGAATAATGAGTACTTTTACTTTTGGTACTTAACCCATTTTGGACTGAAGCCGATTCTAAAAAGCCTTCTAAATCCTGACCTAAGTTTTCTGAATACTGTACATACTGAATACTGTACATACTGTACAGAACCCCAAGAGGGGTTCCCGTCCAGAAGGGTTAGAACACCTAAAGGGGTTCCCGGACAGAATGGGTTAAGTAAATGTTGATACAGATACTTTTGGTACTTTTACTCAAGTACATTTTGAATGTGGTTACTTCTACTTGTAACAGAGAGTACATCTACATTGCAGTATTGCTACTTACTGACTTAAGTAAAGCATGTGAGTATACACTGCATACACATACAGCCGTAGCCCTCCCTTGGTATTCTACAGTTAGCCTTGAGGAGTTGTAAGCCTGTGAGTGTCTTGCGCTGCGCGTGGTATTCAACTCAACCCGTTTCAAACAGCCTGGGAATGTAACGACGACCTGCCTCCGCTGAGTCACGCTGATGTTCCTGGCATCACCAGCAAGGAAACATACAAATATATATCCATATCTCTGTCCTTGATACTAGGACACCAGTGAAACAGGACACTATATACAGCCACAGTTATAGAGATAGTTAAAGTCACTGTGGAGGGGCATGGACTTTCGGGTTTGATGATTCACGAAAAAACGTGAAGCTTCAGAAATATCTCACAAGTGTCCTGGCGATGCTGCAACTGCCACTCTTTCAGAGGGTCGTGCGGTGTCTTTGTTTAATAGATATAGCTTAATTTTCCTCAAGGGCCATATTTTGACTAGGGTACCAGGCTGGGGGCCAAGTCCGCACGCACGAGGTCGAGGTCTTGCCCTGTAAATTCATTTTCAGGGCAAGACCCCATTTGTAAAGGATGCCCAGTTTGACATGCATAGGCTACTGACCCCCCATTTAATGCCATTTATATCTGGGACTCCCTTTTTTAAATTCTTCCAGGGGCCACAAGGGGGCGCTCCGCGGGCCGCCTATTGGGGAACCCTTAGGGTTACCGGTTTGGGGGTTAAAAAAATATCACCCGTGTGAAGTGAGGGGCGCTCTTATCATCATACATCATCATCATCTCATTCAGGCCAATCACAAATTGCGTCACAAATGCTTTAAGATGACCCAAATCACCCAATGTTATTCTCCATTGAGAAATGACTTCCACAACCCAGGGGATGAACGAGGACTTCTGTGTATTGGGAATTTGGGTGGGACTTCCGCAATATGTACTTCCCCCGGAAATTGTATTTTTCAACCAACACTTTTTTTCATGCATGGGGAATGTAAACAGATCTGTAAAACGTAATTTCCTTGGGCGGTACTTCTACCAAATTCCAATACTTCCGTTTAGACACTCAGCCGCCTAGATTTTGCCCAGCATGGTATGCAATGCAAGTACTGAAAACAAGTGTAATATCAGCTTTATTTTAATTGTGGTGAAGGAGAACAACTTCACCGTTGTCTTAGTGCTTGAAGGTGCTGTGCACGAGGTTCTTAAAGGAGAATTCCATGCTAGAAGGCTTTCTTACCTTTCTTACCTTTCTTTGTAGTCGTCCCCACCAAAGAGGTCCAGGTGTTTTTTTGTGCAAAAACTCCTTATTGGCTATTTCCCCTACCATAAGCCCTCAATGAATTGCATTGAATTGAATGGGGCTATGGGGTGTTGTGCTAATTCACTTATTTCCATCGAAATAAGTAGTAAAGTGTGCCTTTTGGGATATTATTTACATTATGAAGAGAGGATATATACAAAAAAAACACACCCGTGTGAACTGAGTGGTGTAAGGTTTTATATAGCATGATCAGCTGTGGTCTGACGTAATGTCTGACGTTAAAGATCTTTGGCTAGGTAGACTCGTCTTCTGATGTGATGATTTGTGACCATGAAGTTGATTCAGCTGGAGTTTTTGTCCGATGTGAGGTATTATATAAGGTAAGGTATTATATACCCTGATCAGCTCCGATCTGACGTAATGAAATCACACCTGGATGTGATTTCACAACTGGCTTTTTTTGCGCAGAGAAAATGACCACGGTTGCTACGGTCATCCAGTTCACCCGGGTGTGATTTAATTACGTCAGAAATTATTTTGAACATAGCAACCATGGTCATTTTTTTATGCACACAAAAGCCAGTTGTAGGAGTGGTTTACACCACTCAAAAATAATAATTTTGAGCGATGGAAATAAGGCCCCATAGCCCCATTCAATGCAATTCATGTAGGGCTTATGGTAGGGGAAATAGCCAATAAGGAGCTTTTGCACAAAATAACACCTGGACCTCTTTGGTGGGGACGTAACAACTACAAAGAAAGGTAAGAAAGCCTTTTAGTATGGAATTCTCCTTTAACGCCGGCGAGGTTATAAACATCCATTATACAGTAAATGGCTGTGTGCGTGTAAACTGCTTGAAGCTGGTGCAGTCCCAGACGAACAGGGATGCCTGGTCACTGTACTGTAAACTGCTTGAAGCTGGTGCAGTCCCAGACGAACAGGGATGCCTGGTCACTGTACTGTAAACTGCTTGAAGCTGGTGCAGTCCCAGACGAACAGGGACGCCTGGTCACTGTACTGTAAACGGCTTGAAGCTGGTGCAGTCCCAGACGAACAGGGATGCCTGGTCACTGTACTGTATTGAAGCTGGTGCAGTCCCAGACGAACAGGGATGCCTGGTCACTGTACTGTATTGTATACCTCAACTCTGAGGTCTAATCCTGGAAGCTGTCCATGTGCTAAGTGAGTTTGACCCCTGACCCTGCAGTATAAACCATCTGCCCAACAGCCAGCGTGGACCAAACTGGAACATCAACAGGAACCGGCTGGAAGAAGCGCTCTGTGTTTGGTTGTGACAGCCGCGGTATGCTGTGTAATTCATCGCACGCTTGTGTAATAGTTTCTCAACTGCCGTTTCGAGAAGGAAGAACACTCGACACCGGCACCGAGGAATAACATCAAATATTTTATTGACAATCAGTGTAAATAATACCATTTATTGGAGCGCCTACTGTATGACTACGGACAGCGTGAGCGTTTGCCTCAAATTCTGTAACTAAGGTATAGCTCAATCACCGCTGTAGTACACTGGTTCTCAATATGGGGTCTGAGGACCCCCAGGGGTCCTTATGGGGGTTCCAGGGGGTCCCCAGCTAAATGATTGATAGGTTGGGAACCAAATGGACCCTCACCGGTGTGTAACTCACAGTGTGACAGTGTCCCCTGGGGTCCAGGAAGCCCCAGGGGTCCTTGAGGGGGTTCCAGGTGCTCCCCAGCTAAATGATTGATTAGTTAAATTTAAACACTGACGATTTTACAGCGTAGGTCACTGAGATAGACCTTTGGCCTAATGCATATAAACTGGTGGTCCTTGAATTTTAAAAGGTTGAGCATCACTGCTGTAGACAATTATAGTTATCATACCTTAACTACAGTACCCTTGTAAACCGTGTAAACCCTTGTTTAAGTACTTGTTTAAGTATACCCTTGTTGACCAGAGGGGTATATTTGCAGGGCCCCCCTCCTTTTTGAGGGGCACTAGCCACTCCGATGCATGGCTTTTGAAGATTACGTCATGACTCATATGGCAGCCAAGTCTGTGGGATTTTTAATGCACTTATGAATATGATGTAAATCGTTTGCCAGCCAAGTCTATTGACTTTGAGGATATTACAATGTTTGTTTAGACTAGAGCATTTATGACGTAAATCGTTTGCCAGCCAAGTCTATTGACTATTGACTTTGAGGATATTACAATGTTTGTCATCAGATCGTTAACCCATTTTGGGCGGGAACCCCTTTTGGTGTTAGCATTATGTTATGCTTTAGCTATTGAAAAATAGCAGATCCACAAGCCACTGAGTGGCGCGCTACGAGCTTGTAGGTCTGCTATTTTTGAAAAATCGAAGAACCACTGACATAGAAACATAGCCTTTTCAGAAAACTGTCAGGATGTAGAAGACATTTTTAGAATCTGATCTCAAGTCCTTTTCTTGAAATCGGCTTTTCACACTGCGATTGATCGTCGACATGGGATCTTTTTTTTTAAACAATTATTTGGAGGCCCACTTGCAATGTCCTCCCAGCCCCCCACAGGTTGGGAATCTCTGTTTCTGGAGTGTCTCATGGCTGAGTAATAGGAAACCTTCACCGGCGCAGTGATTCAGGACATCCTACAGCATGTACACAGGAACTATGTGTGGACAACAGGACATGCCAGGAATGTACAGCGCTACACTCACACTCTCTGTTTACATGATCGCCCTGCAATGTGTCACGCCAAAAAACTCCTGAGTGTCCATTTAACTCTGGATTTTGGAGTGTGTGTGTGTGTGTGTGTGTGTGTGTGTGTGTGTGTGTGTGTGTGTGTGTGTGTGTGTGTGTGTGTGTGTGTGTGTGTGTGTGTGTGTGTGTGTGTGTGCGTGAGTGATCTGGGTGGTTCAGTTTGCCTGCACATTGCGGTAATCCATAAACTGTGATAAAACAGCCAGTGCCTGTCTCACAAGGTGCGTTTTCCAAAACACAGTAAATCATAATAAATCATCAACGTAAAAATAGTCTGCTCCTGCCATGGGTAAAGTGAGAAGTTAATTTACGGCAATTGCGGCTAAACAGAAAAGAAACGTCTCCCCTCCTCCTGTCTGCCTGTCCCTATCTCTCTCTCTCTCTCTCTCTCTCTCTCTCTCTCTCCATATCTCTCTCTGCCCCTCTCTCTCTCACACACACACACACACACACACACACACACACACACACGTTGCTGCCTGCAGTGTTAAGCCCAGTGCTAAAGCCGGGTGCTCTGCGGTGTTACCGGAAGACCTCTCATTGTTGATCTCCTGAATTGGAAGTGTTTAACATACAGTAGGTCGCGTTGCAGAGACTGTCTGTCTGTCTGTCTGTCTGTCTGTCTGTCTGTCTGTCTGTCTGTCTGTCTGTCTGTCTGTCTGTCTGTCTGTCTGTCTGTCTGTCTGTGTCTCTCTTTCTCTCTCTCTCTTTCTCTCTCTCTCTCTTTCTCTCTCTCTCTTTCTCTCTCTCTCTTTCTCTCTCTCTCTTTCTCTCTCTCTCTCTCTCTCTCTCTCTCTCTCTCTCTCTCTCTCTCTCTCTCTCTCTCTCTCTCACTGTACAGTGCTGCTTGGCCACTGGCATGGGGAGTTATTGCACTTTGAGCTTTGGCATTACTTGTCAACCACTAGTGGAATTATGGAATAGCCTCTCAAGCCCGTCTGTCGCTAATGGTGCTGTCTGAACACTGGCTCTACATTTAATGGTGCTGTCTGAACACTGGCTCTACATCTAATGGTGCTGTCTGAACACTGGCTCTACATCTAATGGTGCTGTCTGAACACTGGCTCTACATCTAATGGTGCTGTCTGAACACTGACTCTACATCTAATGGTGCTGTCTGAACACTGACTCTACATCTAATGGTGCTGTCTGAACACTGGCTCTACATCTAATGGTGCTGTCTGAACACTGACTACATCTAATGGTGCTGTCTGAACACTGACTCTACATCTAATGGTGCTGTCTGAACACTGGCTCTACATCTAATGGTGCTGTCTGAACACTGACTCTACATCTAATGGTGCTGTCTGAACACTGGCTCTACATTAATGGTGCTGTCTGAACACTGGCTCTACATTAATGGTGCTGTCTGAACACTGGCTCTACATTAATGGTGCTGTCTGAACACTGACTCTACATCTAATGGTGCTGTCTGAACACTGACTCTACATTTCTAAATGGAAGCGTTAAGTAGGGAGACCACCTCCACTCAGTGTTGAGGCCTAAAACCACACTAATGATTCGCCATGCAACTCCTTGTAAACAAACGGTTGCGAGTAGTTGCATGGGTAGTTGCATGGGTAGTTGCATGGGTAGTTGCATGGGTAGTTGCATGGGTAGTTGCATGCAATGTACCTTTGTCCCCAATGGCGGTTGCAAGGAGTTGCATTTATGTGACATGTCCTTAAACTGTTTTGTTGCAAGGAGTTGCATTTACTGTATGTGACATGTCCTTAAAACTGTTTTGTTTCAAGGAGTTGCATTGGTGCAGTTTGGGCCTTAGTCTAGTTGACTTATATCAAAATCTTAGTCTCTTAGTGAACAAAATGAACACTGCCTCCACTACAGATGTACTTGTTAAATGTATCATTGTTTGTTACCTAACGCCAGGGCTCCACCGGACGCGTTGCGTCTCCGTCGCGTCGCGTCAAAAAACGCACCGGTTCAATTTTAATGCACGCGTCGCGTCTCCGTCAACGCGGGCAGTGGAGCCACCCTTAATTGATTAAAAAGGGAACATTCCCTGACGGTGACGGAGACGCGACGCTGACGCGCCCGGTGGAGCCCGGCCGTTACGCTGCTTTATGGATGCGATGCCACTACCCTTTACAGCAGTGGTTCTCAAATTGGGGCCCTGGGACCCCCAGCGGTCAGTTTGGTTCCATTTGTACACTCTCATAATTATGGGGGCCTTGAAATGAAAAGGTTTGATAATCACTGCTTTTACAGTCACTAAATTAGGTGATACTCAAGTTAAAGGGACTTCTTCACCCCTTTGCAACCAGATCTTATTTGAATTATGTTTAGGAGACAAGAAACACTTTCCTGGGGGTTTTAATGTGGGTAATATGTTTATTGTAGTGTCCATAATGTCAGGGACGCCAATCATACTGTCAATGAAGTTACAATCCAAATATAGTTGTTTGTCCTGATTTTTTATTTTAGTATGAAGCCTAAAAGGCAAACGGAACTTGTATTTGTAATTATGTCCCATTGCCATTATTCAATGCAAAAAACAAAAAGAATTTAAGTTATTCGGGACAAATTTCAAGATCCTGTCAACCCCACCCAACCTCTGCATACTCGGTACAATCCTCCAGTGTTCCTGTATCTGTTTGTAAATGAACATTCTTTTTAGATGTGGATCACTCTGTGCTCTGACCTGCTGTTACTGTTTGCATCACGGTGGTTTGACACCAAGTGGTCGCGTTTCCTTGTTTTCAGTGCTGTCTGTCTGTCTGTCTGTCTGTCTGTCTGTCTGTCTGTCTGTCTGTCTGTCTGTCTGTCTGTCTGTCTGTCTGTCTGTCTGTCTGTCTGTCCGCCCACTTCTGCAACAATACTTTTTTCCCCTTCTTTGCCCATTAGATGTTGTTTTCAGTGAGAATACTATGTTGCAAGAGCAGTCGTTTAGTTCTGTGAAAATGAACCCGAGATCTGGCCTTGCCTGGAATGATGTAATCATCTTGAGCTGTATTCCTTACATACAGTCAGTGTGCAGCACATTCATGGTGGGCAGCATGCGCTTCTCATCTTAGGCTACAATCAATGGATCCAAACCCCTGGGGGTTGGATGCAGAAGTGAGGAGAGCAAGAAACATGAATAATTGAACCACACTAGATGCCGGTTTTGTTGGTGAATCATTTGAGAGAATGAATTGTCACCTTGTTTTGTATTAACCACGTAAGGCATAATTGTGACAAAAAACAACCACCCATTGTCTTTTTATTGCTCATTTTATAAACACATCAGGCATTGGGTATACCATTTCTATGTTTTCTATTATTACAACAACAACAATATACATGTTCTGTACATACAAGTAAGACGCGTAAACGTGGGAAGCGAACGAAGCTGTTGTGGCAGTCTGACACACACACACACACACACACACACACACACACACACACACACACACACACACACACACACACACACACACACACACAGAGACCTCTGTATCGTTCCAATTTCAGTTGCCCTCTGGTGGCGGGCGGGTGGTGTTACAGCGTGACACACACACAGACACACAGACACACAGACAGACAGTTTTGGCCAGCTTCTATATTATAATTTAACACATTAACAATAATTTAACACATTTAACACATTAACGTGTGTGTGTGTGTGTGTGTGTGTGTGTGTGTGTGTGTGTGTGTGCGTGTGCGGTCATGCGTGTGTGTGTGTGTGTGTGCGTGCGTGTTGGTCATAACAGCATTTATTACCCAGCGGAGGATATCACACCTAAATTAAGCAATACCATTTCATTGAATCATTCGTATAATACCCTTCTACTAACGCTTCTTTGATCTTTCCAAACAACTTTCCCCCACAAAGACTGAAATGCTACAGTAGTATACAGTGTATTTGACTGCTGTATATCTTTCTGTGTTTCAATAGGGGCCGACAGAGAGCGAATGACAGCCAACCATGAGACCTACCTACTCATGGCCAGCACCCAGAATGACATGGAGGATTGGGTGAAAACCATTCGCCGGGTCATATGGGCACCGTTTGGTGGAGGTCAGTATACTGTACACCTTAGAATTCTCAGTGTTCTTTTAACTCTTGAGAGTGCCCAAAACGTGGACCCTGTCGGGTCCATTTGGTTACATTTTGTGGACTTTCAGAGTTACATGGTTTAACGGTAGTGTAAGTGATTTTCCTTGGTTAAAATAAGTGTTGGCCTGGGCCGTGGCTCAGTGGTCCAGGCACCTTGGCTGGCTGGTAATCCAGTCTGGCAGTGTGGCACGGGTTCGACTCCCGATCCCGACGGCCTTTACTGCTACCTTTACTACTGTCACCCCCCCATCTCTCTCCCCATTTCCTGTCAGCCTACTGTCTGTCCCTCCATAAAAAAAATAAAGGCGAAAGCCACAAAAAGAAACATTTAAAAGTGTTAAAAAGCTCTATATTGTGATAGTACTCATTGCTAGTTAGTGTTTGTTCAGTAACAGGAGTCTCCATGTCTCTCCAGCTTGAGACTGAAACTGGGATACCAATTCAATCCAATCAGGATAGAGAAGGCAGTCAAGATACAGATTAAACAAGTGGAATTGTAAGTGATGACACAAAGAAATGAGCAGACAAAATTGGAACTGAAACACTATAAAAAATTAAGCTCATAAATAGCTACTCTCTACTGATTGGCTGACATTTTTACACCTAACCTTTCTGTTTAATTATTAAAGAGCTGGAGAGGCAGGGAACCCCCTGTTACGGAACAAGCACTCTATAGCAACGATCGCTATTAGAATATAGTGATTTAACCTTTAAACAAAAAACCTTTTGTTTAAACCAAAAAAATATCACTTACTATACCGTTAGCACCAGACAGTGGCCTTGTGGTTTAGAGTGTCTGCCCTGAAACTGGGAGGTCGGGGGTTCGATTTATGTCGTATGATGTGGCTATGATGTTGTGGTTAACGTAGGTGTCGCCGGGCTCCCGTGACATGCTATTGACTGCAGTGCAGTGTGTGGGTTGACGTCCGTTGGCCTGCATGTGTTGTGCATGAAACGGGGCACATGTCCCCGTCTGTGTGAGCTGACGGGGCAGCCAGGACAGGGCCGCTGTGAATAGACGACGCTGAGTTGGCCTCTTTGTTTGCAGTGCAGGGAGCTTGATGTCCATTGCAGTTGACTGCTCTTCAAAAGGACGAGTCATTTGTCAAAGATAGCACCGGAGAGATGTGGCTCCATGCCGGAGTGGTTTGGTGATCTCCCCATGTAGCACATAACACACAAACACACACACACACACACACACACACACACACACACACACACACACACACACACACACACACACACACACACACACACACACACACACACACACACAGAGAGCCTCATATTCTGGCCCTTCCCTTTGACATACTGCAGTAGCAGCAGATTCAAACTAAGAGCCTATTGGCTAGCCCCAAAGGTAAGATTTATATCTCCAGTGTCTCCATCCCTGGTTGGCGACAGACCTCCAAAAGCTAAACGGCATCAGAGCTGGAAGCCTCTGTCATTTTGCTGCCATGATCGGTTGCTGATATACTCTCCATAGTTTTTGAGTTAGCCGTTGACCCGCTTGGACCAACACTTGGACAAGGGAAGATTCTAAAAGAGCCCCCAGAGACATGTGCAGCTGTGGTCTGGACATTTGGATCCTTGGAGATCTTGCTGATGGTAATCTCTAATGTGGGGAAAGTCTCTTCCTCCAAAATGGTTGCATTCTACAACATTTGTGTTATGCTTTATGTTATTGTGTACTAATTATCCCACTTTAACCCTAGCGTCCCTATTCTGGGTATGTCATAATAGGTGAATATTTGGCCGAAATAGGCAAACATTCACCGAAAATAGCCAAATCTACAAGCTCTGTGAGCTTTTAGATCAGCTGATGTTGGCAAAGAGATTAGAAGTAGAGGGGACCAAGTATAGACCCCTGGGGGGCCCCAGTCAATGACGTATATTTGGTTTAGTGGTTAGTGATTAATGGCACAGTATATAGATCATTAAATTAAGTAATGATGCCGTATACTAAACTTACTTTCACTTGGTTTGGCGACATTACAACATTTATTTCATTGGCAAGTTGCTCAATCACTTATTACAGTATGTTTACAGTATGTTTACAGTATGTTTATTGTACTTTAGTGAGGAAGACGGCGCATAGAGTGGTGGCTCGTCGTTCATCTCCCCAGCCTAATTAAAAGACCACTTCACCACTTTTCAACGTATCTTCATACAATTGGTCCTCACTAATGTTTATGACAAAATACCACATTTTGTTTCTACTCACTCTGTGTCTCATAGGAGGGCTGTGGGCAGTTCAGAAACCCGCCCACCAGTGACATCATCGTTTTAAAACGCGATTAAAATAATAATATAAAATTTGTATTATCGTGAGAACGATGGCTTCCATTATCTCATTGCAACTTCTCAGGAAGAGAAAGTCTGCAGATTCTATTAGCTTGGATTCCCCATCGATGATGTCACTGGTGGACGGGTTTCTGAACAGCCGAGACACAGACCGAGTAGAAAAAAATGGTGGCATTTTATCATGAACATTAGTGAGGACCAATTATATGGAGGTAGGTTGAGAAGTGGTGAAGTGGTCCTTTAATGGTTTGTTTGTTTTTTGGGAGATATTCATACTAGGTTTTACATGAACATTATTTTCTAGTTCTTGAAAATGGTACATAGCATATATAGTTAAGCCTGACAGCAATAATGACGTGTAGACAGATTGCACTGCAACTCCTCATACAGCGCTGTATGTACAGTTCTGTGTAAGGGGCGTATCCTACAGTATATTTACATTTATAATTAATTGTATTCTTTTGGCTGTGATGTGAAATAGTCTTGTCTTTTTTATTATGGCGTGTGTGTGTGTGTGTGTGTGTGTGTGTGTGTGTGTGTGTGTGTGTGTGTGTGTGTGTGTGTGTGTGTGTGTGTGTGTGTGTGTGTGTGTGTGGTGTGTGTGTGTGTGTGTGTGTGACTGAACTTGAGAGTGTTGAAGGACTGTGTTAATTGCTGGTGGTGAAGAACTGTCACTTTCACATCAGATATCAAAGTCACAACTCAATGGAACTAGGTCATTCACACTGGGTTACAAGTACCATATGGGCTTTTTATGCACGCACGCACGCACGCACGCACGCACGCACACACACACAAGTGCACACATGCAATGCTACATGTGACCGGAGACATTCCTAGACTCATGATTAGGACGTCTAGAGAGTTGACCTGTTTTCTTTTTTACCTTTTTGGTTTTTGTTACACGTCTCTTTCTCATTGTTCAGTTCTCCTTGGGTTCTTTTTGGATATATCTGTGAACATGTAGTCACCGTGGAAGAAAAGAAGAGACCCTAAAACCATGACCAATAAATAGTTGTATTTGATGGACCAAGAGGAAAGTAAACACCTCAAGACCCTGCTTTTTTTTTTCCTTTTGTGGAAACGGAAGATGATCCGACATGCCTTTAGGCTGATGCATCTGCGGTTTCTTTGACGCATGCCACAACTGTCAGACAACTTTAAACTAAAACATTTTAAAATGTTGGAATACAGAGACTTCAAAATGTGCGCCTCCAGTATTCTGTCTTATCAGAGTTTTATTAATAGACGCCTCTACCGGAAAATTCAAAGTTGTGTAATCTTTAAGAGGGGTGAGTGCAGCACATTACTGTGTGATTATAATTTATACATATCATTTATATATATAAACTACCTGCATCAAAATGTAGATGTTTGTTGGAGCGTGGCACTACTTGGTCTGTTTGGTGTGTTGAACAAAGAGGACCTTAGAGTATACCTGTATGTTTTGCACAAAACATATTGTGTTCAAAATCTTTTTTGTCTGTTGACTACAAATGCAAGAGTCAAAGGGGGACGCAACTGTAATGACATTTCACAATACAGTACGGTATCTACCAAAATACCACTGTGTACAGTATATTTCCCCCTTTTTGAGGGGCGCTATGTCCAGCTTTGAGTGTTTGGGCTAAATCTTGCGCCACCCCTTAACCCTTAATTATCCCTAAACTAATTTTGCCATTTTTTACTATTTTAAAAAACCTTTTAAAATAGTTCAAGTAGCCGATCTACAAGCTCACAATGTCTCGATGTAGATCGGCTAGTTGAACTATTTTTAAATGTTTATCAAAATAGTAGAAAATGGCAAATACGTAGGGAATAAGGGAAATAGGGATAAGGGATAAGGGTGGCGCAAGATGGAGCCCCTAGTGTGAACACAAACATTGAAGACAAAAGTGAGGACGCAAATTGTGATTGGCCGGAATGATATTTGTGATGATTTGATTGGTTGAGCACGGAATGTGATGTATGATGATGTATGATGATAAGAGGGCCCCTCACTTCACACAAGTGGGATTTTTAATTAAGCATGAAATGTGCTATATAAATAAACTTGACTTGACTTGACTATACGGCCAATGGGACACTAGCCCCAGAGCCAATGGGACACTAGCCCCACGGCCAATGGGACACTAAGCCCACTCTCCTCTCCCCCATCACACCATGACTAGAGACTGCAGTGCAAATGCGACTACAGAAAGCCCCAGGTACAATATGCAAGAGAATGGAATGCAAGCCGATATATAATGACTTGGGTCATTTCTTGTTTTATTTCTTTTCTATTTAAGTATGCAATTTCTTTCCCAAACAGTTCAGCCTATGGAGGCTGTTACGCGCGCACGTGTGTGCGTGCACGTGAGTAGCCTGTCTTTATCTGGAGTCCGGAAAAGAATGTGCTTTCAAATCTGTCAGGAAGGCTGGATTTAATCCCCTTCTGGTACACCATCCCACCTGAGACCCCCGCAAATCCACATGAGAGCCCGGCCTGCAGACGGGAATTAGCCCGTTTCTGCCACGACTGACTGACGCAGACAAAACTCACGAGGAGCTCAGCGGGAAGTTACAGATTTAATCATTCACAGTCAAATCCCCGGCGTTCCATGAACTCTGCGGAGTGTACAAATGTGACCAAATGCACCCTTAAAGGGTCCATTTGGTTACATGTAGTACACTCTCCGGAGTTGAGCACTTGAGGATTTTACTGTGTTGGCCTAGCCTGCTGATTGTAGCCTACATTTAGTTGCTGTGAAAATAGCCAATCTGCAAGCTCACAACGCGTCACATTGCAACATGTTGTGAGCTTGTAGATCTGCTATTTTCACTACTCATGTATGACGAAGGAGGGTCATTCATTTACAAAAAAATAAATACAATTTTAAATAAAATTGTTGATTGAAATATGGAGATACAAGATTTCTGCCTGGACCAACTTGGTATCAACTAAGTATCAAGCCAATCACTTTAAAAGATTTCCCAACCAGCCTTTCATGTACTGAAAGCTGTACACAAAGCACACTAAAGCCTTTTGAATTATTTGAAATATGCAGATTTATTTTTTATTATTATTAATTAGGGATAAACATTGGATTGAGGTTCAATGGTCTTGAACCTGGTGTTTTTCCAAATGAGAGATTATTGTTCTGGGCTGTGCTCCCCTTGATGTGGCCTCTGTGATTGGTTGACGCAGTCACAAAAAATAGTAGCTTTTTTAGTGAATAAAAGATGTTGATACTAAAGAGTGTATGTTAATACATAAATTAATAAATTGACCCAACACAACAACATTTGTTATTTCCTTGTTTACGGTAATGAAAGTGTCGCACTGGCCGTCTGCCCAGCTGCAGCACAGTCAGAAAACAAGGAAGTGAGTTGATAAAATAGAATCCATTTTCGGGTACTGCATATAGTCTATTTCTCGCTTCAAATGTTTTCAAAAACATTTTTGAGAGCAATGTTTAGCTGTAAATTACATTGTATGTGTGTTTTTCATGGCTGTCACGTTGGATACAGCAGTAAATCAAGCAGTGCAGCAGGTGCTCTGAGGCTTTGATCAGAAAATGTGTCCATACAGGTCTGTAATTCTGAGAGTACAAATGTAACCAAATGGACCCTTATGGGTGTAATGTCCTGAGAGTAAATGGGGTCCTAAAAATTAAAAAGTTTGAGAACCGCTGTATTAGAGTAAAAGTGGAAACATGTATTGCAATTGACCAGGTATTACCTGGAGTCTGACTCCAGATAATAACCTCCAGACTGGAGATGATATGAGTGAATTAACTTTGTGTGTGTTATGTGTCTCAGGTATCTTTGGCCAGAAACTGGAGGAAACCGTGCGCTATGAGCGTCGCTTTGGGAACAAGCTGGCTCCAATGCTGGTAGAGCAGTGTGTGGACTTCATCCGCCAGTGGGGGCTCCAGGAGGAGGGTCTGTTTAGGCTGCCGGGGCAGGCCAACCTGGTGAAAGACCTGCAGGACGCCTTCGACTGCGGGGAGAAACCCTCCTTTGACTGGTACGAAAACACTGGCACGAAAACACAAAAATGCTCCTTTGACTGGTACGAAAACACAAAAACCCTCCCTTGACTGACATGAAAACACAAAAACCCTCCCTTGACTGGCACGAAAACACAAAAACCCTCCCTTGACTGGCACGAAAACACAAAAACCCTCCCTTGACTGACATGAAAACACAAAAACCCTCCCTTGACTGGTACGAAAACACAAAAACCCTCCTTTGACTGGTACGAAAACACACTGGAAAGCTTGGCCTAGTTCAGTCTGTTAATTTATTGTCACGTTTAGGCCTAGATACTGGAAGTCAGACAACAATGTCCATATCATCGCTGTCGGGTGGAAAACACCTACAGCACTGGTTCCCAAACACTGGGTTATGGGTCCCCTTAGTTTTTGTTTCCTAGATTTTAGGGTTGTCCCGATCGGATCGGGTGATCGGAAATCTGCAAGCTCACAAGGTGGCGCGAAGCAACGCGTTGTGAGTTTGTAGATTTGTAGTTTGGGTCCCGGGAGAATTTCTGTTTTGGTTCACGGGCTAAAAAGTTTATCCAAACTGACTTTTTCAGAAAATGTATTATTTCACTTTTACATGTCAAAGTAATTGTAAAAAATAGCAAAAATCGAAGATGTTCAAGTACAAGGTCACAACGCGTTGCTTCGCGTTGTCAACTTATAGATCGGCGGTTTAAGCTACTTTTGCGTGACAGTCTTGTACGACAATGTAGGGTATTGATTTAAGAAAAAACATTAAAAGTTGAAATATGGATAGACAAGGTTTCTGCTCGCCAGTGACAATATAATAAATACTACACTGGTAGAAGAGGACATATTTCTATCACACTGTAGGTCACTGTAGGTATCACAGCCACAATTTCTAGGTTAGCTGCATAGCAACATTGATATCATTGTTGACGATCATCCTAGGCCATATCTTGTGGAAAATATCTGTGGATGACAAATACGCAAAAAATAAAAAAGGAAAATTGATTGTACTGAAGCCCATAAGATAGGAGACCCTAGAGGAGTTTACATTACATAGTGTAATATAACCCCACCTCTAAACCAAACCATATCCCCCAGCTTTAACCTGTTAAGCCTCTAATTCCATACAGATACTGTTCATTATCAGGGCTCAGATATGTTATTCGCGCCGCACTGGTCCGCTGTGTCTGGACAGGAGGACATGACATTTAACCACTTGAACCCTCTCGACTTGGTAAACTCAACTATCAACTATATTCACCAAAAATAGCCGATCTACAAGCTCACAATGCATTTTTTACCCCCCCCCCCCACACACACACACACACACAATAGGGATGCTGGGGTTCACGTGGCGAAGAATACAATGTGGGGGGAGAGTCTACCTGGAGTATCTCCATGGTTACAGACACCATCTGGTGAATCATGAAGTTATTCTGAACAGTGGAACAAATAGGGAGAATGTATTTCTTGATTTCTTCCCATGTTTTTTTTTCTTCCTTTTTTTCAAAAGTAAAGCTGTGTTTTTATTCAATACAGGCTCTGAATACAAAATCCCTCTGTTACAATCAAGTTTTATCTACAGTAGCTATAATAGATATCATGTTTGTAACATTATTCTTCACATTTGGCAAGTATCCTATTGACGATCCTTGCTGCGCGTCACTCCCCGAGCCGTCTCTCTCTCTTGGTTTCCTGTCATTCTCTATACTAGTATCAATAAAAGCCAAAAACAGCCGATTACAAGCTCACAATGCATTGCAATCTGCTATTTTAGTTTGACACTCTTGTATGATGAAGTAGGGTATTCATTTAGGGGGGAAAAGGTTGAGATGCAAGGTTTCTACGCAACAGCAACGATATGCAAATTGGTGTGTCAAACTCGAACATAGGCCAAGCCAATTATCCTGCTGAGTACAGCAGAAGACAATAACAGTAACCATAACAGTAACCGTATCTATTTCTGTCTGTACTGTGCATTAAACTAATTGTGCCACAGGGCTCAGTAGCACGAGACAGACGTCAGCAGAATATTTGGGCCAGATTTGCAGGCTTTTATTTCCGGCGATTAGTCTTCTTTTATGTAACGTGCAATCCAGACAGAGGCTTTTATCGTGAGTACTGTGTGGATGGCTGATTCATCCTGCCTGCAACAATTCACTCCATGCACGACAGTGTGCCCTGAGTCTCCGGAGCTCCACTGATCACGACAGTGTGCCCTGAGTCTCCGGAGCTCCACTGATCACGACAGTGTGCCCTGAGTCTCCGGAGCTCCACTGATCTTGTTCGACATTGCCTCGGGGACAAAGCAAGCCAAGCCAGGAAAAGTGTCATACTGTAGAAGTGGAAGTGAACCTTGTATTTCGCCTACCAATAACAGTGCAGAGAGGGTTGTCGCTCCAAATTTGGTGAGTGTTCTCTCCGCTGTGTTCTACCGGAGAGGGGAGGTGGAGGTGGAAGAGTGTGGCGCACAGATCGAGATCGTTGAACCAACAGAATCCACCGTCTGTTTTTTTGCCGGCGAATTTGAATACACCAGAAATGATAACGTTTGATAACGTTTGATATATTGATGTTTTCATGTAGTCTATTATTATCTAAGAAGAAATTGGTCGTGCCTTGCAGTGTGTGTAAATACCAGTAATACAGATGGTTTAAACATAAACATGTAAAGGATAATGCGTGTGTGAACTGTGAAACATCTATTTCCCGATAAAATATCAATGTTGTTTTGTCTTGTTTTCCTAAACACTACATAGATTAAATGTGTCGTGAAGTCATTTGGGACCTAACCTAACGGGGCAAGAGCGACAGATAAACAGATAAATCACGTGAGACGCTCTGAAGCTTTGTATCTTCAGAATGGTACAATCTCCTGAGCCTCAATCGGCCGGCATCAGTCCACACTGCAACAGGATCGTTCAGACTTGCTTCCAATGTTGTCTCTGCATTGTTCTAAAATGGTTTTGTCTCACCGTGAATCTTTGGTCTCTAAACTGTCTAGGCTTAAGACCTGACAGGACCTCTCTGTGTACACTCTTAACGTAGCTTGCAGTGGGCGTTGATGTCTGTCTTAATATACAGCTGAGCTGTGTTTTGCGACGTGACACACCTTCACCCATAAGTCAGTGTGACAGGTAGGATCATGAATGATGGAGCCCCAACGGCCACATCCAACCTCCTCCCTTTTACGCCTCCTTTCTGGCCCCCCACCCACCCAGCCCCCCTCCCCCGCCTCCTGCACCCTCAACCCATAAATCAATGTTGTCGGCCAGAAACCTAGCATCTCCATATTTCCATTTTCTTTTGTTGTTTTTCAGTGGTTTTCTCAACCGTTTGAGGCAGCAAACCCCACCCCCCCAAAAAAGTAATCATAGTTGAACAGTTGACCACCACCCACCCACCACCCACCCTGACAAGCACTTGAAATCGTAGGAATTGAGGCATTACATTTCGTTTGACTGTTGTTCCACAGATTTATATTAAGAATGTTCTTAAAATTGATTTGCCTCCAGCACATGTACGTATGGTTCACTCAGCTTGGTATTGTGGCTGCTTTGGAGAAATGATCTTTTAAAGATGAATAATCATTTGGATAAAGTTATTTTATATACAGTGTATATATATATATATATATATATATACTGTACATACGATACGGTTGTGATGATGCTGTGTTATTGGTCGTGTTGTTGATCATAAAAAAGAAGGTCCTTAAAATTGTAACTTAACTGACATCTGGGGAAAGTTAATAAAAAAGTAATAAAGTAATAATAAAGTAATAAAAAAGGAAAGGTTTAGGAACATAATGAGTATTGGGGTGGTCCCGACGTGCCTCATGTTGCATCATTCTCTCGGGTCTTTCCAGTAAAGCCCAGGATCACAGGATCTGTGACGACGGCAGGTGTCACGTCCATAATGAGTTGCACCACATGTCCCCAAACCAATCCCACCTCTCACCTGTCCCACTGATTTATGAGCGGGACGGATTCACCGCCATTTATAACGGGCACTAAATTCACGCTCGCCTCGTCCTCTGTCCCTTTAATCACTTTCAAACCTGGCGTCCCCATTTTGGGCATTGGGCTATTTTCTCTCTTTTTTTTTTAACCCATTTAGGCCTGACGTCGAAATAAAAAATAATATATATTTCAAAGATTTGTGCCGCATTTTCACGATTTTTCAAAAATAGCAGACCTACAAGCTTGTAGATCTGCTATTTTTCAATAGCTAAATTATAACAATGTTTGAAACACCAAAAAAATGGGTTTTAAACTGCCTGAGCTTCCGTGTTGTGTCCAGTGACTCCATGTTGTGTTGCTGCCATTCATCCTAATATCCACTCCTCTCTCTCTCTCTCTCTCTCTCAGTAACACAGATGTCCATACTGTGTTGCTGCCATTCATCCTAATATCCACTCCTCTCTCTCTCTCTCTCTCTCTCTCTCTCTCTCAGTAACACAGATGTCCATACTGTAGCATCTTTAATCTAATATCCACTCCTCTCTCTCTCTCTCTCTCTCTCTCTCTCTCAGTAACACAGATGTCCATACTGTAGCATCTTTAATCTAATATCCACTCCTCTCTCTCTCTCTCTCTCAGTAACACAGATGTCCATACTGTAGCATCTTTACTGAAGCTGTATCTCAGAGAGCTGCCGGAGCCCGTCATCCCCTTCTCCAAATATGAAGAGTTCCTAAGCTGCACCAAACTCCTCAGCAAGGACGATGCATCTGTAAGGCATTCAATAGACCAGATTGATCATTGTGCTTCTAGTCATATACAAGTTATCGGCAGAATTCACCTTCATTTACAGTGTTAACAAACGAAAGTGTCGCCTAAGGATCATTAACTTTCTGAAATTGTTCTCCATCTGGTTCATACAGTAGGTATATTCTATTCTACAAATGTAATATTATTAATTTAATTTAAATTATCATATTACTAACAATATGAAATAGTCGCCAGGAAATATTTCACATCAACAAATGTAATAATAGTTGATGGGTAATATTTGCATTCTGTCTGGATTTACTCATGAATCAAACAACACTTAATATAGCCTACTTTTGGGGCGTTTAATTTGCCCCAAAAATAACACTTGCCGTTTGTAAGGACCTTTTGTAGTATGTCAACAGACGAATATCAATGCTGAAAAGAATCCCTTACGTTTCTACGTCCCAAAACTGGTCTCTCAGAGCCCAGTTGTCCAGTACAATGGCCTTGTTATGCCTGTCTGTATTTGTAGCATGGTAATTGGATTTCTGTCACAGACTCACACGATAAAACATGCTTCACAGGAGACCAGGTTTCTGCTTCAAACCTGCTCACTTTCACCTTACCCTCAGAAACTGTGTTCATTTATTCATAGGGTCAAGGCATCTGTTCTGTGTGTGTGTGTGTGTGTGTGTGTGTGTGTGTGTGTGTGTGTGTGTGTGTGTGTGTGTGTGTGTGTGTGTGTGTGTGTGTGTGTGTGTGTGTGTGTGTGTGCGTGCGTGCGTGCGTGCGTGCGTGCGTGCGTGCGTGCGTGCGTGCGTGCGTGCGTGCGTGCGTGCGTGCGTGCGTGCGTGCGTGCGTGCGTGCGTGCGTGCGTGCGTGCGTGCGTGCGTGCGTGCGTGCGTGCGTGCGCGCGCCTAGATTCCACTGTTGTAACCACTGTTGCAATGCATTGTAGTTGTTTTGCTGGACTACAAAGCATGTTGTTTAGACAGGTGCTTGATGTCCTAGTTGCGTTGAGACGCTACACTGTATTATTTTCACTCTACTTATGTGACCGTTTACCATCAGTCATTTGTTGACTAGGCTTCATACCATTTACCCAGATTTCACCCTTGTAAGTCACTCTGGATACGAGCATGTGTTAAATGCTTCTCTTGTCATTGTGAATCTGTAGACTAAGTTCTACATGAATTATTCCGGCATCAGTAGTAAAAAGGTTTTTATGGGCATGTGCTTGATGATGGATTCATGGAGGTGAAACACTGTGGCTGCACACATGAGGATCTGTAAATATCCCCTCGACAGCTGAGTTCAGCTCAGAGATGCCCTGCCTTTTAACCCATTCTGGGCGGGAACCCCTTTTGGTGTTTTAACTAAGCATTATGCTATACTTTAGCTATTGAAAAATAGCAGATCTACAAGCTCATAGCGCGCCACCGAGTGGCGCGCTAAGAGCTTGTAGGTCTGCTATTTTTGAGAAATCGTGAAAATGCGGCACAACATTTTGAATTATATATTCTTTCAGAAGACTTTTGTTTTTATTTCGACATCAGGCCTACGTAAATGGGTTAAATCTCCAGGGGCTCAGTGTGTCCACAGGACTCTGAGAGCTGCTGTACCGGAGAGGGAATTGAGTCGAATGTGGAGCGAACAAAACTCAAATCACTTTTCTTCTTGCTTCACTATGAACTGCAATGCCAGACTCGACAGGTTTGAAAACCTCACGGTGCCACAGAATGAGATCAATTTCTAGTAATCATGTGAGCTATACGGATTGAATAAGTGTCTAAGCTTGATTCTTTTGTCACTTTTTCCCTATTTTGGGATCATGTTTTGCATAAAACCGTCAGGTTGCAAAGATAGATGCTAGTATTATGAAGGAATATGGCAGTTGTCCAAGATGAACACGCCTACAGAGGTATGATCAATTGGCGCTTGACAAGGATTATTGATCAGTATATCAACAGACATGAGAGCCTGTCTTGAACCAAAGGTCCATATTGGTTATGGAGCAGCCATGTGTGATATGAATGTGAAATGATCATATAGGGATTCATTGTTAATTAAAGTTGTTTATGGGGATAATACACTTTATGATAAATGTTGGTTCTGTAGTAAATGGGGCCTTTTTATAGTGCTTTACAAAGTGCATTACATTCACAAACATTCAAACAACGATGAATCTCCAAACTGTTCATCAGGACTAGTTCCAGGTTCCGTCTTTCTTTCTCAAGGACACATTGTTTGACTCTAACCCCGGAGGAGCCAGGAATTCGGAATTAATTGTGATGTCATGTGTGTTTTAAGCTGTAAATCACAATGCTAATTGATCAAAATGACATTCTGTTTTCACCAGGGCATAAAGGAACTGAAACAACTTGTGGACGGTCTACCTCCTGTAAATTACAATCTTCTGAAGTACATCTGCAGGTACATAACGTTTACGTTAAAGTTCCACTTGAGGATAAACATTACAAAAACGAAGCATCTAAATATCTTCTTTTTCTGTTTCACAGATTTTTAGATGAAGTCCAGTCATGCTCCGGAGTGAATAAAATGAGCGTCCAAAACCTGGCCACCGTATTTGGGCCAAATATCTTGAGGCCAAAGGTTGAGGATCCAGTAGCAATTATGGAAGGTCAGTATGTATGCCTTGTAGTCTGGTGTGTGAAATAGAGATTAATATTTGACATGGCATACTGTATGATGTTATCATTAACCCATTTAGGCCTGACATCGAAATAAAAAAAAACGTTCGCTCTGAAAGAATATATATTCAAAGATTTGTGCCGCATTTTTATGATTTTTCAAAAATAGCAGACCTACAAGTTCATAGCGCGCCACCAAGTGGCGCGCTATGAACTTGTAGGTCTGCTATTTTTCAATAGCTAAAGTATAACATAATGCTTAGTTAAAACACCAAAAGGGGGGGTGCCCGCTGGCCAAGTGGTCCAGGCGCATGCCACATATAGGCTCTAGCCTGACAGCGTGTCGCGTGTTCGAGTCCCGTTCATGACGACCTTTGCTGCATGTCACTCCCCTTCTCTCCCTCCCACTTTCCTGTCTGTCTTCACTAATGACTATATCAATAAAGGCAAAAAGCAAAAAAAAAAAAAAAGAAAACACCAAAAGGGGTTCCCGCCCAAAATGGGTTAACCACTTTCAAAGTGGCATACCTATATCAAACCATCAAACATTTTGCAAGGAAATATAAACATTTTCCAAATAGAGAAACTAGCCAGTAAGCTCACACTGTGTCACATGCGTTATGACTATGAGCATGTATTGTAGATTGACTGTTTTGGCACACAAAGAAGTATATAGAAGGGCTTAAGTGGTTAATTTATTGTTTATTTCTATCCCCATTAGCTACTACCTTAGTAGCAGCTACTTTTCCTGGGGTAAACACATAAAATACATTACATAATATAAGACAGTATAAGAAAAAACTTGAAATACAACCAAATATAAAACTATTGATGTTTGATGATGTTGTACATTATTGCATAAATATAACAACTTAATAACTCAAAAGCCATAAATACAACTAAATCCCCTTGGATTCTAAACGCTACAGATGTGAACCAGATGAACAGTTCTTTGTGTAAGCGGATGTTTGTGTTGGGCTCGTGTTGTACAGGTACGGTTCTGGTCCAGCAGCTGATGGCCGTTCTGATTGGTCGCCATGACGTGCTGTTCCCCAGAGACGAGGACAACGGCCCCGCCGCGCAGGAGCTTCTCAACAACAACGTCGAGTCGCCACGGCGACATGCCGGCGACACCGCCGCCACGATCACCGCGGGACAAAACCAGAACGCCGAGAACAACAACACGCAGATAGTCCGACAGTGTGTCTGGGAGGCGCCCGAGTCCCCTCCTCACCGGCAGCACGGCGGCGGCGGTGGCGGCGGCGGCGACAACAGCAGCTCCTCCCCGCGCTCCGCCAGCCCCCGTGGCGGCGGCGGCCTCCTCGCGGGACAGTTCGACCTCGCCCGTAGCCCCCCTCCGACTGTGAAGAAGAACCCCGCCTTCAGTAAAGGCAGTGGCATCGTCACGAATGGCTCCTTCAGCCCCTCCTCTCCCCCCTCCTCGGACCCCAACCACGAGAGGAGCCAGACTCTGCCCGGAGGTGGCGTGGCGAGCCTGCAGGCGCGCCGCAACGGCACCCTTAAAGGCTCGGGCACGAAAATGGGAACTGGTGGGGTGACCACTGGAGGGGGGGGTGGTGGCGGCGGGGGAGGGGTAGGGAACGGCGTCCGCATGGGCGTTTCCAGCACGGACGTGATGCACGGCACTCTGAACGGCCGCGGCGGGCTCTGGGTGCCGAACGGCTACGTGACGCTGCGCGACAACAACAAGGCGCGAGACGGCCCCCACCACCACGGGGACCAGAACCGCCTGTCCACCTACGACAACGTCCACCTCAACCAGCACAACCTCCAGCAGCAGAACCACCACGTGACGGCCAACTGTCTGAACAGCGGCTGTGAGGACAAGCAGAGTGTGGACAGCGCCACCTGGTCCACCTCCTCCTGCGAGATCTCCCTGCCGGACAACTCCACGTCCTGCCGCTCCTCCACCACCACCTGCCCCGAGCAGGACTTCTACAGCAGTCACTACGAAGAGCTGGACGGACCGGGCCACGAGAGTGACCTCTGTCAGTCCGGAGGAGGAGGAGGAGGAGGAGGAAATGGCAGTGGAGACGGAGGTGGTGTTGGACGAGGGAGAAGCAGTGGAGGAACCAGTAGTAGTGATAACAGTGATGGCTTCCCGGTCAGTAATGGGACTAGTGGTCACAGCGCTCTCCACAGCTTAGTCTCCAGCCTTAAACAGGAGATGCACAAACAGAAGACAGAGTACGAGGCCAGGATAAAGAGGTAAGGATAGAATAGTATAGAATAGAACGGCCTGGGCCGGCTTAGCGGTCCAGGCACCTTGGCTGCGAATCCAGCATGACAGTGTGTCGTGGGTTCGACTCCCGATCCCGACGAGTGTGTCTTCCCCCCATCTCTCTCCCCGTTTCCTGTCTACCTACTGCACATCTATCAATAAAGGCAAAATAATATCGTAAAAAATGTATACGAAGAATAGAATAGAACAACAAAGCACACAAAGCCAAACGTGCAGGGTAGGTGGGTGCGGGACAAAATTAATAAAGTAAAGTGAATTGCTTTAGGAGCTACTTTTATAAACTTAGTCTGAAAAAATCATGTGATAATGCAAGACTTTCCGAAACACACTGGTATAATAATAAGTAAGTAAGTAAGCCTTGCCGAGCCACATAGGGGCAGGAGCCTATCTCCTGTTTCTGTAGCGTGAGGCAGCTTGATGTACAAGTACACCCCCTGGACATGACGCTAGTACAGTATGTCGCAGGGACTCACCCACAATCCAACACTTGTGAGTGTCAAGCAGGGAGGCACTGGGTCCCATTTTTTCACAGTCTTTGGTATGACCCGGCCAGGCATCGAACCCTGACCTCCCAGTCTCATGGCGGACACTCTAACCACAAGGCCACTGAGCTGGTGATATTAATAATAGACAGTATGGTAAATAATCTGTGGCGTACAGATAGATCTAGGGACATTGAGATGGTTAATTCCAGTGAAAGCACTTCTTTTCTTTTTATGATTCAAAGTTTTGTTGCTTTTTTCAGTTTAAGCACAAAGGAATGTCTGAGAATGTAAATAAAATAATCATACAAACAATTAAGACAACAAATGAAACAAAACTAGACAAAAACAATCAGTGAAAAGACTTCTGTCGAGGTGTGAATGTGGTCTTAACGGACCATTTACTGGAGGGATGTTTTGGGAATTTGTGTCCTCATCTTCGTCTTCAATGTTTGCACAATGTTTGTGTTTACACAAACACTCAAAACTGGTCATTCATTATCAATGGCATTTAATGTTTGTATTAAGACAATGTTTGTGTTTACACACACCCTCAAAGCTGGACATAGGAGGGGCTAGCCCTCAAACACGTAATTTCAGAAATGTTTTCAGAAATAGCAATTTTGGACAAAATGAGCCTCATTTGCTTTTGCTTGTCGAACAGAAAGTAGACACATTGATCGATGAACTATCTGTCACCTTTCCACTTGACTCCTTCTTCTAAATGTCCACTGACTGCCTTTCCAGCCTGGAGCAGCGTAACCTGGAGCTGGAGACAGAGATGGTGAACATCCACGAGGAGCTCGACCAGGAGAGGAAGAAGTACACCATGGTGGAGATCAAGCTACGAAATGCAGAGCGTGCCAAAGACGATGCCGAGCGACGCAACCAGACGCTGCAGAAGGAGATGGAGCAGTTCTTCTCCACGTTCGGTGGCCTCACCACGTCTGGCACCGGAGCGGCCACTGACAACCGTCGGCCGGAACGTAACAATACCATCTGGATCCAGTAGAAGGACCATCGCCTGGCCAGAATGCGGCAACACAGTGATGTGGGCTGCGTCATTTATAATGGACACTGGAGATGATGTGTTATGTGATGTGAATGTAAAAGGGGGTCCAAGTTGGTTTTAGTTTCTGTCATTTGCAGGGGATTCTACGTGACTGAGGAGATGAATATAGGCACCTTTGGGAACTGAAGACGAGTCAAGTCACCTGTGAAACTATAGATGTCACCGGAGGTGATCTTGCTGAATATCGACCTAACGATCTTCTACATACTCAGAATGTGGTATGGTTACGTTACGTCAGAAAACTTTCACTCACTCATTTGTAAAGTGAAGTGAACAGACTCTTAATCTTAAAAAAAAACGACTTCTGATACAAGCTCTGGACCTGAAAACCCTGAAAGACGTGGAAAAACTCTCCCCACCCCCCGTTTCACTTTTGAGATCCAACCAAATATGTAACCAACTTATTGTTCCATGTAAGTCTGTATCTGCCTTTGTACATAGAGGGAAACAATGCTGAAGATGATATGGCAGCATAAGTATGTAAAAACAAAAAGGAAAAAAAAAGAAAGATCTAAAGTAATATTTTAATGTATGTATGATATTTAAGCAGAGTTATCAATATATGATATTTTATTTTATATCAAGGCTTTTCCTTGCACTTACAGGTTTGTTTAATTTCTACAATGTGGTACTGAACATTTCATGTGCATTATCCAAAATGGGTGAATATACTGTATATGTGTCTATGCTTCTGTGCCGTTACCTTCAGTCCATGACCAAAAAAAAAAAAGACCTGTAATGTAAATATTTTATAGATCACTGTAGACTAGACACTGCTTTAAGCATGATTCAGAAAGATTTGGCCTGTGTTTAAATCAATACTTGAGGATGTTTTATAGCTTGTAAACTAAATTTCCGAGAGTTCCCGGTTGGAATTCATTGGGACGAATAGCCTCTATGTTGTTGCCTCTATTTCTGTTGTGATTTCAATTATTGTATTCCGAGGGCTGTGTACATTCTCCCCCAAAAAGAGCACTGTAGGTGTAGTCATTCTGTGAATGCTTTGGGAAGCGTAGCTTTGATGGAGTATTGCAATGTGCACAGTGGAAAACAGACCGGGATGCCTGCTGGAAGAGACAGTCCCATGTAATCCACTTGTCATAACCACTTTGTGGTGTTATCCTTGCGTCACATACAAGACATTTATGTGTGTGTGTGTGTGTGTGTGTGTGTGTGTGTGTGTGTGTGTGTGTGTGTGTGTGTGTGTGTGTGTGTGTGTGTGTGTGTGTGTGTGTGTGTGTGTGTGTGTGTGTGTGTGTGTGTGTGTGTGTGTGTGTGTGTGTGTGTGTGTGTGTGTGTGTGTGTGTGTGTGTGTGGCTACTGTGAACCGAAGGGGGTGACATCAGATGTGTCAGAACGTATGAGTTGGATCAACAGCTAGATACAATTGTACATGCAGTACATGCAACAGGAAGAGGTGTGTGTGTGTGTGTGTGTGTGTGTGTGTGTGTGTGTGTGTGTGTGTGTGTGTGTGTGTGTGTGTGTGTGTGTGTGTGTGTGTGTGTGTGTGTGTGTGTGTGTGTGTGTGCATTTCATAGTCCAGGGAGGTCAGAGTACAATTTGTGAATGTCTAAGTAACTTGTTGATTATGTATATTTATGTAGCTTTCAAATGTTGTCTGCAGATGAGATATTAATGGGCACAAGTGGAATGATTTGAGTCTAAAGCTGTGGCTAGTCTTCTGTCAAACACACATGCACGTACGTACGTACACTCATGTGCACGCGCGCGTGCGCACACACACATACACACACACACACACACACACTCACTATCTGTTCTAGTGGCTCAAATCTGCTGCTAGGTGACTTTCCTGTGGAGAGGAGGACCTATTTAGGCCTTGCACCAGTCTTAATTAAACCTACGGTAATGTATTGTTCCTCTCACAACATTGTCACTCGCCTAGGATAACTAACTCAAACACTGAACACACTGAAAAAATGTGGCTTCAAACCGAACCTCTGAAATGTGCCGTCTACCGACCCGTGAAAATAAAGTGCCTGGACAACCACCAAACAGAGGGGAGCCTGGATTAATTAATCAGGCGATAATAGACTTCAGTGTCATTTCATAAATAAATATGGGGTGTCAAACAGTTCAAACAATTAAAAAAATAGCGAAGATGGATGTACAAGCTGACAACTCAAGAGCGTTGCAACGCGAGGTTTGTACTTCCACTATCTTTGCTATTTTGGAGGGGAAAAGAGAACATTTTGAAAATGTTCTGACTATAAATGGCATGCCTCAAAATAGCGATGCCAGGTTGAAAGTAGTTACGGAATGTATGGTTGCACACAAGAAAACATGTGTCTGTCGTGTACGTGTTCTCTGTCAAATGTATAGATAATGGACGGGCATGGATTGCGATGCACACAGCATTGATCAGATTCATCTGTGGAAGAAATAATTAAGAGTTGAGGAAAAATATGCTTAAAATAATGTAATGTTAGGTTAAATGTACATGAACACTCCCCTGAGACTCCAAACGATGCCCCTGATACACTTGATGCAAGCTGACCGTGTCGGCGTGATCCCTAATATAAGGAGCAGGTTATGGACAGAAGACTGGGGCAGTAGTGGAATGTTTTCATGACACGATGCTTCCCACAGGAAAATAATAATAAAGTTGTCTGAATTATGAGTAAAATATGCACGTTTGTGTATCACTTTGTCATTGACTTTGCTTGAATAGCCCAGCCCTTTACAGAACTTTGATTTAACCCTATGGTAACAATTTCTATCTCTAAGTCCATGATGTCTATAATGAATTATAAACATACAGTACAATGCATGCATTATATAATCAACTCATTACACTGCATGTATAACTAAAGTACAGCACTCAGACATACTAGTCGGACTCGGAATGATTTGTAAAATACGTTTTCAGGACAGTAGTCAAAATTCAGTAATTCTCATAGTCAAAATAATGCATTAAAATTATAACATTAATATAATTTTAGGGCATGTGTATAATGCATTATAGTGTGATCTAGTAAGACATAAGTGTTCATTGGATGCTTAAATCTATGGAAAAACAACAGCATTTCTGCCTACACCTCCAGGAATGTCATTATTCCGTTAATTTAATCAACGACTACTTAATAACTATACAGTTTATAAACCTTTAATATCAGAACGAAAATTAATTTGTGAACATATAATTATAGCCGATCTACAATCTTACATCTTAGCATCGCGAGTCGCAATGCATTGTGAACTTGCAGATCGGCTATGTTCACTACTTTGTGTGACATTCTTATGATAAAGTAGGGCGATTAATTTACAAAGAAAGCTTTTGAAATATGGACACTGTATGAGGTTTCTGTCCGACAGCAACAAAATGTAGGCCTAATTCCTGAATCCCCTTTGATATATCCTACTGTCACATTTGCCTGATTATTACAATTACTTATAGGTTCTGTAGCTCTGAGTTTAGTGTGTCCTCTGTGTGTGTATGTGTGTGTGTGTGTGTGTGTGTGTGTGTGTGTGTGTGTGTGTGTGTGTGTGTGTGTGTGTGTGTGTGTGTGTGTGTTTATTTAGCCTACACACACACACACCGTCACCGGGGACACTGGGCTAACTGTTTTGTATGTAGGTCTATTTATTTTCTGTAATATTTATTATAATTTTTATTATGTTAGTAGTCATAAAAAATAATTAGTGGCTATTTTTACACTATTCTGAGGTTTATGGTTTGACTAAGCGAGTTTCAACTGTGATTTACTCTGTAACGGTAGATGGTAAGAACCCAATATAATATAGTATACATTCAAGTCTATATTTTGATACATATCATGGGCACCAAGTCATACATGCATGAATAGACAAGGTACTGGTAAGACTGTACCATGTAAACATGGTATATATCAAAATGTGCGTTAGAATGTCTAATTTTATCCAAAAATTGGTAAGATTGTTCATGACTGACCATGCTATTTATAGATGGCAAAATATCTACAGTGGTATGTGAGAACCTTTTCATTTTATTTTTTTTAAATTTAACTAGACAACTCACCCTTTAAAATTAGATATGGCATGGGTGTGTACGCCCAGCAGAAGAAATCGCACCATTATAATTTTGCATTCAATTCTGTCTCCTGGGTTATGTGTACCAGTCGCCACAATATATATATATATATATATACACATACATACATTTTAGCTAAAAATAATAATAAAAAGAAAAGACAAGCACTTTACCTTCATAATCAAACAGGTACTGTTCAATAAAGAACTTGTAGCCTTTTTCCCGTTGTGTGAGAATGCAGAAACAAGTCGCTCTACATCATGAAAGCGCATTTGCGGCAGATGGCAGAGGAGAATTCCATGATCTGAAGAGAGCAACAATAATGATCAACATGGAAATGGTTTAGATTAAGATTTAACGAACAATCGTTCCAGTGATACAATGGCAACTAAAGTAAACAAGAAAGTTAAACAAAAAATGCACTTATATAATGTAATTTTTTTTCCCTGCATGCTTTGTGTTTAAATGTGAATTTAAACATAGGACTACAATGGAAACAAGTCTTCCAGGCTTTTTTGTGTTCATTTTCTTTTAAGCTTCAATGTATAACGATATCGCTGTACTATTTGCAAAATGTTAATCAAGTATTCAATGAATCAACATTAGGTGGGTGATTACATTCATATACCTGACCTGTACAGTTGATGCAAAGTCCTATGGATAGGCTGGCTCGCAGTGCTGCAGGGACAAGCACCTGTCAATCAATCAAGAGATTAAGATTCAGTACATTGTTGGAAAATTATACATAAACAATCTATAGGCTATGCAGTATCCACTGAGGATTTGTGTTTCTTTATTAGTGGTTAATCAAATTATTAATTTACCTGTGTAGTAGGACCCAACGCCAAAAACTGAGTCCTGACCAGCCATTTGGTTACAGATGAGATACACTGATCACAGTTCCGCCCCTTTCATGACGGACGCGGACGCCGTCCGTCATGAAAGGGGCGGGACTGCGACGGTAGCGAAGCTCGCTCTAGCGTTAGCTCAGAGTCAGAACTTCCTCTTCGTGCTGGAGTTAGTGGAGTATAGACGTAGACGACATTCCACTGACAGGTAATGATACGATAAATATCTGATTCAAGCCGCTTCAATCGCTTAAATGTCGTTGTGCGTTGGTTAAAAAAGACCCGACCGGTAAACATGTCCACACAAACAATTAGTCACTATCCACAGTTTATGTTCATCTGGGGGAGAGAGAGAGAGAGAGGGAGGGAGAGGAGAAACCGCGTGGTGCTAGCTAGAGACGCCATACGGATCATTTGAGTCCGCCCTGGCCGCAAGTGTGCCACGTTCTCATTCTAAGCTACTTTCTTATAGCGTTATCAAAGTTTAGACCTTGATAAGGTCTCAAATATCGTAGTTTGCTGTTGATGCTGTCTAACAGCAAAACGTATATTCGTTTTAATGGATTAAATTACATTAAAGACACCGATGTTTCAGATCTTCCACAGGCGGGAGGCGGATAATAAAACGGAATTCCACGTACTTTTAGCCCAAGATTTAGACTCGTACGAGTCTAAATCTTGTGCTGGCTGACTTTATTATTAAAAGCCAGAAGAAGCTGCGTCAAAGATACGTTTTGAGGGGGAAAAGCATGCTAAAAGCTATTGATTCCAAGCTTCAAAATTAAAACTAGTATGCATAGAGATAACATGGAAGCTAGAAGCAGCTTCTTGCTTTTAGCTTCCTCTGTGTGAATTAGTCATGATCCTAGCCCTGGTCCAGTGCTTACAGCGAGTAGAGCGAGTCTCTCTCTGACGCCCTGTGGCAGTCCCTTCCGCAGCCCTCTGGTCATATTCTCACTCCCGTGCGCGGGTTTTCAAATACCAGCAAATAAACAAAACGACGTTTTCTAAAATGCACTATTTTAATCATTGAATAAAATAAATCCAACCAGATCGGCGCAGGCAAAACCCGGAAATGCCATAGTAGAAGAAATGACTCTGCCCGGTAAATTCAGGGTACATTGCGTTATTAAAATGGCACAAAGTGCATTTTAGAGAAGCTGGGGACCTGAGACGCTTCCCAGCTACGAGAATAGACTTTTACGTCGTTTTGTTTATTTGCTGGTATTTGAAAACCCGCGCACGGGAGTGAGAATATGACCAGAGGGCTGCGGAAGGGACTGCCACAGGGCGTCAGAGAGAGACTCGCTGTAAGCACTGGACCAGGGCTATCATGATCCCTTCTGCCCGGCATAACTTGGATCTTTACGTTCCCTGTCTGTCCGAGACCACCAGGGCTCCAAAATAGCTAGTGGTTATCACAATTTAAATAAATAAGCATCAATAAACTATTCCACATTGATTAACTCCATTCCTCTACCTTTTTCTCCTTCCATTAATTCGAGCTACATTAATTCTATTGGTTATATTTATATATATTTAATTACATAATTTTACTAGTAGTATACTCCTGACTACCATACATATATTACACAATGCAAGTCAATAACTAGTAGCCTAATCTGTGATATATTTTCGTGTTTTCTGTAGATTTTGTGTGTGTGTGTGTGTGTGTGTGTGTGTAATTTGCACATTAGATTAGCAAAAATAAAACGGTCTGTAGCAGCTAGTTTAAAAGATCGGTTTCTCCGAATTGGGTAAATTGCAGATGACCGATAGACATTTTGAGTGAAAATGGCTTGAAAGTGGCTTATATGATTAAAGTGGTGTTAAGAAGTCATGTACATTAAAAAAAAAAAAATCCACAAATTTTCACCATTCGAGAATGCAACAACAGCAAGACTTAGCGACCATCAAGGCCGCTATGTCTGTGGTGGTGAATCGGGTGGACGTTCTGCCGGATGACAACAACAAGACAAATATGATTCAACGCTTGGCGCAAATGGCCACTGAGTCGAATGGTTCTGCGGAAGGTCAGTAATAATTGTAAATAGATTAACTACCTGATTCACCACCTCTGCTTCGCGTCGGTGGTTAATCAGCCTGTTGGTTATTTATCTATAAACAATGACCACTCAGCCATACATTATCCCTTATTTATGTACTGTACTCAGCTCCGGACATAACTCGATACTCGATTAACAGTGATTTTCATGCTATGTCTGTCAGTGACAGAGAGGGCGTTATTAGTGTGGTTGCAACCAGACTAGTGTTGTCCCACTTTATTATTAGTGTGGCTGCCGGACATAATTTCAACAAAACTTCTCTCCATTTTTGACAGAGGCACAAACTTTTGCCAATATTTGTGCTTCGGCCAAAGCACTGAGGGTCCTGAACCAGCATAATGTTGGAGCAGTGCGACCCCCAATTCAAACCCCTTTGAACAACATCATCAAGATCTGCGAAAAATACTATATTTAGGTAAGATAACGTACCATCAAGCAATGTTAACTAATATTTCTGTTTTGGACCAGTTTTAATTTTTTTCTGAAAGCCTTTCCTAAAAAAAAAATTGCAGATCTAAAAAAATGACTTGGGACAATTGTTTTAAGAAGGTGATGGTATATGCTTGTTTTCTTTAGAGGCACGGTCATGGGCTCTTGCCGGAACTCGGAGAATGAAGATAGCCCGGAGATAGCCCGGAGATGGACAGAAATGGAGACATGGACGTCCCCCCCACGTGGATGTTATTGTTCTGTTATTATGATGATCTAAAGACTATTAAAAACTTGATACAATATATTATGAGATTTTTACTTAAAAATTGGTCTGTTTGGGAAACGGTGTTCTACATAGACATTGATTTTATTTTTTAACTGGTGACAGGAATAATAATGGATTGCATTTTTATAGCTTTTCTATGCACTACGTGCTTACTCAAAGTGCTTTACAATGGTCTGTTCATTCATACATTGGGAGGTCAATGCCAGAGTCCTCACTTCCACATTCACACCAATGGTGGCAACCACTGGAAGCAAGGTGGGGTGCAGTGTCTTGCCCAAGGAATGCAACAACAGCAAGACTTAGCGACCATCAAGGCCGCTATGTCTGTGGTGGTGAATCGGGTGGACGTTCTGCCGGATGACAACAACAAGACAAATATGATTCAACGCTTGGCGCAAATGGCCACTGAGTCGAATGGTTCTGCGGAAGGTCAGTAATAATTGTAAATAGATTAACTACCTGATTCACCACCTCTGCTTCGCGTCGGTGGTTAATCAGCCTGTTGGTTATTTATCTATAAACAATGACCACTCAGCCATACATTATCCCTTATTTATGTACTGTACTCAGCTCCGGACATAACTCGATACTCGATTAACAGTGATTTTCATGCTATGTCTGTCAGTGACAGAGAGGGCGTTATTAGTGTGGTTGCAACCAGACTAGTGTTGTCCCACTTTATTATTAGTGTGGCTGCCGGACATAATTTCAACAAAACTTCTCTCCATTTTTGACAGCGGCACAAACTTTTGCCAATATTTGTGCTTCGGCCAAAGCACTGAGGGTCCTGAACCAGCATAATGTTGGAGCAGTGCGACCCCCAATTCAAACCCCTTTGAACAACATCATCAAGATCTGCGAAAAATACTATATTTAGGTAAGATAACGTACCATCAAGCAATGTTAACTAATATTTCTGTTTTGGACCAGTTTTTATTTTTTTCTGAAAGCCTTTCCTAAAAAAAAATCGCAGATCTAAAAAAATGACTTGGGACAATTGTTTTAAGAAGGTGATGGTATATGCTTGTTTTCTTTAGAGGCACGGTCATGGGCTCTTGCCGGAACTCGGAGAATGAAGATAGCCCGGAGATAGCCCGGAGATGGACAGAAATGGAGACATGGACGTCCCCCTCACGTGGATGTTATTGTTCTGTTATTATGATGATCTAAAGACTATTAAAAACTTGATACAATATATTATGAGATTTTTACTTCAAAATTGGTCTGTTTGGGAAACGGTGTTCTACATAGACATTGATTTTATTTTTTAACTGGTGACAGGAATAATAATGGATTGCATTTTTATAGCTTTTCTATGCACTACGTGCTTACTCAAAGTGCTTTACAATGGTCTGTTCATTCATACATTGGGAGGTCAATGCCAGAGTCCTCACTTCCACATTCACACCAATGGTGGCAACCACTGGAAGCAAGGTGGGGTGCAGTGTCTTGCCCAAGGAATGCAACAACAGCAAGACTTAGCGACCATCAAGGCCGCTATGTCTGTGGTGGTGAATCGGGTGGACGTTCTGCCGGATGACAACAACAAGACAAATATGATTCAACGCTTGGCGCAAATGGCCACTGAGTCGAATGGTTCTGCGGAAGGTCAGTAATAATTGTAAATAGATTAACTACCTGATTCACCACCTCTGCTTCGCGTCGGTGGTTAATCAGCCTGTTGGTTATTTATCTATAAACAATGACCACTCAGCCATACATTATCCCTTATTTATGTACTGTACTCAGCTCCGGACATAACTCGATACTCTATTAACAGTGATTTTCATGCTATGTCTGTCAGTGACAGAGAGGGCGTTATTAGTGTGGTTGCAACCAGACTAGTGTTGTCCCACTTTATTATTAGTGTGGCTGCCGGACATAATTTCAACAAAACTTCTCTCCATTTTTGACAGCGGCACAAACTTTTGCCAATATTTGTGCTTCGGCCAAAGCACTGAGGGTCCTGAACCAGCATAATGTTGGAGCAGTGCGACCCCCAATTCAAACCCCTTTGAACAACATCATCAAGATCTGCGAAAAATACTATATTTAGGTAAGATAACGTACCATCAAGCAATGTTAACTAATATTTCTGTTTTGGACCAGTTTTTATTTTTTTCTGAAAGCCTTTCCTAAAAAAAAATCGCAGATCTAAAAAAATGACTTGGGACAATTGTTTTAAGAAGGTGATGGTATATGCTTGTTTTCTTTGGAGGCACGGTCATGGGCTCTTGCCGGAACTCGGAGAATGAAGATAGCCCGGAGATAGCCCGGAGATGGACAGAAATGGAGACATGGACGTCCCCCCCACGTGGATGTTATTGTTCTGTTATTATGATGATCTAAAGACTATTAAAAACTTGATACAATATATTATGAGATTTTTACTTCAAAATTGGTCTGTTTGGGAAACGGTGTTCTACATAGACATTGATTTTATTTTTTAACTGGTGACAGGAATAATAATGGATTGCATTTTTATAGCTTTTCTATGCACTACGTGCTTACTCAAAGTGCTTTACAATGGTCTGTTCATTCATACATTGGGAGGTCAATGCCAGAGTCCTCACTTCCACATTCACACCAATGGTGGCAACCACTGGAAGCAAGGTGGGGTGCAGTGTCTTGCCCAAGGAATGCAACAACAGCAAGACTTAGCGACCATCAAGGCCGCTATGTCTGTGGTGGTGAATCGGGTGGACGTTCTGCCGGATGACAACAACAAGACAAATATGATTCAACGCTTGGCGCAAATGGCCACTGAGTCGAATGGTTCTGCGGAAGGTCAGTAATAATTGTAAATAGATTAACTACCTGATTCACCACCTCTGCTTCGCGTCGGTGGTTAATCAGCCTGTTGGTTATTTATCTATAAACAATGACCACTCAGCCATACATTATCCCTTATTTATGTACTGTACTCAGCTCCGGACATAACTCGATACTCGATTAACAGTGATTTTCATGCTATGTCTGTCAGTGACAGAGAGGGCGTTATTAGTGTGGTTGCAACCAGACTAGTGTTGTCCCACTTTATTATTAGTGTGGCTGCCGGACATAATTTCAACAAAACTTCTCTCCATTTTTGACAGCGGCACAAACTTTTGCCAATATTTGTGCTTCGGCCAAAGCACTGAGGGTCCTGAACCAGCATAATGTTGGAGCAGTGCGACCCCCAATTCAAACCCCTTTGAACAACATCATCAAGATCTGCGAAAAATACTATATTTAGGTAAGATAACGTACCATCAAGCAATGTTAACTAATATTTCTGTTTTGGACCAGTTTTTATTTTTTTCTGAAAGCCTTTCCTAAAAAAAAATCGCAGATCTAAAAAAATGACTTGGGACAATTGTTTTAAGAAGGTGATGGTATATGCTTGTTTTCTTTAGAGGCACGGTCATGGGCTCTTGCCGGAACTCGGAGAATGAAGATAGCCCGGAGATAGCCCGGAGATGGACAGAAATGGAGACATGGACGTCCCCCTCACGTGGATGTTATTGTTCTGTTATTATGATGATCTAAAGACTATTAAAAACTTGATACAATATATTATGAGATTTTTACTTCAAAATTGGTCTGTTTGGGAAACGGTGTTCTACATAGACATTGATTTTATTTTTTAACTGGTGACAGGAATAATAATGGATTGCATTTTTATAGCTTTTCTATGCACTACGTGCTTACTCAAAGTGCTTTACAATGGTCTGTTCATTCATACATTGGGAGGTCAATGCCAGAGTCCTCACTTCCACATTCACACCAATGGTGGCAACCACTGGAAGCAAGGTGGGGTGCAGTGTCTTGCCCAAGGAATGCAACAACAGCAAGACTTAGCGACCATCAAGGCCGCTATGTCTGTGGTGGTGAATCGGGTGGACGTTCTGCCGGATGACAACAACAAGACAAATATGATTCAACGCTTGGCGCAAATGGCCACTGAGTCGAATGGTTCTGCGGAAGGTCAGTAATAATTGTAAATAGATTAACTACCTGATTCACCACCTCTGCTTCGCGTCGGTGGTTAATCAGCCTGTTGGTTATTTATCTATAAACAATGACCACTCAGCCATACATTATCCCTTATTTATGTACTGTACTCAGCTCCGGACATAACTCGATACTCTATTAACAGTGATTTTCATGCTATGTCTGTCAGTGACAGAGAGGGCGTTATTAGTGTGGTTGCAACCAGACTAGTGTTGTCCCACTTTATTATTAGTGTGGCTGCCGGACATAATTTCAACAAAACTTCTCTCCATTTTTGACAGAGGCACAAACTTTTGCCAATATTTGTGCTTCGGCCAAAGCACTGAGGGTCCTGAACCAGCATAATGTTGGAGCAGTGCGACCCCCAATTCAAACCCCTTTGAACAACATCATCAAGATCTGCGAAAAATACTATATTTAGGTAAGATAACGTACCATCAAGCAATGTTAACTAATATTTCTGTTTTGGACCAGTTTTTATTTTTTTCTGAAAGCCTTTCCTAAAAAAAAATTCGCAGATCTAAAAAAATGACTTGGGACAATTGTTTTAAGAAGGTGATGGTATATGCTTGTTTTCTTTAGAGGCACGGTCATGGGCTCTTGCCGGAACTCGGAGAATGAAGATAGCCCGGAGATAGCCCGGAGATGGACAGAAATGGAGACATGGACGTCCCCCCCACGTGGATGTTATTGTTCTGTTATTATGATGATCTAAAGACTATTAAAAACTTGATACAATATATTATGAGATTTTTACTTCAAAATTGGTCTGTTTGGGAAACGGTGTTCTACATAGACATTGATTTTATTTTTTAACTGGTGACAGGAATAATAATGGATTGCATTTTTATAGCTTTTCTATGCACTACGTGCTTACTCAAAGTGCTTTACAATGGTCTGTTCATTCATACATTGGGAGGTCAATGCCAGAGTCCTCACTTCCACATTCACACCAATGGTGGCAACCACTGGAAGCAAGGTGGGGTGCAGTGTCTTGCCCAAGGAATGCAACAACAGCAAGACTTAGCGACCATCAAGGCCGCTATGTCTGTGGTGGTGAATCGGGTGGACGTTCTGCCGGATGACAACAACAAGACAAATATGATTCAACGCTTGGCGCAAATGGCCACTGAGTCGAATGGTTCTGCGGAAGGTCAGTAATAATTGTAAATAGATTAACTACCTGATTCACCACCTCTGCTTCGCGTCGGTGGTTAATCAGCCTGTTGGTTATTTATCTATAAACAATGACCACTCAGCCATACATTATCCCTTATTTATGTACTGTACTCAGCTCCGGACATAACTCGATACTCGATTAACAGTGATTTTCATGCTATGTCTGTCAGTGACAGAGAGGGCGTTATTAGTGTGGTTGCAACCAGACTAGTGTTGTCCCACTTTATTATTAGTGTGGCTGCCGGACATAATTTCAACAAAACTTCTCCATTTTTGACAGCGGCACAAACTTTTGCCAATATTTGTGCTTCGGCCAAAGCACTGAGGGTCCTGAACCAGCATAATGTTGGAGCAGTGCGACCCCCAATTCAAACCCCTTTGAACAACATCATCAAGATCTGCGAAAAATACTATATTTAGGTAAGATAACGTACCATCAAGCAATGTTAACTAATATTTCTGTTTTGGACCAGTTTTTATTTTTTTCTGAAAGCCTTTCCTATAAAAAAATTCGCAGATCTAAAAAAATGACTTGGGACAATTGTTTTAAGAAGGTGATGGTATATGCTTGTTTTCTTTAGAGGCACGGTCATGGGCTCTTGCCGGAACTCGGAGAATGAAGATAGCCCGGAGATAGCCCGGAGATGGACAGAAATGGAGACATGGACGTCCCCCCCACGTGGATGTTATTGTTCTGTTATTATGATGATCTAAAGACTATTAAAAACTTGATACAATATATTATGAGATTTTTACTTCAAAATTGGTCTGTTTGGGAAACGGTGTTCTACATAGACATTGATTTTATTTTTTAACTGGTGACAGGAATAATAATGGATTGCATTTTTATAGCTTTTCTATGCACTACGTGCTTACTCAAAGTGCTTTACAATGGTCTGTTCATTCATACATTGGGAGGTCAATGCCAGAGTCCTCACTTCCACATTCACACCAATGGTGGCAACCACTGGAAGCAAGGTGGGGTGCAGTGTCTTGCCCAAGGAATGCAACAACAGCAAGACTTAGCGACCATCAAGGCCGCTATGTCTGTGGTGGTGAATCGGGTGGACGTTCTGCCGGATGACAACAACAAGACAAATATGATTCAACGCTTGGCGCAAATGGCCACTGAGTCGAATGGTTCTGCGGAAGGTCAGTAATAATTGTAAATAGATTAACTACCTGATTCACCACCTCTGCTTCGCGTCGGTGGTTAATCAGCCTGTTGGTTATTTATCTATAAACAATGACCACTCAGCCATACATTATCCCTTATTTATGTACTGTACTCAGCTCCGGACATAACTCGATACTCGATTAACAGTGATTTTCATGCTATGTCTGTCAGTGACAGAGAGGGCGTTATTAGTGTGGTTGCAACCAGACTAGTGTTGTCCCACTTTATTATTAGTGTGGCTGCCGGACATAATTTCAACAAAACTTCTCTCCATTTTTGACAGCGGCACAAACTTTTGCCAATATTTGTGCTTCGGCCAAAGCACTGAGGGTCCTGAACCAGCATAATGTTGGAGCAGTGCGACCCCCAATTCAAACCCCTTTGAACAACATCATCAAGATCTGCGAAAAATACTATATTTAGGTAAGATAACGTACCATCAAGCAATGTTAACTAATATTTCTGTTTTGGACCAGTTTTTATTTTTTTCTGAAAGCCTTTCCTAAAAAAAAAATCGCAGATCTAAAAAAATGACTTGGGACAATTGTTTTAAGAAGGTGATGGTATATGCTTGTTTTCTTTAGAGGCACGGTCATGGGCTCTTGCCGGAACTCGGAGAATGAAGATAGCCCGGAGATAGCCCGGAGATGGACAGAAATGGAGACATGGACGTCCCCCCCACGTGGATGTTATTGTTCTGTTATTATGATGATCTAAAGACTATTAAAAACTTGATACAATATATTATGAGATTTTTACTTCAAAATTGGTCTGTTTGGGAAACGGTGTTCTACATAGACATTGATTTTATTTTTTAACTGGTGACAGGAATAATAATGGATTGCATTTTTATAGCTTTTCTATGCACTACGTGCTTACTCAAAGTGCTTTACAATGGTCTGTTCATTCATACATTGGGAGGTCAATGCCAGAGTCCTCACTTCCACATTCACACCAATGGTGGCAACCACTGGAAGCAAGGTGGGGTGCAGTGTCTTGCCCAAGGAATGCAACAACAGCAAGACTTAGCGACCATCAAGGCCGCTATGTCTGTGGTGGTGAATCGGGTGGACGTTCTGCCGGATGACAACAACAAGACAAATATGATTCAACGCTTGGCGCAAATGGCCACTGAGTCGAATGGTTCTGCGGAAGGTCAGTAATAATTGTAAATAGATTAACTACCTGATTCACCACCTCTGCTTCGCGTCGGTGGTTAATCAGCCTGTTGGTTATTTATCTATAAACAATGACCACTCAGCCATACATTATCCCTTATTTATGTACTGTACTCAGCTCCGGACATAACTCGATACTCGATTAACAGTGATTTTCATGCTATGTCTGTCAGTGACAGAGAGGGCGTTATTAGTGTGGTTGCAACCAGACTAGTGTTGTCCCACTTTATTATTAGTGTGGCTGCCGGACATAATTTCAACAAAACTTCTCTCCATTTTTGACAGAGGCACAAACTTTTGCCAATATTTGTGCTTCGGCCAAAGCACTGAGGGTCCTGAACCAGCATAATGTTGGAGCAGTGCGACCCCCAATTCAAACCCCTTTGAACAACATCATCAAGATCTGCGAAAAATACTATATTTAGGTAAGATAACGTACCATCAAGCAATGTAAACTAATATTTCTGTTTTGGACCAGTTTTTATTTTTTTCTGAAAGCCTTTCCTAAGAAAAATTCGCAGATCTAAAAAAATGACTTGGGACAATTGTTTTAAGAAGGTGATGGTATATGCTTGTTTTCTTTAGAGGCACGGTCATGGGCTCTTGCCGGAACTCGGAGAATGAAGATAGCCCGGAGATAGCCCGGAGATGGACAGAAATGGAGACATGGACGTCCCCCCCACGTGGATGTTATTGTTCTGTTATTATGATGATCTGAAGACTATTAAAAACTTGATACAATATATTATGAGATTTTTACTTCAAAATTGGTCTGTTTGGGAAACGGTGTTCTACATAGACATTGATTTTATTTTTTAACTGGTGACAGGAATAATAATGGATTGCATTTTTATAGCTTTTCTATGCACTACGTGCTTACTCAAAGTGCTTTACAATGGTCTGTTCATTCATACATTGGGAGGTCAATGCCAGAGTCCTCACTTCCACATTCACACCAATGGTGGCAACCACTGGAAGCAAGGTGGGGTGCAGTGTCTTGCCCAAGGAATGCAACAACAGCAAGACTTAGCGACCATCAAGGCCGCTATGTCTGTGGTGGTGAATCGGGTGGACGTTCTGCCGGATGACAACAACAAGACAAATATGATTCAACGCTTGGCGCAAATGGCCACTGAGTCGAATGGTTCTGCGGAAGGTCAGTAATAATTGTAAATAGATTAACTACCTGATTCACCACCTCTGCTTCGCGTCGGTGGTTAATCAGCCTGTTGGTTATTTATCTATAAACAATGACCACTCAGCCATACATTATCCCTTATTTATGTACTGTACTCAGCTCCGGACATAACTCGATACTCGATTAACAGTGATTTTCATGCTATGTCTGTCAGTGACAGAGAGGGCGTTATTAGTGTGGTTGCAACCAGACTAGTGTTGTCCCACTTTATTATTAGTGTGGCTGCCGGACATAATTTCAACAAAACTTCTCTCCATTTTTGACAGCGGCACAAACTTTTGCCAATATTTGTGCTTCGGCCAAAGCACTGAGGGTCCTGAACCAGCATAATGTTGGAGCAGTGCGACCCCCAATTCAAACCCCTTTGAACAACATCATCAAGATCTGCGAAAAATACTATATTTAGGTAAGATAACGTACCATCAAGCAATGTTAACTAATATTTCTGTTTTGGACCAGTTTTTATTTTTTTCTGAAAGCCTTTCCTATAAAAAAATTCGCAGATCTAAAAAAATGACTTGGGACAATTGTTTTAAGAAGGTGATGGTATATGCTTGTTTTCTTTAGAGGCACGGTCATGGGCTCTTGCCGGAACTCGGAGAATGAAGATAGCCCGGAGATAGCCCGGAGATGGACAGAAATGGAGACATGGACGTCCCCCCCACGTGGATGTTATTGTTCTGTTATTATGATGATCTAAAGACTATTAAAAACTTGATACAATATATTATGAGATTTTTACTTCAAAATTGGTCTGTTTGGGAAACGGTGTTCTACATAGACATTGATTTTATTTTTTAACTGGTGACAGGAATAATAATGGATTGCATTTTTATAGCTTTTCTATGCACTACGTGCTTACTCAAAGTGCTTTACAATGGTCTGTTCATTCATACATTGGGAGGTCAATGCCAGAGTCCTCACTTCCACATTCACACCAATGGTGGCAACCACTGGAAGCAAGGTGGGGTGCAGTGTCTTGCCCAAGGAATGCAACAACAGCAAGACTTAGCGACCATCAAGGCCGCTATGTCTGTGGTGGTGAATCGGGTGGACGTTCTGCCGGATGACAACAACAAGACAAATATGATTCAACGCTTGGCGCAAATGGCCACTGAGTCGAATGGTTCTGCGGAAGGTCAGTAATAATTGTAAATAGATTAACTACCTGATTCACCACCTCTGCTTCGCGTCGGTGGTTAATCAGCCTGTTGGTTATTTATCTATAAACAATGACCACTCAGCCATACATTATCCCTTATTTATGTACTGTACTCAGCTCCGGACATAACTCGATACTCGATTAACAGTGATTTTCATGCTATGTCTGTCAGTGACAGAGAGGGCGTTATTAGTGTGGTTGCAACCAGACTAGTGTTGTCCCACTTTATTATTAGTGTGGCTGCCGGACATAATTTCAACAAAACTTCTCTCCATTTTTGACAGCGGCACAAACTTTTGCCAATATTTGTGCTTCGGCCAAAGCACTGAGGGTCCTGAACCAGCATAATGTTGGAGCAGTGCGACCCCCAATTCAAACCCCTTTGAACAACATCATCAAGATCTGCGAAAAATACTATATTTAGGTAAGATAACGTACCATCAAGCAATGTTAACTAATATTTCTGTTTTGGACCAGTTTTTATTTTTTTCTGAAAGCCTTTCCTATAAAAAAATTCGCAGATCTAAAAAAATGACTTGGGACAATTGTTTTAAGAAGGTGATGGTATATGCTTGTTTTCTTTAGAGGCACGGTCATGGGCTCTTGCCGGAACTCGGAGAATGAAGATAGCCCGGAGATAGCCCGGAGATGGACAGAAATGGAGACATGGACGTCCCCCCCACGTGGATGTTATTGTTCTGTTATTATGATGATCTAAAGACTATTAAAAACTTGATACAATATATTATGAGATTTTTACTTCAAAATTGGTCTGTTTGGGAAACGGTGTTCTACATAGACATTGATTTTATTTTTTAACTGGTGACAGGAATAATAATGGATTGCATTTTTATAGCTTTTCTATGCACTACGTGCTTACTCAAAGTGCTTTACAATGGTCTGTTCATTCATACATTGGGAGGTCAATGCCAGAGTCCTCACTTCCACATTCACACCAATGGTGGCAACCACTGGAAGCAAGGTGGGGTGCAGTGTCTTGCCCAAGGAATGCAACAACAGCAAGACTTAGCGACCATCAAGGCCGCTATGTCTGTGGTGGTGAATCGGGTGGACGTTCTGCCGGATGACAACAACAAGACAAATATGATTCAACGCTTGGCGCAAATGGCCACTGAGTCGAATGGTTCTGCGGAAGGTCAGTAATAATTGTAAATAGATTAACTACCTGATTCACCACCTCTGCTTCGCGTCGGTGGTTAATCAGCCTGTTGGTTATTTATCTATAAACAATGACCACTCAGCCATACATTATCCCTTATTTATGTACTGTACTCAGCTCCGGACATAACTCGATACTCGATTAACAGTGATTTTCATGCTATGTCTGTCAGTGACAGAGAGGGCGTTATTAGTGTGGTTGCAACCAGACTAGTGTTGTCCCACTTTATTATTAGTGTGGCTGCCGGACATAATTTCAACAAAACTTCTCTCCATTTTTGACAGCGGCACAAACTTTTGCCAATATTTGTGCTTCGGCCAAAGCACTGAGGGTCCTGAACCAGCATAATGTTGGAGCAGTGCGACCCCCAATTCAAACCCCTTTGAACAACATCATCAAGATCTGCGAAAAATACTATATTTAGGTAAGATAACGTACCATCAAGCAATGTTAACTAATATTTCTGTTTTGGACCAGTTTTTATTTTTTTCTGAAAGCCTTTCCTAAAAAAAAAATCGCAGATCTAAAAAAATGACTTGGGACAATTGTTTTAAGAAGGTGATGGTATATGCTTGTTTTCTTTAGAGGCACGGTCATGGGCTCTTGCCGGAACTCGGAGAATGAAGATAGCCCGGAGATAGCCCGGAGATGGACAGAAATGGAGACATGGACGTCCCCCCCACGTGGATGTTATTGTTCTGTTATTATGATGATCTAAAGACTATTAAAAACTTGATACAATATATTATGAGATTTTTACTTCAAAATTGGTCTGTTTGGGAAACGGTGTTCTACATAGACATTGATTTTATTTTTTAACTGGTGACAGGAATAATAATGGATTGCATTTTTATAGCTTTTCTATGCACTACGTGCTTACTCAAAGTGCTTTACAATGGTCTGTTCATTCATACATTGGGAGGTCAATGCCAGAGTCCTCACTTCCACATTCACACCAATGGTGGCAACCACTGGAAGCAAGGTGGGGTGCAGTGTCTTGCCCAAGGAATGCAACAACAGCAAGACTTAGCGACCATCAAGGCCGCTATGTCTGTGGTGGTGAATCGGGTGGACGTTCTGCCGGATGACAACAACAAGACAAATATGATTCAACGCTTGGCGCAAATGGCCACTGAGTCGAATGGTTCTGCGGAAGGTCAGTAATAATTGTAAATAGATTAACTACCTGATTCACCACCTCTGCTTCGCGTCGGTGGTTAATCAGCCTGTTGGTTATTTATCTATAAACAATGACCACTCAGCCATACATTATCCCTTATTTATGTACTGTACTCAGCTCCGGACATAACTCGATACTCGATTAACAGTGATTTTCATGCTATGTCTGTCAGTGACAGAGAGGGCGTTATTAGTGTGGTTGCAACCAGACTAGTGTTGTCCCACTTTATTATTAGTGTGGCTGCCGGACATAATTTCAACAAAACTTCTCTCCATTTTTGACAGAGGCACAAACTTTTGCCAATATTTGTGCTTCGGCCAAAGCACTGAGGGTCCTGAACCAGCATAATGTTGGAGCAGTGCGACCCCCAATTCAAACCCCTTTGAACAACATCATCAAGATCTGCGAAAAATACTATATTTAGGTAAGATAACGTACCATCAAGCAATGTAAACTAATATTTCTGTTTTGGACCAGTTTTTATTTTTTTCTGAAAGCCTTTCCTAAGAAAAATTCGCAGATCTAAAAAAATGACTTGGGACAATTGTTTTAAGAAGGTGATGGTATATGCTTGTTTTCTTTAGAGGCACGGTCATGGGCTCTTGCCGGAACTCGGAGAATGAAGATAGCCCGGAGATAGCCCGGAGATGGACAGAAATGGAGACATGGACGTCCCCCCCACGTGGATGTTATTGTTCTGTTATTATGATGATCTAAAGACTATTAAAAACTTGATACAATATATTATGAGATTTTTACTTCAAAATTGGTCTGTTTGGGAAACGGTGTTCTACATAGACATTGATTTTATTTTTTAACTGGTGACAGGAATAATAATGGATTGCATTTTTATAGCTTTTCTATGCACTACGTGCTTACTCAAAGTGCTTTACAATGGTCTGTTCATTCATACATTGGGAGGTCAATGCCAGAGTCCTCACTTCCACATTCACACCAATGGTGGCAACCACTGGAAGCAAGGTGGGGTGCAGTGTCTTGCCCAAGGAATGCAACAACAGCAAGACTTAGCGACCATCAAGGCCGCTATGTCTGTGGTGGTGAATCGGGTGGACGTTCTGCCGGATGACAACAACAAGACAAATATGATTCAACGCTTGGCGCAAATGGCCACTGAGTCGAATGGTTCTGCGGAAGGTCAGTAATAATTGTAAATAGATTAACTACCTGATTCACCACCTCTGCTTCGCGTCGGTGGTTAATCAGCCTGTTGGTTATTTATCTATAAACAATGACCACTCAGCCATACATTATCCCTTATTTATGTACTGTACTCAGCTCCGGACATAACTCGATACTCGATTAACAGTGATTTTCATGCTATGTCTGTCAGTGACAGAGAGGGCGTTATTAGTGTGGTTGCAACCAGACTAGTGTTGTCCCACTTTATTATTAGTGTGGCTGCCGGACATAATTTCAACAAAACTTCTCTCCATTTTTGACAGCGGCACAAACTTTTGCCAATATTTGTGCTTCGGCCAAAGCACTGAGGGTCCTGAACCAGCATAATGTTGGAGCAGTGCGACCCCCAATTCAAACCCCTTTGAACAACATCATCAAGATCTGCGAAAAATACTATATTTAGGTAAGATAACGTACCATCAAGCAATGTTAACTAATATTTCTGTTTTGGACCAGTTTTTATTTTTTTCTGAAAGCCTTTCCTATAAAAAAATTCGCAGATCTAAAAAAATGACTTGGGACAATTGTTTTAAGAAGGTGATGGTATATGCTTGTTTTCTTTAGAGGCACGGTCATGGGCTCTTGCCGGAACTCGGAGAATGAAGATAGCCCGGAGATAGCCCGGAGATGGACAGAAATGGAGACATGGACGTCCCCCCCACGTGGATGTTATTGTTCTGTTATTATGATGATCTAAAGACTATTAAAAACTTGATACAATATATTATGAGATTTTTACTTCAAAATTGGTCTGTTTGGGAAACGGTGTTCTACATAGACATTGATTTTATTTTTTAACTGGTGACAGGAATAATAATGGATTGCATTTTTATAGCTTTTCTATGCACTACGTGCTTACTCAAAGTGCTTTACAATGGTCTGTTCATTCATACATTGGGAGGTCAATGCCAGAGTCCTCACTTCCACATTCACACCAATGGTGGCAACCACTGGAAGCAAGGTGGGGTGCAGTGTCTTGCCCAAGGAATGCAACAACAGCAAGATTTAGCGACCATCAAGGCCGCTATGTCTGTGGTGGTGAATCGGGTGGACGTTCTGCCGGATGACAACAACAAGACAAATATGATTCAACGCTTGGCGCAAATGGCCACTGAGTCGAATGGTTCTGCGGAAGGTCAGTAATAATTGTAAATAGATTAACTACCTGATTCACCACCTCTGCTTCGCGTCGGTGGTTAATCAGCCTGTTGGTTATTTATCTATAAACAATGACCACTCAGCCATACATTATCCCTTATTTATGTACTGTACTCAGCTCCGGACATAACTCGATACTCGATTAACAGTGATTTTCATGCTATGTCTGTCAGTGACAGAGAGGGCGTTATTAGTGTGGTTGCAACCAGACTAGTGTTGTCCCACTTTATTATTAGTGTGGCTGCCGGACATAATTTCAACAAAACTTCTCTCCATTTTTGACAGCGGCACAAACTTTTGCCAATATTTGTGCTTCGGCCAAAGCACTGAGGGTCCTGAACCAGCATAATGTTGGAGCAGTGCGACCCCCAATTCAAACCCCTTTGAACAACATCATCAAGATCTGCGAAAAATACTATATTTAGGTAAGATAACGTACCATCAAGCAATGTTAACTAATATTTCTGTTTTGGACCAGTTTTTATTTTTTTCTGAAAGCCTTTCCTAAAAAAAAAATCGCAGATCTAAAAAAATGACTTGGGACAATTGTTTTAAGAAGGTGATGGTATATGCTTGTTTTCTTTAGAGGCACGGTCATGGGCTCTTGCCGGAACTCGGAGAATGAAGATAGCCCGGAGATAGCCCGGAGATGGACAGAAATGGAGACATGGACGTCCCCCCCACGTGGATGTTATTGTTCTGTTATTATGATGATCTAAAGACTATTAAAAACTTGATACAATATATTATGAGATTTTTACTTCAAAATTGGTCTGTTTGGGAAACGGTGTTCTACATAGACATTGATTTTATTTTTTAACTGGTGACAGGAATAATAATGGATTGCATTTTTATAGCTTTTCTATGCACTACGTGCTTACTCAAAGTGCTTTACAATGGTCTGTTCATTCATACATTGGGAGGTCAATGCCAGAGTCCTCACTTCCACATTCACACCAATGGTGGCAACCACTGGAAGCAAGGTGGGGTGCAGTGTCTTGCCCAAGGAATGCAACAACAGCAAGACTTAGCGACCATCAAGGCCGCTATGTCTGTGGTGGTGAATCGGGTGGACGTTCTGCCGGATGACAACAACAAGACAAATATGATTCAACGCTTGGCGCAAATGGCCACTGAGTCGAATGGTTCTGCGGAAGGTCAGTAATAATTGTAAATAGATTAACTACCTGATTCACCACCTCTGCTTCGCGTCGGTGGTTAATCAGCCTGTTGGTTATTTATCTATAAACAATGACCACTCAGCCATACATTATCCCTTATTTATGTACTGTACTCAGCTCCGGACATAACTCGATACTCGATTAACAGTGATTTTCATGCTATGTCTGTCAGTGACAGAGAGGGCGTTATTAGTGTGGTTGCAACCAGACTAGTGTTGTCCCACTTTATTATTAGTGTGGCTGCCGGACATAATTTCAACAAAACTTCTCTCCATTTTTGACAGCGGCACAAACTTTTGCCAATATTTGTGCTTCGGCCAAAGCACTGAGGGTCCTGAACCAGCATAATGTTGGAGCAGTGCGACCCCCAATTCAAACCCCTTTGAACAACATCATCAAGATCTGCGAAAAATACTATATTTAGGTAAGATAACGTACCATCAAGCAATGTTAACTAATATTTCTGTTTTGGACCAGTTTTTATTTTTTTCTGAAAGCCTTTCCTATAAAAAAATTCGCAGATCTAAAAAAATGACCTGGGACAATTGTTTTAAGAAGGTGATGGTATATGCTTGTTTTCTTTAGAGGCACGGTCATGGGCTCTTGCCGGAACTCGGAGAATGAAGATAGCCCGGAGATAGCCCGGAGATGGACAGAAATGGAGACATGGACGTCCCCCCCACGTGGATGTTATTGTTCTGTTATTATGATGATCTAAAGACTATTAAAAACTTGATACAATATATTATGAGATTTTTACTTCAAAATTGGTCTGTTTGGGAAACGGTGTTCTACATAGACATTGATTTTATTTTTTAACTGGTGACAGGAATAATAATGGATTGCATTTTTATAGCTTTTCTATGCACTACGTGCTTACTCAAAGTGCTTTACAATGGTCTGTTCATTCATACATTGGGAGGTCAATGCCAGAGTCCTCACTTCCACATTCACACCAATGGTGGCAACCACTGGAAGCAAGGTGGGGTGCAGTGTCTTGCCCAAGGAATGCAACAACAGCAAGACTTAGCGACCATCAAGGCCGCTATGTCTGTGGTGGTGAATCGGGTGGACGTTCTGCCGGATGACAACAACAAGACAAATATGATTCAACGCTTGGCGCAAATGGCCACTGAGTCGAATGGTTCTGCGGAAGGTCAGTAATAATTGTAAATAGATTAACTACCTGATTCACCACCTCTGCTTCGCGTCGGTGGTTAATCAGCCTGTTGGTTATTTATCTATAAACAATGACCACTCAGCCATACATTATCCCTTATTTATGTACTGTACTCAGCTCCGGACATAACTCGATACTCGATTAACAGTGATTTTCATGCTATGTCTGTCAGTGACAGAGAGGGCGTTATTAGTGTGGTTGCAACCAGACTAGTGTTGTCCCACTTTATTATTAGTGTGGCTGCCGGACATAATTTCAACAAAACTTCTCTCCATTTTTGACAGCGGCACAAACTTTTGCCAATATTTGTGCTTCGGCCAAAGCACTGAGGGTCCTGAACCAGCATAATGTTGGAGCAGTGCGACCCCCAATTCAAACCCCTTTGAACAACATCATCAAGATCTGCGAAAAATACTATATTTAGGTAAGATAACGTACCATCAAGCAATGTTAACTAATATTTCTGTTTTGGACCAGTTTTTATTTTTTTCTGAAAGCCTTTCCTATAAAAAAATTCGCAGATCTAAAAAAATGACTTGGGACAATTGTTTTAAGAAGGTGATGGTATATGCTTGTTTTCTTTAGAGGCACGGTCATGGGCTCTTGCCGGAACTCGGAGAATGAAGATAGCCCGGAGATAGCCCGGAGATGGACAGAAATGGAGACATGGACGTCCCCCCCACGTGGATGTTATTGTTCTGTTATTATGATGATCTAAAGACTATTAAAAACTTGATACAATATATTATGAGATTTTTACTTCAAAATTGGTCTGTTTGGGAAACGGTGTTCTACATAGACATTGATTTTATTTTTTAACTGGTGACAGGAATAATAATGGATTGCATTTTTATAGCTTTTCTATGCACTACGTGCTTACTCAAAGTGCTTTACAATGGTCTGTTCATTCATACATTGGGAGGTCAATGCCAGAGTCCTCACTTCCACATTCACACCAATGGTGGCAACCACTGGAAGCAAGGTGGGGTGCAGTGTCTTGCCCAAGGAATGCAACAACAGCAAGACTTAGCGACCATCAAGGCCGCTATGTCTGTGGTGGTGAATTGGGTGGACGTTCTGCCGGATGACAACAACAAGACAAATATGATTCAACGCTTGGCGCAAATGGCCACTGAGTCGAATGGTTCTGCGGAAGGTCAGTAATAATTGTAAATAGATTAACTACCTGATTCACCACCTCTGCTTCGCGTCGGTGGTTAATCAGCCTGTTGGTTATTTATCTATAAACAATGACCACTCAGCCATACATTATCCCTTATTTATGTACTGTACTCAGCTCCGGACATAACTCGATACTCGATTAACAGTGATTTTCATGCTATGTCTGTCAGTGACAGAGAGGGCGTTATTAGTGTGGTTGCAACCAGACTAGTGTTGTCCCACTTTATTATTAGTGTGGCTGCCGGACATAATTTCAACAAAACTTCTCTCCATTTTTGACAGCGGCACAAACTTTTGCCAATATTTGTGCTTCGGCCAAAGCACTGAGGGTCCTGAACCAGCATAATGTTGGAGCAGTGCGACCCCCAATTCAAACCCCTTTGAACAACATCATCAAGATCTGCGAAAAATACTATATTTAGGTAAGATAACGTACCATCAAGCAATGTTAACTAATATTTCTGTTTTGGACCAGTTTTTATTTTTTTCTGAAAGCCTTTCCTAAAAAAAAAATCGCAGATCTAAAAAAATGACTTGGGACAATTGTTTTAAGAAGGTGATGGTATATGCTTGTTTTCTTTAGAGGCACGGTCATGGGCTCTTGCCGGAACTCGGAGAATGAAGATAGCCCGGAGATAGCCCGGAGATGGACAGAAATGGAGACATGGACGTCCCCCCCACGTGGATGTTATTGTTCTGTTATTATGATGATCTAAAGACTATTAAAAACTTGATACAATATATTATGAGATTTTTACTTCAAAATTGGTCTGTTTGGGAAACGGTGTTCTACATAGACATTGATTTTATTTTTTAACTGGTGACAGGAATAATAATGGATTGCATTTTTATAGCTTTTCTATGCACTACGTGCTTACTCAAAGTGCTTTACAATGGTCTGTTCATTCATACATTGGGAGGTCAATGCCAGAGTCCTCACTTCCACATTCACACCAATGGTGGCAACCACTGGAAGCAAGGTGGGGTGCAGTGTCTTGCCCAAGGAATGCAACAACAGCAAGACTTAGCGACCATCAAGGCCGCTATGTCTGTGGTGGTGAATCGGGTGGACGTTCTGCCGGATGACAACAACAAGACAAATATGATTCAACGCTTGGCGCAAATGGCCACTGAGTCGAATGGTTCTGCGGAAGGTCAGTAATAATTGTAAATAGATTAACTACCTGATTCACCACCTCTGCTTCGCGTCGGTGGTTAATCAGCCTGTTGGTTATTTATCTATAAACAATGACCACTCAGCCATACATTATCCCTTATTTATGTACTGTACTCAGCTCCGGACATAACTCGATACTCGATTAACAGTGATTTTCATGCTATGTCTGTCAGTGACAGAGAGGGCGTTATTAGTGTGGTTGCAACCAGACTAGTGTTGTCCCACTTTATTATTAGTGTGGCTGCCGGACATAATTTCAACAAAACTTCTCTCCATTTTTGACAGAGGCACAAACTTTTGCCAATATTTGTGCTTCGGCCAAAGCACTGAGGGTCCTGAACCAGCATAATGTTGGAGCAGTGCGACCCCCAATTCAAACCCCTTTGAACAACATCATCAAGATCTGCGAAAAATACTATATTTAGGTAAGATAACGTACCATCAAGCAATGTAAACTAATATTTCTGTTTTGGACCAGTTTTTATTTTTTTCTGAAAGCCTTTCCTAAGAAAAATTCGCAGATCTAAAAAAATGACTTGGGACAATTGTTTTAAGAAGGTGATGGTATATGCTTGTTTTCTTTAGAGGCACGGTCATGGGCTCTTGCCGGAACTCGGAGAATGAAGATAGCCCGGAGATAGCCCGGAGATGGACAGAAATGGAGACATGGACGTCCCCCCCACGTGGATGTTATTGTTCTGTTATTATGATGATCTAAAGACTATTAAAAACTTGATACAATATATTATGAGATTTTTACTTCAAAATTGGTCTGTTTGGGAAACGGTGTTCTACATAGACATTGATTTTATTTTTTAACTGGTGACAGGAATAATAATGGATTGCATTTTTATAGCTTTTCTATGCACTACGTGCTTACTCAAAGTGCTTTACAATGGTCTGTTCATTCATACATTGGGAGGTCAATGCCAGAGTCCTCACTTCCACATTCACACCAATGGTGGCAACCACTGGAAGCAAGGTGGGGTGCAGTGTCTTGCCCAAGGAATGCAACAACAGCAAGACTTAGCGACCATCAAGGCCGCTATGTCTGTGGTGGTGAATCGGGTGGACGTTCTGCCGGATGACAACAACAAGACAAATATGATTCAACGCTTGGCGCAAATGGCCACTGAGTCGAATGGTTCTGCGGAAGGTCAGTAATAATTGTAAATAGATTAACTACCTGATTCACCACCTCTGCTTCGCGTCGGTGGTTAATCAGCCTGTTGGTTATTTATCTATAAACAATGACCACTCAGCCATACATTATCCCTTATTTATGTACTGTACTCAGCTCCGGACATAACTCGATACTCGATTAACAGTGATTTTCATGCTATGTCTGTCAGTGACAGAGAGGGCGTTATTAGTGTGGTTGCAACCAGACTAGTGTTGTCCCACTTTATTATTAGTGTGGCTGCCGGACATAATTTCAACAAAACTTCTCTCCATTTTTGACAGCGGCACAAACTTTTGCCAATATTTGTGCTTCGGCCAAAGCACTGAGGGTCCTGAACCAGCATAATGTTGGAGCAGTGCGACCCCCAATTCAAACCCCTTTGAACAACATCATCAAGATCTGCGAAAAATACTATATTTAGGTAAGATAACGTACCATCAAGCAATGTTAACTAATATTTCTGTTTTGGACCAGTTTTTATTTTTTTCTGAAAGCCTTTCCTATAAAAAAATTCGCAGATCTAAAAAAATGACTTGGGACAATTGTTTTAAGAAGGTGATGGTATATGCTTGTTTTCTTTAGAGGCACGGTCATGGGCTCTTGCCGGAACTCGGAGAATGAAGATAGCCCGGAGATAGCCCGGAGATGGACAGAAATGGAGACATGGACGTCCCCCCCACGTGGATGTTATTGTTCTGTTATTATGATGATCTAAAGACTATTAAAAACTTGATACAATATATTATGAGATTTTTACTTCAAAATTGGTCTGTTTGGGAAACGGTGTTCTACATAGACATTGATTTTATTTTTTAACTGGTGACAGGAATAATAATGGATTGCATTTTTATAGCTTTTCTATGCACTACGTGCTTACTCAAAGTGCTTTACAATGGTCTGTTCATTCATACATTGGGAGGTCAATGCCAGAGTCCTCACTTCCACATTCACACCAATGGTGGCAACCACTGGAAGCAAGGTGGGGTGCAGTGTCTTGCCCAAGGAATGCAACAACAGCAAGATTTAGCGACCATCAAGGCCGCTATGTCTGTGGTGGTGAATCGGGTGGACGTTCTGCCGGATGACAACAACAAGACAAATATGATTCAACGCTTGGCGCAAATGGCCACTGAGTCGAATGGTTCTGCGGAAGGTCAGTAATAATTGTAAATAGATTAACTACCTGATTCACCACCTCTGCTTCGCGTCGGTGGTTAATCAGCCTGTTGGTTATTTATCTATAAACAATGACCACTCAGCCATACATTATCCCTTATTTATGTACTGTACTCAGCTCCGGACATAACTCGATACTCGATTAACAGTGATTTTCATGCTATGTCTGTCAGTGACAGAGAGGGCGTTATTAGTGTGGTTGCAACCAGACTAGTGTTGTCCCACTTTATTATTAGTGTGGCTGCCGGACATAATTTCAACAAAACTTCTCTCCATTTTTGACAGCGGCACAAACTTTTGCCAATATTTGTGCTTCGGCCAAAGCACTGAGGGTCCTGAACCAGCATAATGTTGGAGCAGTGCGACCCCCAATTCAAACCCCTTTGAACAACATCATCAAGATCTGCGAAAAATACTATATTTAGGTAAGATAACGTACCATCAAGCAATGTTAACTAATATTTCTGTTTTGGACCAGTTTTTATTTTTTTCTGAAAGCCTTTCCTAAAAAAAAATCGCAGATCTAAAAAAATGACTTGGGACAATTGTTTTAAGAAGGTGATGGTATATGCTTGTTTTCTTTAGAGGCACGGTCATGGGCTCTTGCCGGAACTCGGAGAATGAAGATAGCCCGGAGATAGCCCGGAGATGGACAGAAATGGAGACATGGACGTCCCCCCCACGTGGATGTTATTGTTCTGTTATTATGATGATCTAAAGACTATTAAAAACTTGATACAATATATTATGAGATTTTTACTTCAAAATTGGTCTGTTTGGGAAACGGTGTTCTACATAGACATTGATTTTATTTTTTAACTGGTGACAGGAATAATAATGGATTGCATTTTTATATCTTTTCTATGCACTACGTGCTTACTCAAAGTGCTTTACAATGGTCTGTTCATTCATACATTGGGAGGTCAATGCCAGAGTCCTCACTTCCACATTCACACCAATGGTGGCAACCACTGGAAGCAAGGTGGGGTGCAGTGTCTTGCCCAAGGAATGCAACAACAGCAAGACTTAGCGACCATCAAGGCCGCTATGTCTGTGGTGGTGAATCGGGTGGACGTTCTGCCGGATGACAACAACAAGACAAATATGATTCAACGCTTGGCGCAAATGGCCACTGAGTCGAATGGTTCTGCGGAAGGTCAGTAATAATTGTAAATAGATTAACTACCTGATTCACCACCTCTGCTTCGCGTCGGTGGTTAATCAGCCTGTTGGTTATTTATCTATAAACAATGACCACTCAGCCATACATTATCCCTTATTTATGTACTGTACTCAGCTCCGGACATAACTCGATACTCGATTAACAGTGATTTTCATGCTATGTCTGTCAGTGACAGAGAGGGCGTTATTAGTGTGGTTGCAACCAGACTAGTGTTGTCCCACTTTATTATTAGTGTGGCTGCCGGACATAATTTCAACAAAACTTCTCTCCATTTTTGACAGCGGCACAAACTTTTGCCAATATTTGTGCTTCGGCCAAAGCACTGAGGGTCCTGAACCAGCATAATGTTGGAGCAGTGCGACCCCCAATTCAAACCCCTTTGAACAACATCATCAAGATCTGCGAAAAATACTATATTTAGGTAAGATAACGTACCATCAAGCAATGTTAACTAATATTTCTGTTTTGGACCAGTTTTTATTTTTTTCTGAAAGCCTTTCCTAAAAAAAAAATCGCAGATCTAAAAAAATGACTTGGGACAATTGTTTTAAGAAGGTGATGGTATATGCTTGTTTTCTTTAGAGGCACGGTCATGGGCTCTTGCCGGAACTCGGAGAATGAAGATAGCCCGGAGATAGCCCGGAGATGGACAGAAATGGAGACATGGACGTCCCCCCCACGTGGATGTTATTGTTCTGTTATTATGATGATCTAAAGACTATTAAAAACTTGATACAATATATTATGAGATTTTTACTTCAAAATTGGTCTGTTTGGGAAACGGTGTTCTACATAGACATTGATTTTATTTTTTAACTGGTGACAGGAATAATAATGGATTGCATTTTTATAGCTTTTCTATGCACTACGTGCTTACTCAAAGTGCTTTACAATGGTCTGTTCATTCATACATTGGGAGGTCAATGCCAGAGTCCTCACTTCCACATTCACACCAATGGTGGCAACCACTGGAAGCAAGGTGGGGTGCAGTGTCTTGCCCAAGGACACTTCAACATGTAGACAGCCAGGAGACGCCGGGATTCGAACCGCCGACCCATGGATCATTGGACGACCTCCTGAGTCAGTGTTCTACAATAGACCAATTTTATTTATAACTGGTGACAGATGGAGAGGGTTTTCTATCCAGTCTCCAGCTGGTCTCCTGGTAGTGTAAACACTGCACCAAAACATTATTTAATGTATGCACTTTATTCATGATTCAGTGCTGAGCAGTTACTGTTTGGAGTTGGGTTTAATTTTGATTGATTTCAAAGCAGTTGGGCTTATTCTACATTCCAGCAGGCTAGATACTTCAAGGTGTATTGCTGCCACCTACATCCCATAGAATGAACTGCATATGTATTTTTTTAACAAAAATACACCTTTATCTTGGCTGATTGCTCAGCACTACTATTCATATCATCGTGGGAATCTTACACTAGTGGCTCTCGAACCTTTCATGTCAAACTGTATTTGGCCATAGACTGCCATCTAAAAAATAGTTTGTGCCAGGGACCACCAGAAGAGAAGATTTGTGTGAAATTATTCAGTATAAATAATGGTTAAAGTGGTTAAAATGATTGCGATGCTATACACATTTTGATGGGGGTCCCCCGGACAATTCTTTTGAGAACCACTGTCCTACAGGGATTTATTAGCAGCAGGATGTGAATGCACCAAACCTTAAAGAGAGACTCACACAGGGAACCCCCTGTAAAGTTAAATTTATACTCCTGCACAACACATGGCGTTGTTGGCTTTAAGATCAGTCCATGTCACCAAGCGACATATCGTGCAACAGAGTATAAATTAGACAATAGCTATGCAGAGCAGTGGCAGCTACTGTAATGTAACTGAGGAAGAGTAATACGTGGGCAGTAATGGAAAGCAGAGGCATATGCCATCACTTTAGATAAACGCGATGGGCAGACGTGACAGAATGGCACAGTGAACAGCACAACGAGTTTAGCATATAGAAAATATATACTAGATGCAACCAGGTACATTCATAATACAACCAGAACTTTAAATATTACTTGATTTTCTTCATATGAAAGGATGAAGGGAAAATGGCACCCATATATATATATATGGGTGCCATTTATTTATTTTTATTTTTAAGTAAGAATCTAAACTTGTTACTCTTATGTATGGAGAAAAAAAAGATTGTCTAATTAAGTGGTGTTCCATAATCTACTTTTCAAGAACCAAGATAATCTACTTTTGGAATGAAACGCATTGATATTGAACAACTTCACAGCTGCTAACTTGTTATACTGTGTAACAACAACACAAGACAACAGCATCATGTACTTCTGACCATTTCATGCAAACCAAAAGAAAACACACCACATGTTAAGAAAGATAAGAAAGCTAAATAGTTGAAACGTGTAGTGAATATACTATTTTCTGATTTGTTTCAGGTATCCAGGTGACTTTTTCCTCTTTCTGTCTTGTGAGCATTGTGGACAATACCATTTGCCTCTTGGTGTCCGTGTGGTTTCCAGGCCCACGCAGGCAAAATGGAACCATTCAATGGAACAGCCGGTGTTGTCACAGCCTATCATCTTGCCATAGGAGACCTGGTGACACAGACAATAGGTGGGCTCGTTGAGGTCCACTGGCATTTCCAAAACACCAGAGAGGTGCACATTCCCAAAGTTGGCAGTGTTGATGTTGATCTCTCCTGGTTGAAGGAGTTTGACTTTCTTCTGTTTGCTCATGGGGCTGCCACCTTCATCTGAACTCCTCACTTTCGACGTGGTTTTAGCCACCTTCTTCTTCTGCCTGAAGTCACTTTTCTTCCCCTTCCTGGACGAGGAATCATAGTCGGTACGGCTCTCATTCTGCTTCTCCTTCTCTTTCAGGTCAGCCTGGAGCCGTGCCAGGTCTGTGTCCAGACGATTGATGTGCTTGTCAACCATCTCATAGGTCTGCGTGGCCAGTTGTACTTTATCATCTCCAAACTCTTTGCATTTGCTGTAGGACTGCTGAATCTGCCCGAGTATGGAGAGTCTCTGCTCAGAGGACAGAGTCCAAGCATTGGACGTGTACTCTTTAGCCAGGGAGTCTATCTGACTCTTCAAATCCTCTGTGTGTTGATCCAGGTCCCTCATCACGTTTAAGTTTTGCTGCAGTTCGAATGGCATATTCTCAATGCTATGTAAATAATGCTCCAAATACGTTCCCGCTGGCATCTTGGAAATTCAAAAACAAGACAATTAGACCCTTATGTTGTCCTGTCATACATTATGATAGATTGTCCGGAAATCCTACAAGGTTATGGGGTGTCAGAGTACACAGATTATGCCCAGATGTGGACAAGCCTCAGCACATATATGGAGATGCCTGACATCAGCGCAAAGCGGTTTGTGTAGCGTGTGATGTCAGACCAGAGCTCGATCAGCAGAGGGGGAGAGAAACTATGAAGAAATAAAGGTCCTGTACCTGCATCAGTAATTCTTTATACTGTAACTGTAGTTACAGTATAAATGATCTGTAGTTTATATATAAATGATCTGCCTTCTGTTTGTCCAACTGTCTCCATACAGATGTACGCTGATGACACAGTTCTTTATATACATGCTAAAAATAAACAACTAGCAGCAGACAAATTAACTGCAGCTATGGTCCATGTATCTGACTGGCTGAGGAACTCATGTTTGCATCTGAACACAAAAAAAACTGTTGGTATGTTCTTCTCACGTAACTCCACTGACCCTGACATTGATATTCTTATCGAGGGTAACAGCATTCAGGTAGTATCAGAATTTAAATATCTTGGAATCACACTAGACTCAAACTTGACATTCAAAAAACAGATTAAAAATGTAGCCAATAAAATCAAATTCAATCTATCTAACTTCAGACACATAAGACCATATCTCACAACAGACGCCGCTAAACTCTTCATGCATGCTATGATTTTTTCACACATAACATACTGTTTCACAACCTGGTCACAGACAAATCAGACAACGTTAAAACCCATAGAATCACTTTATAAACAGACATTAAAAACCCTGGACCAAAAGCCCAACCGTTACCACCATTGCCATATAGTTCAAAAGTACAATTTATTTACTTTTGACAGCTTCAAACATTTTTCAGATGCTTGTGTGGTGAATTATGAATCAATAATTCTCTTTGATGGATAATTTTGAGTTATTAGATCTATAGATCTGTTATTTTTGGTGGATGGTAGTTTCCATGTTCCCAATAACTATGTATTTTTCATGCCCTGTATCCCACTGAGTTTACATATCATTTCTGCCCCAGCGTAAAACAGATAGTATTAAATCTCACTCTCCCCCAGTTAGTCCGGAGGCTTAGTGAAAGGATAGTGCAATTGCGGATAAAAGCGTAATTTTTTGCATGATGGTTCGTTAGGGTCAGTTATTGCATTTTAGCCTAGGAGCCCTTGTCAAATATCTATTTTAAATATCAAATTGCAAGACATTATTATCAATGCAATATGTGAAATATGTGAAAATCCGCCTAGTATTTTTCAGACTATATACACCATAAAATGATCAGATTATTTCCAAATGTGATAAAGTTGACTTATTTTGACATTATTAAAGTCACAGAACATGAAATATCATCAATAACACCTTTATTGCAATGAAGAATACATACAAATGAACTATAACTCGACCGGCCATCGGACGGTCTCGCGCCACACCATCCAGGTGGCCAGTTGTCCGGGTGGCCACTTGTGCAGGGTGCCCACTTGTTCAGTCAGACTACATTTTGGGTGCGGTACTGAACCATACTGTAGCATACTGTACTGTACCATACTGTACCGTACTGTACTGTACCAGACTGCACTGTACTGTACTGTACTGTACTGTACTGTACTGTACTGTACTGTACTGTACTGTACTGTACTGTACTGTACTGTACTGCAATGTACCATACTGTATGTTACTGTGTGTGTGAAGTGAAAAGGGGAGGGGTCGGTGAATGTGGAAATTGTGATATAATTTGCGTCACAGCAAAATGTTGCACAATAACAGTATGGCACACAAAAGCAATATTTGTACAATACATATGACAGGTGAGCGGAGGCAATGTAGTGCAGATGGATTCCTGTGGCATGTAGAATTTGTTTGTGCTTCTTCTGTCGTATATGTCCTTAGACCTTCAGCTCCATTGCAGCAAGCCAGTCCAGTGTGTCATTGTCTAGGTCAATTAAGCCTTGATCACTATTTGGTGGCCGGTATGTGGGGCAGCTGGTCAGCACGTGTTCCATAGTCTGTAATGGATCCCCATTACAGACTATGGCCCAGACTATGGCCCAGACTATGGCCCAGACTATACACACAGGCCCAGTTCCTGGGCCTGTGTGGCAAAGGGCCGCCGGGACTTGAGATGCGTACGCTGTGGTGTCTCCGTGACGACCTTGTGGAGGAGGTGAGATTTGCTCAACTGTGCCTTCCGAGTGAGGGCCAGTGTGGCTGCTTCTCGCCTGACCTCTGCTGGGGCGATTCCAGGCTGAGGCACAGTATTCAGCGGCAGGGAAAACTAGGGCCTCGGTGGAGATGCGCAGTGTCTTTGTGGTGACTCCCCACGTGGTGCCAGCTAGATGCTGTATCAGTGCGGCACGGGCTTTCCCTTAACACTGTCCAGGTGTTGTTTAAAGGACAGTGTTCTGTCGAGCTTCACTCCATGTATGTCGGTGAGGACTGGGACTGTAGCCGGGCACCGTCGACCATGAGGTTGATTTGGCGAGTTGCTTCCCTTTTGTAGAGGTGGAACATTGTTGCTACAGTCTTCTCAACACTGAGCTTGAGGCGGCAGTCCTTCAGGTATGAAGAAAGGGTGTTCATGTCCTCCGAGAGGCTTTCCCCTATACTGCTTCCCAGGATGGCTTGCTGAGCAGAATTGCCAAGTTTTGTAGGAGAAGCCGGACGGATAAATATATTGGTCACAATTGCATTTGCAAAGTGGGGAACAGTCCAAATTTGTATTACTGCATTTTCAGGTACTACACTACAGTCACCTTTACAGGTGCATCTGATCAGCTCTCTGCAAGCTCTGGAAACCTCTGGAATGGTCAGCCAAACTGGCACCCATGACCCTTCTTCCTTAACCCACCCATAGTTCTGTGGAGAAGGAATCACTCGGTGGCTTCGTGTGCTGGTGGCCCAGATGCCCGCTTGGTAGACTGCAATAGCCTAGGGGAACCCAAATCTCGAGCCCTGCCTATGTTTCACGCATATTCCGGTTGTGACACAACATATGCCTTAATAGCCGGGGAGCCAGTCACCCAAAATTTGAGAGGACCTGTGATGTCATAACATACTTTTTATTTGTGTTTTTTTTCTATTAATTTGGTCAGAGCAGACCTCTCATTCTGTGTTCCATAATGACCAAGTTAATAGAAAAAACACAAATAAAAAGTATGTCATGACATCACAGGTTCATCTCTATTCCCGCTCCCCGGCTATTAATGGAAAGGGTAAGAAGTCAGCTTGGCGGACCTGGCAAGCCTATGATGCTGCCTGCGACAGAAACATTCGTCAATCTGGCAAAGCATCCCTTCCAGCAACTAGATGTTGACTGCCAGCACTTCCGGGAGCTTGAAAGACTGACAGTAATTTTGTACGACAAATCCAGTCCTTTGAGCTCCATCAACGAAAAAAGAAAATAACTCTTCTGTGAACAAAATCGAACGATAGAGAAATGACCTCCCACCCAGGGTGCACTCACATGTGAAACGGGCAGTCTACCAAGCAGGCATCTGGGCCACCAGCACACAAAGCCATCAAATGATTCCTTCTCCACAAAACTATGGGCCAAGGAAGAAGGGTCATGGGTGCTAGTTTACTGACCATTCCAAAGGTTTCCAGAGCTTGCAGAGAGCTGATCAGATGCACCTGTAAAGGTGATGTATACCTGCCAATGCAGCAATGCAAATTTTGACTGTTCCCCACTTTGCAAATGCAATTGTGACAGCTAGGCAGGATGTGCACAGCTCTATAACATGTTTCGCACTATGATGCATATTCTTCATTGCAATAAAGGTGTTATTGATGATATTTCATGTTCTGTGACTTTAATAATGTCAAAATAAGTCAACTTTATCACATTTGGAAGTAATCTGATCATTTTATGATGTATATAGTCTGAAAAATACTAGGCGGATTTTCACATATTTCACATATTTCATTGATATTGATAGTCTTGCAATTTGATATTTAAAATAGATATTTGACAAGGGCTCCTAGGCTAAAATCCTTTAGCATGACATAAAGAAGCCTCATACAAAATTTGGCGCTTTTATCCGCAAGTGCACTATTCTCCTAAAAAAGTGCACTAAGCCTCTGGACTAAGTCAGCGAGTAAGATAAAAGATTGTTTTCTCCTGTTTGACGTCTTGCATTATCTGCCCCTCTGGTGAAAAACATGTTATTCGGCCTTGGTACGGTGCCAGAGCAGACAAATTGTCTCCTACTAACTAACTACTAGTAGTCAGTAACCAGTTATAAACTACATCTACCCTTAAAAGAACTACGTTTCCCTTTGGTCACACTTTCTGGATTCCCGGAAGTGTGACTTGCCACGTCAGTTGTACTCTCCCAAGTAGGCCTCCCGGCAATAGGTGTCGCCATAATTCACTTTTGGTTACCCTCTGAACTCCAATTGAGTACTTCCTATGTCAGAGGTTGTTTTGTTATCATAACAGTATAAAATATGGTCACTGATGATGTGTCAGTGAGAGATCGTTTTAACGCTGTACGGACCTGCCATTTCTCTCCCGATGTAATTTGTAATATATATCAAATGGAAAATCCTTAGCTCTGGTGTGGACTTCTTTCTTCCGTGTCTGGTGTCAAACTCATTCTAAGGTATTCTGGTATACTCTGATACTTCTCTGCCTAATCCTCTCCTTTTGGTATTGTAGTTTTCCTCTAAAGTATTTATCCTTATAAGGTATTAATACAGTTTTATAAGTTTAACATTATAACAGTAAAGATAAAGTTAATATTCACTTGTTTAAAAGGTTTACAGTCCTTAATTCTGACTTCTTGAGTATTTGTACTCTATTACATTCTTACAAATTCTCCTCAACGGGACTCCTCCAGAGTCCAGATGATTGATTGGTCTTCGATCCTTCCCTTATCTTAAATTTATATGCATCACTCTTGAACATAGGCTATGTGAACAAATGTAGGCTACTCGACAACTGTTTATTCAGTAGGTACAGTTAATTGCACTAGTCAGTTTGTCTCCAAAGTATGTGACTGTCTTTCCCACACACCCGATCCCATGTGGTGAGGGCCTTGCCATTTGCCTTCCTGTGCTATTTTGTATGACAAAAGGAGTTTGTTGACATGAAGGACATTTACAGGTGGCCAAATGCCAGCTGTCTGGAGCTATGTGTATTGTGTAAAACTGTACTTAAGCTAGTTGATTTCTATGTCAGTCAGTCAGTCAGTCTGGGACGGCGTAAGGCCGCCGGAGGAGCCTGTATGCTTTGCTGTGTACTCCGAAATAAAACATCTCTGAGGAACATCACTCTGTCTGCTGCGCGTCTCACAATTATCTTGCTCTCCCGTTTGGGTTAAGTTTGTATGGTCTCGTGTCCATAAGATACGACATGTGGTGCCGACCCGGTCGTGTTGATGCATTTTTTGCGTCGGGCGGAAGGGGGCACGTACATGTGGTGCTTCGAAACCGGTGTCTTTGGTGCGTTCCAGCACCAGACAGGAAGGATCAGCGGCTTTTTATTCAGTCTAATCAGCGAGTTTTTTGTGAACGACGGCGTGTTCCAGCGGATCGAGGAGGAGGTTGGCGACGGACCACCGCGATGAGGAGTGTTGCGCAGCGGCGACGTGCGTCTCTTTCCACACGGCCGGTGGACAGCGGTGCGGTCGACGAGGAGCAGCAGCCTTCACAGGGGCCTTCGTTCATCAACTCTACGAAGGGGACGGCGAGCGGAGGAGCGAGGCACGGCACGGGGACACCAGCGGAGGTCCACGGCGGGGTGGGGCGACCACTCGACGCTTGGCGCGGCGGTTTCCACTTTCGAGAATTCATTTCGAAGTGGACAAGAGGACAGTGTCAAACAGCGGCCGTGTAGAATGCAGTGTACTGATCACACATTGCACACACGACACGGGCCGAAGTAGGACACGTCTCCGGCGCGGCGGCGGTTTCCACTTTCCATGGCCGGCTGACAACACAAGCTGAGGGCCTTCACGGACCTGAGCAGGGGTCTGTGATGAAGATGTTGCCTTTTCTTTCTCGTTTTCCCGTCTCTGATGTTTCAGAGCTGGGAGGGGGGAGATGATGATGGAGAGAGTTTGCTTCGAGAACTTTCAGGGAAAACAGCGGTGAACATTTTCTCAACTTGGTCCGTGCGGTTGAAGCGAACTTTGAGGTAACGGAATGCAGAATACAGAAGATTTTCCTTTGTTCATATTGGAGGGGAGACGCACTTTCCTTCTTTCTGATTACAATTGTGCGTCACGTTCGTTTGTACTAATCATTTTACCATTATCCATTGTTTAAGATTACTTGTCAGGATAGTGCAATTGGCAGTCGTTTAGTGCCGACAGTGTTTAAAGTCAGGATAGTGATTCAATTACAGGGTAATTAATTGGTAGTCGTGTAGTGCCGACAGTGTTTAAAGAGGGTTTAATTTGACTCTTTGTGGTTCTCTATAGGGCTTAAAATGCGATTTAAATTACGGGATGGGAGTTATTAGTGAGGGGTTAAATTTCTGTTGGCTTCTGGGGTAACGTGTTCTTCCTTACTTTTTCTTATTGGTCCTGTGAATCTCCAAGAGAGGTTTATGTGATTTGGTGTGTTATGGTCAGGATAAGTCTAAGACTTATTTTGATTTCGGTCCTGTGAAACTCCAAAGAGAGAGTTTTATGTGATCTGGTGCTTATAAACATGTTATCCTAGATTTGAGTAACAACAGGGAAATTATCCTCCTAATGTTCTGTAACATTTTTAGCTATAAGAGTTTGAAATAACGCAAAGAGAATTCTCCACTGATACGAAATTGTATTTGTAACCTACTGTAATGGAAATCATTTATGAATTCTCCACTGATACGAAATTGTATTTGTACTTACTGTAAATGAAATCATTTATGTCGAGTTGTGTAATCTTGAATGTCTGTTTGAAAACCATGTTGGGGGGGAGATTCTGTACTGTAAGGCTGTTATTCTGGTGTCTTGAATGTATTGTTGAGCTGAGGATCAAGGGGGGTGGTAACTGGTAAGAGAAGAGAATTATGGTTTCATATTTCATAGTGACAGACTGAGTTTGTCAAAGGGGGAATGTGGTGAATTATGAATCAATAATTCTCTTGAACATAGGCTATGTGAACAAATGTAGGCTACTCGACAACTGTTTATTCAGTAGGTACAGTTAATTGCACTAGTCAGTTCGTCTCCAAAGTATGTGACTGTCTTTCCCACACACCCGATCCCATGTGGTGAGGGCCTTGCCATTTGCCTTCCTGTGCTATTTTGTATGACAAAAGGAGTTTGTTGACATGAAGGACATTTACAGGTGGCCAAATGCCAGCTGTCTGGAGCTATGTGTATTGTGTAAAACTGTACTTAAGCTAGTTGATTTCTATGTCAGTCAGTCAGTCAGTCTGGGACGGCGTAAGGCCGCCGGAGGAGCCTGTATGCTTTGCTGTGTACTCCGAAATAAAACATCTCTGAGGAACATCACTCTGTCTGCTGCGCATCTCACAATTATCTTGCTCTCCCGTTTGGGTTAAGTTTGTATGGTCTCGTGTCCATAAGATACGACACTTGTCTCATTTTTAAAATCTTAAATGGACTTGCACCTCCACCACTGAAACAGTACATATATCGAAGGGACAGTGGTGATAGAACAACAAGGGCAACTACCAGAGGAGACTGTGAAGTGCCAATCAAACGTAGTGTGTTTGGTAAAAGAGTCTTCTCTGTTAGAGCCTCCCATCACTGGAACAGTCTCCCTACAGAAATAAGAGAGACCTCCAACTATTTGACCTTCAAATTTAACCTGAAGAGGTGGCTAAAAACAAATCAAGTCTGTAATCATGAGTAACTATCAGCACTATTTAGTTTTCATCACCGGTGTCATTTTTCCACTTCACAGTTGTTCTGTCCCCTCTACCATGTTGATCTGTTCCTGTATTGTTTTGTGTTTTTGTATGGACATAGTGGTGGGTGCTGGCACATGCACACATGGCATCAACGCATGGTGTGTGTGCTGGCACACTATACATTCTGTCCTTCTTTTATCTGTATTGTACTATATGTGTCATTGTATGTTTAGTTTTTTTACTACCATTTTAAGAGCCTGCTCAGGGACTACAGATGAAAATTAGCTTATGGCTAACTCTGGCACATTTACATGAAAGTGAAAACTGAAATGTTGATTAATGAGCATTGTCTCTGTCAAATAAATAAATAAATAAGTAACCAAACTGTATTGCAGACTAATAGGAAAACAAAATTGCAATATGTTTGCATGCTCCTAAGCACAGTTTTGTGTCTGTCCGTATGAGCACGGAATGTGCTCAGCTGATTGGGGAATGTGATGTATGATGATGTCGTCATCATATAGTTCTTAAAAAGTAATCCTAAAGTTATCAAACCAAAAATTGTAGATCTTCTATTCTGTCAAGTAATCCATATAAAATCTGCAAATAAAAGCTCTGAATGAAATGGATTCAGAGCTAACCCTCCTTGGCCAAACTTTCCTTCTTCAGATCGCAAAGGTTTCTGGCCCCACTACTCAATTTCTCAGTTTATCAATTTCTGGTTCTGGTTTAGTATTGGTCTTTAAACAGTCTCTTTGACAAACCACCACCAAACACTATTTTTGATACAATAAAATGGAACCCCAGGTCGCCTCACTCCCTTTACTTTTATAGCTGTTCCTGGTACCTCACTTCCTGGAACTATTGCTAACATGCTTTTTCCCCACAGCTCATATACCGAATGAAAGCCCTAATTTCGTAGTTTACATACACACTGGCAGCCAAATCCAGCCTGAATCAGATCTGTGCCACATCCAGATTGGAATCTGATTTGTTTAAATTAGTCTAAACACATGGAATCCAATTTAGATCAGGTTACTGCGTTCAGACTGAGAGGGATCTCCTGAAAACAGATTTGAATCATGTGGTTCAAGTCACATTTGTATAAAGATCTGATTACATGTGACTTGTTTGTGTTTAGACTTAAACTGTAAACTGGAAATGGGGCTTCAATTTTCAATTTTAAGGTTTTTTATTAAGCATAGTAGAGGGGTTTGGACAGGGAAAAATGCAGTACATGTGATATGTTATGCTTCTTTTTCTTTTATATAACAACAAAACAAAACAAAACAAAACAAAACAAAACAAAACAAAACAAAACAAAACAAGACAAGACGAAAAACAACCCCCCACCCTCCCACTTGGAACTTTGACACCTTCTCCTTTCACCTTGTAGGTTTTCCTTTTTTTTTTAAAATAAAGTAAATAGTAGCAATAGCCAACACAGAGAGGTAGAAAAGAGAGAGAAATAGACAGAAGTGAATAGTGACTCCATGATGTTGTAGGAGAGAGTGGTTGAAAGAGATAAGGGGTACTGCTGTTTATTTTGGAAGTAGATAGGAAGAAAGAAAGAAAGTAGGAGAGGAAAGGAATGAAAGGGTCAAGAGGGGAATGAGGTTGGTGTGCAGAGTAGGAGGGGAACATCGTGGTTCATAACAAATGGCCTATGGGGTGTTCGAAAGACTTGACAAATTCTCGAGATAGGTTATTGTCGCACCCCAGGAGGAGGCGAATCCTCCTGGAGAGCAACGTAGATCGTATTTAATTTTCTCGAGATTCAGGAATAACATGGCATCTTTCAGCCAGTGGTCTGATTTAGGGGGGAGTGAAGATTTCCAGTCTAGGAGGATTCTCCTTCGAGCGAGTAATGATAGGAAGGCTATACAGTTATGAACCTTTTTGTTACACTTAATATTGTTAGAGAGTACACCAAAGATTGCCACTTCAGGACAGGGAAGTAAGGGTATACTAAACATTTCTGATAAGGATCGAAATATGGCAGTCCAGTAATGTATTAATTGAGGACATGACCAGAACATGTGTGTTAAGTTAGCTGGGGATAAGTGGCATCTATCACACTTGTCGTCAACACTGGTATACATTCTAGCTAGTTTAGCTTTGCAGTAATGAGAGCGGTGTAGAATTTTAAGTTGGATTAAGTTTAGCCTGGCACATGAGGTACTACTATTTACCTGAGTAAGGGCGTTACTCCACGTCTCATCCGTTATGGTTTCACCCAGCTCCCCTTCCCAGCCTGATTTGGTTCTATTGAGAGAGGTGGTCCTTAAATTAGAAATAATGTTATAGATATAAGACAAAAGGCCTTTTACTTGTAACGGGGCATCTAAGATGGATTCAGTTCCAGATTTGGAGGAGATGTTAGGAAAAGAAGGATTGTGTGACTGGACGAAGTGACGGATCTGGAAGTATCTAAACAAATGAGAGTTGGGTAAATTGAATTTGGATGCCAGTTCCCTGAAGTTAGCAAAAATACCGTTGACATAAAGATCCTCCAGTCTAACGAGTCCTGATCTAGACCACAGAGAGTAAGTTGGGTCTGACATTGCAGGAGTGAACAGGTGGTTATTACGTATCGGGCTATAGGGAGAAAGTTCTCTGAGGTTGAATGAGGATCTGAATTGGGACCATATTTTCAAGGTGTTCCTAACGATAGGGTTGGAGGTATAGCGGTTCTGGGAAATGGGTAAATTGGATGTAATAAGAGCCAATAGAGATGTGCCCAAGCATGAACTGGCTTCATTTTGGCACCAGTCCAAATCAGGGTTGTGAATCCAACTGACCAACTTAGATATATTAGCAGCCCAATAATAGTACTTAAAGTTGGGGAGGGCAAGTCCCCCATCAGGTCTGGATCTTTGTAGGTATTCTTTTTTGATTCTCTGAGATTTACCTCCCCATATAAATGATAACATGAGTTTGTCCAGGTTACGGAAAAAATACACAGGTATAAATATTGGCAATGCTTGAAACAAGTACACGAAACGGGGCTTCATATATCAACAATTTCCAGTAAGTGTGAATGAACAGTGTTGCAGTCAAAAGGCGCAGACCAGGAGTGGCTGCACAAATTGGCGTCGTTGAGGCGTTCATGGCAAAAGTTTGTGTTGTGTGTGATGTCACTCCAGAATATATAAGATGATGCACTGCATGAAAGTGAGTGTGTGAATCGAGGGAGAGAATGAGACAGACAGACAGACAGACAGACAGACAGACAGACAGGACAGGGTGATGTTTTCTTGGACTGTTTCCAAAAAAGGAGGACCACCGCTATGTAAAAGCAGTTATGCTGCTGTAGCAGTGAGGAACAAACTTTATTCCTTTGGAGGCTTCTGTGGTCGAGGGATGATATTTGGCATCCATGTCTTCAACACAATGTCTTTATGCTGGAAGAAGTTACCTCCAGTGAGTCCTGGAAGAGGAGACGGTCACCTTGAGGTTCCATCCAAGCGCCACAGCCACACAGCTGTTCTGATAGAAGATACAGTCTACATCTGGGGAGGCTTCTGGTTTCAGTACTACAATGAGCTTTATGCATTTGATGTGGACGCCCACGTGTGGTTCAAACCCAGCAGGGTTTCTGGAACTGTTCCAACGGGGAGGTGCGGCCACTCAGCCTTTGTGTTGGGGAAGGTCATGTTTATCTGTGGAGGACACAACCTGACTGGAGGCACTAATGACATGTACAAGTTGGACACCAGCACAATGGTCTGGTCTTTAATTAACACCAGAGGATCTCCACCAACCTGTTGGTGGACTCAGACTGTGTCATCATCGGAACAAAGATGTTTGTATGTGGGGGCGCGGGGGACAAGGGGGTGTATTTCAACACCTTCAGAGTGTTTGACACAGAGACCGACCTCTGGCTGAGCACGCCTTCTGCACAGCTTGTTCCAGAAGGACGTCGGGGTCATTCAGCCTTTACCTACAGTGGAGAGCTGTACATATTTGGTGGCCATGGTTACAATAACCAGACCTTCAATGATCTGTGGAAATTCAGTCCAGAGACCTTCTCCTGGAAGAAGGTTGAGCCCAAAGGGAAAGGCCCGGGTCCAATGTTTGCTATGTGCTGTTGCATTGTGGGATATCGTATCATCCTCTTTGGAGGATTCAAACGCAGAGACAACTTATGGACTATTGATGGCACTTTCATCTTAGACCTGAGTCCTAGCCTGAAGACATTATGCAAGCTAGCGGTTATTCAGTACGATCTGGAACAGTCTGAACTCCCACACGACATCAGGTGGGAACTGGCAGCCATGACAACCAACAACTACTTTTTGCTGTAACTTGTTTCAGTAATGCCATTATAGTTACTGTGTTTTCAATGGGTGAGTTAGTAGTTACCCACGTTATGTAATGTAATCCAAAAGAACAGTCTCCTCTCCTGCCAGTGCGGAGTCTGTCATAAACTGACACGGTGTGCTGAGTGCACTCCCAGAGTGAAACACATTCCACATGAGAAAGAGAAAGTGGCTTCCACAGGTCATAACGTCATCATAATGATGATTGGTCAACATAGGGTAACATATGGTAATTACTTTAAGCCCGTGCATGGGCAGGGCATCAGTATTATATCCATATCGTTAGACTGGATATTGTCTGTGATTATGGATATTGTACTATTGGCATAAGTGTTAAGAGTAGAGTTTAAACACACCACAACTGGACCAGTGACTGTAGGGAATATTTTTTCCTTGAAAACAATGTGTCATAGATATATTGTTTTAAACCTTAATTTGTTTTATAAAGTAAAGTAAAGTAACTAGTAACTAGTTACTTTCATAATTTAGTAACTAGTAAAGTAATTGGTTACTTTTTCAAACTAACTATAACTATAACTAATTACTTTTTAAAAGTAACTTGAACAACACTGGTGCTCACTGCCAACAAGGTCACAAAAGAATGAACAACAGCAGATACAAGCGGCCGAAATGAGTTTTCTCAGATGGTTGGCTGCAAGACTAACTGACAAATGAAAGAGTAAATAAAAGTGGGCGCATGTATGTTCACATCACGTGTACGTCAGATTAAAAAAAAATCTAAATATATATATATATATATAAACCTTTTTTATAGTCTATGATATAAACATAACTTTACGTCTTGGCACAGGTGGAGGTGCTGCTTAAAACATAACCAAACGTTCCTGGCACAGATGGTGTAGTGCCAGACTCTTCACATACTAGAGCATGTCTGAAATCGACATGTAAACATGAAATAAATGCTTAAACCTGTAGCTAGGTGTAATGTTAGAGACCACAGAAGACGTGTACATATGAAATAAATGCTTAAACATGCAGCTAGGTGTAATGTTAGAGGCCACAGAAGACATGTAAATATGAAATAAATGCTTAAACATGTAGCTATAGGTGTAATATTAGAGTCCACAGAAGTGAACCTTTCAAGCCTGTTTTCTCAACTTGGCGTTTCTCTGCAAGACATTACTCTATAAGCCATATATATCCAAACCTGGTGGATAAAACTGAACAACCAATATGTCAATTTGAAGCTATGATTCTCTGCTTTCATATGACATGAAAAAAATGAAAATGAATAAAAATCCAATGACAGTCTCCCATTCAAGGTGGGTCACGCACGCACACGCGCACACGCACGCACGCACGCACGCACGCACGCACGCACGCACGCACGCACACACACACACACACACACACACACACACACACACACACACACACACACACACACACACACACACACACACACACACACACACACACAAATAAATGTATCTCATTTTCGGCCAAATACAACGAGACCGGGCACTGGGGGGTCCGTCAGCTAGGTCAGAAGGTATTAGGGGGTGCACAGCCAAAAAAAGTTTGGGAACCGTAGAGCGGTGGTTCCCAAACTTCTCATGAGTTGACACTAATTAGCCCGTGGTCCCCCATTTGAAAAGTGATGCCAGGGACCTCCATAAGAGAAGATGTTTACGGCTCTAGCAGTGATTCTCAACCCGTTTAATTTCAACGACCCTCAGTTTGACATGCATTAGTCTACGTGCCCCCATTTAATGGCATTTCTATCTCTGAGACCCCAATTCATATTGTAAAATCAATGTTAATTTAACTCTGAGTGTACAAATGGACTGCATATGGAGAGTGTACAAATGGAACCATTTGTACACTATAGCTTTTGTCCCGTGGATGGGACATTTAGATTTAAAAACGATTGGGAAACGTGCACACGCAGTCCTATTTAAAATAGGATTTTCTCTGAAACTATGAGCGTTGTCCGTGGTTTAGATTTTTTACTTAAGTAAATGTTAAATTCCTGACTTTTACGTTTTTCTTTTTACTTTTTTACTTTAGAGTAATTCCATATTCATGCAGTATTGATACTTTTACTTAAGTAAAAACTTTACTTTAGATCACCTTTCTTTTTTTGAGCAGCGGTGTCTAGCACTGTCTTAAGACAGTAGTGACTGTTTCTTCAGCTCTTTATCTGACCTAATCAATCAACAGACCTCAGGTGACTTTCATGTCACATGCAGAACAGGTCTGTTTCCTATTGATCAGAGCTGTAGCTGTTGGCAGGTATAAAAACTGTGAATCCCCTGTTCAATGAGCCAGATGAGCCTGGGTTTCCATCGCATTGACCGGTAAGTTTTGGCTCCATTTACTTGAGTAAAATCAGTTTTTCAACTGATTTAACTGATTGGTGTCAACATATTGTCTTTTTTGTTATTTATGTGTAATCTCCGCCTCATTGTAAATTAGGGTCTCCCTCAATGATCTCTCTTTAAAATAAAGGTTGAATGAATGAATGAATGAATAGCTTACGCTCCAGTGATGTCATTATGATCACTTCTCTAAGGCCTAACCACTTTGAAGCTATAGCCTTTCAGTTCTGACATCCCTGTAAATCTGGTTCTTCTCCATTCTCCGTCCTGTTAACAATGCCCAACATGATGAAACCAATTCAGACCGTGAAACCATCTGTGGGGTGCTGGACACTATCATGGAAAACGGAGGGTCATCGCTGTCTCCCAACAAGGAATGTTTTTCGGGCAACACTAATGCTTGGAATGGATTCAGAATCATGAAAAACTCCTAGTTTGACACATCACATGCTACTTAAAGCATAAAGAAATTTAGAAAATGTTGCCTTATATACAGTAGGTTGTCAATGGTGCCCAGATGTATGTGTGTGACCCCAAAGGTCGCCGCCTCGGACGCCCTAGCTGAATCATTAGAGCATGCCTTGGGTTACATCTGTGCAAGATTTTACGCTGTTAGACGAATTAGCACAACATATCCCTATGCTCATAAGGATATAGTCTACAGTATTATATGTATTCACTCTGACATCAGCTATGTCCCTATTTGCTTTCAGAGAAGCCACAGGGAGAGGAGTCCGTTCAAACATACATGTGTGTGTGTGTGTGTGTGTGTGTGTGTGTGTGTGTGTGTGTGTGTGTGTGTGTGTGTGTGTGTGTGTGTGTGTGCAGTGTGTGTGTGTGTGTGTGTGTGTGTGTGTGTGTGTGTGTGTGTGTGTGTGGGTGTGTGTGTGTGTCTTATTTCTGTTAGTGTGTTCTTCTCATACTGTAGGTTCTTCCGTGTTTCCTGCAACTCATTTTGTAGTATTGTTCCTGTGCGTTCTCTTTGTCCTTGGTTACCTGTTACCTGTCTTGCCTTGTCTAACCCATAGTATAGACAGAGTTGCGACATTGAGGGGGAAGAAAACAGCCCGGTCACGTGGTTCATGTACTGCGCGAGCCCATAGACTCCAATGTATTCCGTAAACTTGCGGTGTCACTATTCGCCAATAGAAGTCTATGTAGAAAAGCCGCCATTGGACTGGCCCCATGAAGTGAACGGAGTTGTCATAAGTCTGTCTTACTCTATGGCTTTGGTCTAACCACCCTGATTATTGTTAACCCTATAGTCACCACTCACCTGTGTCCTGTTTGTGTTCTTCTAGCCTATCCCTGTGTTGATTATCAGTTGATTCACCTGTGTCCTGCTGTTAGTCCCTTCCTGTGTCCATTTAAACTCCTGTGTAGTCAGTTGTTATTTAGTTCTTTATTCAAATGTTAGTGTGTGTTCGCATGTGTTTGAGCATTCTGGCATTTGACTCTTATAGTTTTGTTGCTGGTGGTCATGACATGTTTGACCTGACCCGTTTCTGGAGAACCTTTGGTGAACCGTAAACCCTCGAGTTGATCTACAGTATTTCGGCCTCAGTCGTCTTGCATTCGGGTCCAACTCCTCACTCACCATAAAGGGACCACATTTCTAAATTCTACCACACACAAAACATATTTGAAAAAGCACAAAATAATCGATCAGGCCCGTGTTCTTATCGAGCCCACTATCGAGCATTTTCTATTATTTTGTGGAAAGATAGGAGGGCCAGGGAGGCGACAATAAATTCTGAAGAGAATCAGTATCTATTTTTTTATTGGCCAGTTGTGAGTGACTGTGAGTTTGTGGCTGACCACCATCTAAAATTAAATGAAGATGACAAAAGTTAAGATTTTTGCCTAACATTAAAACAAGCATTCATTTTTGCAATTAGGGTTAAATGGCTTTATATTAATAGAACGGTGCCCGTGGGGCCTCTATAGTGGTGCCCGTTGGGCACTGGCCTACTTGGAACGATGCAAGTTGGAAATGCATGCCCCACCCAGATATTATGTCTGTGTCCCTTTTATGCCCATGTATGGAGTTCTTTGTCAGGCATGCCCAAATATGGAGTCTATGCAGACATCAGAATGATGTCAGAACTGGCCAGCTCCATTAATTTATGGACCCTGGGCAGGGGCCCTGTCCAGAGCCCGGGCAGAGGCCTTTTTGGGGCGGTTCTGGACAACTGTGGGTCCGAACGACTCGACACCGGGCACTGCACCCCCTGCGGTGGTGTGGAACGCGTGTGTCGAATTTGAAGTCGGTGGGGCGAACAGTTCTCGAGTTACGTGGATTACACACAGACAGACAGACAGAGACTTTGCATTTATAGATAGATAGAAGATATGAGCAGTACTGTAAATCTCCATTTATCTTCAGCTCTTTATAAACAGAAAATGCATAGTAATCAAAAAATATCACTTGCACTATACCAGGGTCTTCAAACAAAGTACTTTTCTAACAGATGGAAGGCAAGTGACCTTTTTACTTTTGGAAAATAATATTGAAGAAACTGTTAACTGGTTAACGTGTGTGCCGTCACTTTATTTTTTGGACTTTTCTACCTTTATGATAGGACATAATGGAGAGAACAGGAAACAGGGAGAGAGGGACAGGGAATGACACGCAGCAAAGGTCATCAGGATCGGAACTCGACACACTGTCAGGCAGGCACCTACATATGTGGTATGCGCCTGGACCAGCTAGGCCAGCGGGATTTCTATCTGTGCAACCAGTCAAAATGACCACCACTGCACTGCTATGCCCTATTCCTTCCATACTATTGGCCCAAAAAAAGCAATATTGTATAATCATTAAACAAGTAACCCAGGATAAAGATTAAAAGAAACACTTCTCCAAGGTCAAAGATTTTGTTTATTTTCAATCACATACATATATTTTTATTTTTTTAATGTTTTATACATACACAGTTCCTTTAAAATGTTGAGTGTTTACAGTAACAGCTTCCAATATTTATTTCATTTTTTAATTCTTTAAACTTTATTTTTTCTTTAGCATTTTTGTGATTGGAATGCTATATCCTGAAGCTTGAGACCATCAGCGTGAAACGGATACATTTCTTAAATTTATTTTCAACCTGAACAATGTCAACAGAATGATTTCTTGAAACAAACAGCACAGTCAAAAAAAAGAGAGAAGAACCAATCAAAGGATTAAGGAATACAACACCACCTGATTCTGAAGAACCAAACTGGCTTTCATCCATTTTAGAGTTTAGTTTTTCACATTAAAAAAAACCCCTCTAAACAATAAATATCAGCTTCACCTCATGGCCCTTGCAGTACAAAGTAGCCTGCCTCCCTGTCTGACTGCACTAAAGTGTTTATTGCATTTTGCATTGTTTTGCCATTTACAATATGACATCCATCAGGAGAGAACAAATTGAGAGAGAGAAAAAAAAGAAAAAGAAAAACGTCAGCCATCACTAGTACTGTCTATATGGAAGCCACTTCCTGAAACCACATTTGATTTTATGGATTTGACTGTCTGACAGTTTTTGAGTGATGCAGAAAAGAACATAATAGCAAATATACAGTAGTTACACTGGTCCTCAACATCAGTACAGGGACCACTAGGGATCCAAGAGTAGCTCTGGTCCATAGACTGAAGCTGTTGCGGGCTATAAGGCTAATGGACCAGAGCTATTAAGTAAGTAAGCAGTAAGCACTAAAGATTTGACCAAGTACATTAAGGTTGCAGTATAGTTTACTTCAGTCATTCTCAACTTGGTTTTTTTCCCCCCTATCTACACAAACCATCTGTGTTAATTGAACAGACCTGTAAGAGTCCAGTCGGACCCCCGGTGGTCCCCGGGCCGTACCCGATGTTGAGAGACAGTGACGTACAGTATGAATGTGCTCATCCTGAATCCTAAATAAATCAGCTTACGTCCCCGATGGTCAAATTAGGAGTGAAACGAGACAAAATGTGGTTTGAACAGTCACAAAACTGCAACCTGTCTTTTGGACAACTTTGTTTTAAGCATACATTTTTATACAGGGGTGTGGGGGGGGGGGGGGGGGGGGGGGGGGCATCAACACCATTCTAATTCTAATGTTAGTGTGACCGTACATGAATACACACACCCCTCCTATTTCCAGTTACACACAGTAGGCCTACTGCAACCCATTAAGCTATCACGCAATTACACAGAGTACACAAAGAGTATTATGGCTCTTTACCAAAACCTCTCCATTAACTCCCTTAAAATCCATCACACAATACTCAGGTCTGGTTCTTAAAGGCGAAAATATAAACGAACAAAAAAAATGATAATCTGAGCACATGTGTGGAAACTGCCTTTTTGACAAGAACCCAGATCATATACAATTCAGCCTTATAGACAGACAGATTGTAATGAATGCACACGCACGCGCACGCACACGCAGTCACGCACGCACGCACACGCACACACACACACACACACACACACACACACACACACACACACACACACACACACAGATAACAAAGCTGACCAGCTTTGACAAGCATCATAGAAAAACCCACACTTTTCTACATTCAGTGCTGACACCACGGTTTCTTTGTATAAGATTCAATGAAGACTCAAGCCATTTGGAATAAAAAAGGTCTAAAGAGCACCTTTTAGAAAAACAAAACACAATTCTCTGGAAGGATATTCAGGAAAATTAGACAAAGAAAGAAAGAGGCGTTTTAAACTTTTTGCATTGACGACCGGAATAATGATGCTTATTGAGAGTTCATTACTTCAAGGTAAAAATTATATATGGTTTAAAATTCCCAGTAGAAAAACTACAACAGTACATTGGGAGAATCTGCAGTATTGGCGCCCACTAATATCACTCTAAAACCAGCGGTAAGAAAATGTAGTAGTCATGAAAGTTCCACCCTGTTTTTTTTTAAAGAATGCCCTGGACAGACCCTGAACACAAAGACAAGCTATAGCTTATTCTGGAGAGACCGCCCTCAGTAACCCCCGTTAGATCCGTGGCCATAATCTTTGCATGTTTCACTCTACATAAGCCACTGGCAAAGAAAGTGTAAACAAAATGTAGTTATTAAATATCATGTACTATAGGTGTAGGTTTGGGGCTACGGTCCATTGTATGTACAACATGGTATATTATAGGCGTAGTTCATGCAAAAAGTCAACCCACTCAACTGCAAGCGGCAGTTTTGAAGATCACACCGACACCGATGCAAACAGGACAGGACTGTCCAAAGTGTAGCCTACTAAATATGTCAATGAAAGGTCTATGGAACAGTCTTACTGTATCTGTGAGGCCTCGATCTGCAAAGACTGTATAGTGGAAACATCCCTCATTGTGTGGAACAATATTGTATAGTGATTAGTACCTTTTATTCTGAGTCACGTACTCAACACAAGCCATGCTACAACATACAGTACAAGCTATTTCCATTAGTTTAAGGGTGGTTCAATTCAATGTTGTTCTTTTGTTAAACACACCTAATGCTGATTTGATTCAACTGTTTTCAATCTTGATTCGGAATCAACCACATTGGTGATCATCACTGTGAAATTATATAAAACAAGAGCAGATCACGGCCATTCCGTGAATCCGTGAAATAATCTGGTCCTAGTTATTATGCAAATGATGCATAGTGATTGCACTCAAGGTGTGGGTAAAAAGACATACAGTAGCTCACAACGTTTCTACTTTCTACTTGTATACACAAATATCATGACCTCTGTAACTCTCATCAGCTGTGCCCAATAAAAACATCAACACTACACGTGTGTGGAGAAACAATAGAATGAATGAATGACAGAATATTGTCCTTTTTAAATGTAAAGCAACTGACCTAGTAAGACATACACAAAGTACAAAAACTAAAACTAATCCAACATGGGTCATGTGTTCCATGTGCTAATTGATAGGAGTACATCGTAAATGGTGGCCGCTACCTGATTACAAGTATGAGTAACATAAAATGTTTTGTAATAATTCTAAGATGATTGATTATTTGGAAATTGGATAAGATGTGAATGTGGATGAAGGTGGTGCCGTATTAGCCGAATGGAGAATGCAAATGCTGTTCTGCGGTGTGTGCATGTGAGGGGTCGTGGAGAAGACTCTAAACCTGGGCCCTGATGTTGACCAAAACAATCACACCCGTGTGAACTGAGGGGTGCAACTTCCAAGTGAGGGTCCCTGGGGGGGTCCACGGAACTTCCAGACCCACAGGAACGCGCCCAGGGTTCTGGCCCGGTTCAGGCGAGCCGACCCGCGTTCGAAACAGTAGAGAAATACAATAACAGAGTTTCCGTGTGGGGGTCCCTGTACTGTACTGTACTGTACTGTACTGTACTGTACTGTACTGTACTGTACTGTACTGTACTGTACTGTACTGTACTGTACTGTCACACCCAAAATCACGTAATGGCTGCTTAAAACTCAGCTTCCCATCATGCAGCTGTGCACAGTGTGAAGCTCAACAGCGCCACTTTGTCACCTGTTGGTACTCTAAACAGACATATAGGGACAGACATAGGGACACATGTCTGTCCCTATATTATTGAGTGGCTGCACCACTCAATAACGAAAACATTGAAAGAATATTGGGGTGTTGCGAGTTTATGAAAATTCCAGTTTGAGTGTGACGGGTTGTGAGCTTGCAGAGTAGATCTGCTATTTTTTGGTGTGCGACACCAGCACGCAACCAAGTATAAATCAGATATTAAACCTTCACGATTACGGCTTTGACCAGGCATGTTACTCTGAGAGAGGAGATTGGTAAACACAGCATAAAAAGACAGGCCACGTAAATGTTCACTGTAAAGTAAACTTGTGATCTGTTATTTAAACTTTGTTGTGCAGCCATGTCACTCGCCCCAAATGAAGTGAATATCGGCAAGCAGCGCAGAATAAATAAACTAAATTAGCCATGATCCAATGGTCGCACCTCCTTAGTGTCTCACACAATGGGCTCTATCAGTAGCTTCAAGCTTCAGTACCACGACTAAAACGGACACATTCTGTATACAGTGAGAGGGGAAACTAAATCTGCATCATTCCAAAAGGCACTTGCCATAATTCAGCTTTCCGCGTCTATCAAAATAAATAAATAATGAAAATATACAATACATCTCAGATATGATCTTTTCAACGCAACTGACTCTGTTAGGTAGTCTGTATATCCAATTCCCTTTTGATTTAACACAAACATTGCACGAGTCGTCATTCAGTGAAGTGTGTTTGATGTTTACATTGGAACGAAACATGGCATGAGGTAAACGGCGTGGCTCACTGCCTTCTCTATACCGACATTATCGCATCTGGTTTTTCGTTAAATATCTCCTTGTATAGTCTTCTTCTAGTAATGCCACAATAACTTATAAACAGACCAAGCTCATGTGTCTACACAGTAAAATCATCAGTGTTCATTTAAAGGTCATATAAGTGTTTTATTATAAGTGTTAAATAGCTATATTCATTGCTATAGTATAGACTAGTGTTGCAATGAAACACTCTTCGTGGGGTTGTCGATGAAATTGTTGTCCCACCTGAAAATGTATACCAAGCTGGAGAGACAGGGAGATTGACCCCTGTTACTGAACAAACTATCTATAGCAATAATTGCTATTGCAACATAGATCTTTACCGTTTTAACAAATAACCCAAAAGTATCACTTACAGCAGCTTTACTGTAACTCGTAGATGGCAGGTAGATAGTTAGTGTACACTCTCAGAGGAAAAGTGGGACGATTTTGATGTTTGTTTGCCTGTATGTTAAAAACTACAGAAAGGTAAAGACACAGGATGCTGACCTTGTAGCACACTTTGTTGTATAGTAAGCAATGCAGCTGCAGCTAATATAATTAATAATGGTTTAGATTTCATGTGCAAATCGCAGTGTGCCAGTGTAAGGTCAGCCATCTATGTTTTATCCATCTGTAGTTTTTCCACCTGCACAGGGAACAAACTACAAAATAGGCCTAGGCTTTCAAGTCCCTTTAACCACTTGAGTCCTATTTGATATACTTTATCACACGATATGTTATCGTGTGGCAGAAATACCCTATCTACAAGCTCAAAATGTGTTGCATGGTGCCACGTTGTGAGCTTGTAGATCTCCTATTTTCGACAATTGTTTTGCCCAAAATAGGGACGGCGGGTTGGCAATGGTTAAATGAACACTCAGGATTTGACAGTGTATGTGGGAGCGATGGGCCTGTGGAGGGGTGTGGAGGGATGTGGAAGGATAGATCACACAAACTAAGTCAAATGGAGTCAGGGACATTACACTCGAATCAAGCCTTGTCCAGAAGTGCACCGAACGCAATGCCGTGAAGTGTGATTTGCGAGTGCACTGACCCTAAAAGGCTTGATCCCAGCCCTAACATTTACAGAGCAAAGCGTCTATGCCTCGCTCACACAGACACGCACGCGCGCACACACACACACACACACGCACACGCACGCACGCACACACACACACACACACACACACACACACACACACACACACACACACACACACACACACACACACACACACACACACACACACACACACACACCCTATCCTCTGACCAGAACCCCCCGTGTTTGGAGCTTATTTACATTACATTGTATATAAACAAAGGTCTGCAGATTACAGACTTATTTTTAGCATACAGTGAGATTAGCATAGTTTCATCTAGACATGCAGATCTATAGCTACACGCAGGGGCAAACTAAGGTGGAAAGCAACGATGTGGCAAGGTGCGCTCGTCAGAGAACTCCCAGTGTACTGGCCATCGGTCCCACTCTGCGCCCCTCAGCTGTACACAATTACATTATTTACAAGTAAAGACAGGGTCTGCTTCAAAGCAAAATACATACCCTGGTGGATGGAATAGTCACACACAAACACACAAATATGGCAACCTCACATTAGGGGTGACATGTGTTGGATGGGGACAGGAAGGAGAGCCTCTGGGGACACCCCTATAGAGACAGGGTTGGGGGATGAAAGTGAATGGAAGTTTACAGTGTTGGTGAATAAAATGGCAGCCCACCTTGTCACATTGACTGAAGCATAGATGCTTGTGTAGGGGATTAGAAGACCAGCAGCCAGTCAATATACACTTTACAGAAAGATGCCAGTTTTAAGCATTGTTGATGCCATGTACAATAGGGGTGGGGAGATATAAGCAAAGCAACTAGAAGTTCATAAACATATATCTCAGCTCATTTAATTGAGCGTCAGTACCATTTTTTTGTTTCTTTTTTTGAATGAAAATGCGCAGGCTTTAGATTTTCGTCATTTCGTTATTCTACACGTTTCCTTAAGTCCGTTTTTGTTCTCGACATACCCATTTTCATATTTTCGTATCATTTATTTGTATTTTTAGTTGTTGTTGTTGTTGTTGTTGTCGTATTTCCGTCAGTCATTTTTCTTTTGTTGGGGTATAGTGTAGCAGTAGGTTGGTTTCCTATGTATGGGGGGGGTTCTTTCTTTCTTCACCTTCGGAAGAACGTGGGGTTGCGCAGGCAGGCGGCTAGTCACCTGCAACACCCCAGGGGTCCTGCGGAGGTCTCCAGGCTGCTGTCGGTGTCGGAGGCCAGGGTCTGGTCGGTGGACATGGATGAGATGTCGTTGACGGAGGACGAGGGAGGGAGGCTCTCGCTGCTGTTCACGGCTGCACCTGTGCTGAGGGAATACAACGGCAGCGCGGGGGGTTCAGTTGGTGGAAAAACAAAGGACACTCGCATGTTTTACTGTAAGTCAGTGGTTTTCAACCAGTGGTCCGGGAACCACCAGCAGTCCTTGAGGGGGTTCCAGGTGGTCCCAGCTAGAAGATGGATAGTTAGGGAGCCAAGTGGACCCTTATAGATCTGTAACTGATAAGAGCATAAAATGAAACCAAATGGATCCTTATTGCGGGTCCATTTGGTTTCATTTCACACTCTCAAGAGTTAAATTATTGTTTGATTGATTTTTCAAAAATAGCAGACCTACAAGATCATAGCGCGCCACCGAGTGGCGCGCTATGATCTTGTAGGTCTGCTATTTTTGAAAAATCGAAGAACGACTGACACAGAAACATAGCTTTTTCAGAAAACTGTCGGGATTTAGAAGACATTTTTAGAATCTGATCTCAGGTCAAAATGGTACTTAAGTACAGTACTTAAGTAAATGTAGTTACTTTTCACCACTGAAGGAGTTACAAGGTACAAGGTTCAGTCTAGGGACAGACGGCAGAACAATCAACAAACCACGATAGATAACAACAGAAAACACCAATAACAACTACAAATGCAGCACGATCACAGTGTGTTTGGGATGTAACACAGAGAATTCTGCCTCATTTATCCACGCCAGCACCATACTCGTTAACAGCCGACCTGCAAGCTCACAACTATCAGGATTTGTCACCTTGTATTTTATTTTGTAGTGATCTTTTTTTGTTTCCGGTTTTCTGTGGTGTATTCAGGTTGTAGTTTACTGTCATGTTCCTGTGTTTATTTTGTAGTAACGGCCTTGTGTTTCCTGTCTTCCATTGTAATTGTTACCTGTTTTGTCCCTCCACCCAGTGGTTATTGCTAATATGTCACCTGTTTTCCCACAAAAACAAATTTCACCCACTGTTTTACTTGTAAAACCGTGATGTGACAATAAAGTTGATTCTGATTATGTTATCGAAATTCTAAATTACATTTTCAGCGTTTGCATAAGCCTGCAAGGTCGTTGAGGCTAGGGCAAGTGCTACGGCAAGTGCTAGTCTGAAGAGGTGAGTCTTTAGACTACAGCGGAAGATTGGGAGTGAGTCTGCAGTTCTAATTGCAATGGGAAGTTGAAAGCCTGTGTAATGTTTCGTGTTCACCTGTTTCCAGTTAGGTTTCTGTCTATATGCCTGCTTTTTGTTAAGTGTCTGTTAGTTTGTTGTTCCAGTGTGGTTTGCGAATTTTGTGTTTGTGCTCTGTATAAGGTATATTGTTGTTGTTGTTTAGGGTTTGGGTCTGCCCAGTTGATTCAAAAAAACGTTAGTTTAATAAACCTTTTGACTTTTGATTTGAACCTTTGCCTGTTTGTTTGGATGCTACTCTGCTGTCTGTTAATTAATATACCCTGACACAAAACGAGTCGACCCGTTATGAGCTTGTAGGTCGTCTATTTTTGTCTGGGCGCTGTCTTGCGGCGAAGTATGAATCAGGCTTTAAGGTTCGGGTCCGATGAGCACCACTGTATTGTTTTTCGAATCATCCAAAAATCTTGTCATCGGTTGGGCTGTACTGTACTGTACTGTACTGTACTGTACTGTACTGTACTGTACTGTACTGTACTGTACTGTCCTTCTGCTCAAGCAGAAGGAAATGCACTCGCTCACTCTCGGCCCAGGAAGACCCCTTTTGTCTTTGTCTCCTATTTGATTGCTTTAAGTGCATTGTTTGTTCAGTCACAGTGGTCTCTCCAGAACTTCAGTAGGCCTATAGAGAACATTTGACATACCAATTTCATCCAATGAGGAGAGATAACGCATACAGGATACGATACAGGATAAACAAGTGAAATTGGAAGTGATGAAACAAAAGCAATGAGCAGCAGACAAAATAGACCCTTGTTACTGAACAACCACTCTAAAATCAAATCATACTGCCAGCCCTTGCACTGCAATACATTGGATTGACTCACTGCATGGCAATACTACGCTGCACTGCATGTGACTTAAGTCATGTAGGTCATTTTTCAGCTTTTTACAAATTATCAGTACTGCACAGCACTGCAATATCCTGAAAAACATTGCATTACAGTACTGCGTCGACTAGTCTCAGCATGTGCTTGATTACAAATGATGGAGAAAGAGAGAGACAGAGATATAATAGATTAATCAAAGGATTAACGTATATGTATTGTCTTGTCTTGAATGTATAGGCCTGTGCATTGACCTGAGCAAAACGATCTTCTCTTGTGGGTTAATCTAACCTAAACTGAACACACAAGCAACATTCAACAGTTCCCATGAATGGCTGCAATAGGAACAAAGGTGAAGCACACTAGCAACACACATTCCCTTTCCTGAGTCAACACTCAAATGTTAGGGAATCCCAGGGAGGTTAACATGCACTATAGGCAGCTGTTTTCAGCACTGGATTCTGTGTGGCCCATTTAAGCAGTGATTCACTCCACTATGACCAATACTGCACTCATGTGGCAAAGTGTGAGAATTACACTCACTTTCCAAAACGGGTGGAATGCCATTAAGAGCAGACTAACTACAGCACAGACAGTCAGACAGTATACTGTACTTGATCCAGGACCCCAACCTTAAATCATGAAATGTCCAAACATAGATAAACATTAGCTCTGGTCCATAGCTCTAATGCCTTCATTAGAGCTATGGAACTGTTCTACGCTTGCATAAATGCAGACCAGCCTCTCGTCTGTAGCTCAGACTAGTGTGTCATTTATTTACAATTTACTACGACAAGTTCAATAGCTATAGGCACAAATGTTCAAAACATTGCTATTGTAATGCAGTGTGTAAATTAACCTTACATACATTATAGCGTTGCACAAATTTGCAATCAAACAAACAAGATGAAAAGAGACAGAGACATATGGGCAATGGGCACAGTGCTTTTTCTTTGGTTACAAGAGTAATAACTCCATAAAGTTATTATAGTAGGTTCACTTACAGAGCGATTAGGGCTATGGACTGAGAGTACCTGAAGGTGAAGGCTGTCCCTTCACGACGCCATTCTTCGTTCTCTCCTCAAAGTTCATCACCTCTTTGTATATTAGTTCTGTCAAGGAAAAGAAAAGCATTCAAAACATAGTAACAGTCCAGAAGAGTGTGAATGGAACGAGAACAAATTCCATTTGACTCGGATGTATTTCTTGATCGCCTCTTGTCTTGATTGTTTAAACATGACGTCATGTGGGCCGCTATGCTCGATAACAGGCTTGATAAAGTCCAAAGCTTATTGATACCGGGTACTCAATAAGCTTGTTATCGGGTCTTTTCGTGTATCGGGTTTCGAGCTCCATCCCTACTCAAGTCTGCATAACATAACATATCCCCGTGTTTGAACTAGTATAACCACCTAATATAATGAGTTTTCCCATTAGTATAGGAAATCTATGGAAAATACAGGGTCAACCTCAATCTAATTGCAAAAAAAACTAACTCAGCTGATCAAATGTGCTGACATCATCACATTTGAGCAAGTTGCTATGGCAAAATCTAGCCCAATGAGTGTTTTTGTGCAAAACTAATGCTTGGAATGGCTTCAGCATCATGAAAACCCCCTAGTTTGATATGTCACATGCTACTTAAAGCATAAGGACATTTTAAAAAGATTGCCTTATAATAGGATGTCAATGGTGGCCATACTGTACAGGCCATTTTCAACACTTTCCCCTCAGACAATTCCAGGCAATATTTTTTCTGTTATTCAGGATATATTGAAGATGCTAAATCAGCTGAGTTTGGTTTTTTTGCAATTAGATTGAGGTCAAATTACATTATTACTGGACTACATGCCAAGTTTGCCAACATTACCTTTCCATTCATCAATGGAATGTTCTCTCTCATCAAGCTGCTTGTCATAGATCTGAGGTGGAGGCTGGAGAGAAGAGAATACAGAACACATTTAGATTTGGCTTGGTTGACGAACCACACGTCACAGAATAAACGTAGTTGTTTCAAGTAGTTAAAAAAAATGAAATTCGATACACTGATATCACTAGACAACTAAATACTGTAGTCCCAGAATGTTCTGAAAAGGCATCCAAAAATGAACAACCCCGTTACAAAACTGCTTTGGTCAAAACGTTACAACTACTGTGGAAGTACTGTGAGTGGGTGCAGTCACAATGCATCATCCTCAGAATATGCAAAATGAAATCCTCAAAATGTATTGATATTGATATTGATATTCATTCACAAACTAGTACTAATACAGGGATTTCAAACAGTTACTGCAGTACTTTTGTCAACTATTTGAATTATGACACAAAATGTCACATTCAGTGGCAGTAGAGCACTCTGACGCTGTAAGAAAACAGAATTCCAAGACTTGTCAATTAGAATGAAAACAATTTGAGGTGAATGAAATAAAATGAGCAGTTAATAGCCTTGATTATTCATCATACAAACGACATATCGAGCTTTAATACACTATTTGTTCATTAAAATCCCTCTTGATATATATATTTTTTCTTTTACGATATTTTTGGGGCTTTTTTGCCTTTTTATTGATAGATACAGTAGCTTGACAGGAAACGGGGAGAGAGGGGGGGGGGGGGGACACACAGCAAGGTTCGTCGGGATCAGGACTCGCACTGTCATGCTGGATTACCAACCAAGGTGCCTGGACCGGCCCAGGCCCACCCTTGATATCTTTACACTTGATATCCTCCCCACACACATTTGTCACTGCTGTTGTGTCCTACTGGCTCACCTGCCAGTAGGACAGGCCCCCCATAAAATATTTTTTACCTAAATTTAACAAAATCAATGGCCAATGAAGAGCCCCAGACGCCCCTTTCAGGGCTTCAAACCCAGTACCGTGCGGTCCAATTTCCCTGAAGGGCCCCTGAGAGCCAAGGGCCCCTGGGCCACGGCCCCACTGGCCCAATGGCTAATTTGTCCCTGAGCCTCCGTCCTACTCCTCCCGTACAACGCTCCCTGCTAACAGGTGCCGCCCCAGCCTGTCAGAGTATACGTGCAGCGACAAATATCACCCTCCCTGAACACGGGCCAATGGGCTATATATGCTCGCACGCCATTTTGGAAAGAACTTGGGCCCCTTCCCTACTTCCTTCACAGGTGTTACATAATGATACTAATTAAGACTCTGTTCCATTTTGGCCAAACAGAGTCAGGGTGCTGCTATTGTGCACATTGGCTCACTCTGCTACACCAGTGGGTCTCAAAGTGTCCTTGAGTGAGTTCCAAATGGGTACGGGTGTGTAACTCTGAGAGTGTACAAATGGAACCAAATGGACCCGTAAGGGTCCAGTTGGTTCCATTTTGTACACTCTCAGAGTTATGGGGGTCCTTGAAAATAAAACATTTGAGAACCACTCCTAAATGGAACAGAGCCTTAATAAGTATCATCGGTAACACCCGTGAAGGAAGTAGGGAAGCGCCCCGAAGTATAGGAAGAGTTATGTGTGCATTGTGTTCATTATAGACTCCCGACAAAGCCAGATGTACCGTGGTAGATTCAAACCCACACACTCTGTAGGGGTGGGCAGGTACTTAACCACTGCGCCACCGGAGCACCACTCCAGCAGCCTCTCTATTCCATTTCAATGTTTTTCATTTTTCTGTCCAGCTAATTTTGCGCCAGCAAATTTTGCACCTTTTATAAACATTGAGTTGGATTCACTGACAGGACCACACGGATATACAGTAAAGATCCTGAGCGTTCATTTAACTCTGGGAGTGTACAAAGGACATCAAATGGACACGTAAGGGTCCATTTGGTTACATGATTTGTATGAGTTATAAATGGATAAATGAATGCTGAGGGTTTTAGCTTGGGGTGACAATTATACAGTAGATGTAGTGGACTGGATGTATATTCAAAGAAATGTATTCAAATCTATACAGTTTGGTAGTATGTAATTGTAATGTGATAACAGTCTTGGCCTTTAAAGTACGTAAGACATGAATCACACAGACTTAATCATGTTTAAAATATGGAAATAATTATAATTACCACTAGCCAATTACTTTAGTTTGGTAACAATAATTTGAAGAAAGGTTGCATGCATTCTGAATCATTGATCATTGACATTTATACTGTACACTTGGTTACATTCATGTCCTACTGATGAGTAATATTCTGTTTTACAATAATCACTTGAAGGGAAATGTGCTGATTTTCAACCTAAAAGGCATTGTTCTAGTCAGTGAGGAGATCATTTTTAAAGTGTGGCAAAAGAATGCCCTATATCTTCTATGTATTTGTCACGTATATGTCAAGGCTGTGACTTTTCAAACTCTTGACAACAAGGCAGGCACCCCAACAAGAAAGCCTTGAGGCAAGCCACTACTATGCCATCGAGTGGTACAGAGGAGCCGATGGCCTCGCTCGTCAAATGGATGGAATCATTTATGACCCGCTTCCAAATTCACACGTTTTCGGTGGAGGCTAGCCAATGTAATGTTTCTGGTGCAAAAGGCATATTATAAACACTTACCGGTACATTCTACAATCTACATGGTCAATATTGTGATCACTGTGATCATCATTGTTTTGCAATGTCAACATTTCGCAGAGATATACACCACAATATACAGATCTCCTCACATCAAAACCATGGGATTTAGGATGACAATATGACACATTTTCCTTTAACATAAAGCACATAAAATGTGTCTTATGCCCACAGAATGAGATATTTCCTTGATGTCGGGCGGTGGCTATTTACCATGGATATTTGGACGAGATCTCTTGCCTTCATCAGCATGAAATGATATTAAGAGAGGGGGGGAAAACAGCAGAAAATGTGTTGAAGGAGAAATGCCATTGATGGCCAAAATACATCACATATAGCCTTAAGTGCTAACATGGAAATGCATTAATATAATAACCAATCACCCACATCCTTAGCTAGCTTAGTAAGTAGTCGCTGGTATTTGGAGGAAGGTTAACTACAACAACAGAACTGAGACATCATGCTTGTTTTCCATAATTATGAATCAGAATGTGAACTACCCTGAATGTGTGTGGAACTAGATATAGTACGGATAGACAGTGGTCAATTGAAAAATTGTCCATTTTAAGTACCGTTTGTAACCGAGTGCTCATTTCACAAAATTGTATGTTGGTTACATGTGTGCACTCAGAAGTTAAAGGGGCACTAGACAACATTCAGCCACTAGATGTCGCCCCTGTACAACACCTGTTACAGTACACAAGGTTTGTTATTTTACATCTATACTGTATAAGGCAGAAGTCAGCAAACATGATAACGCTATCGTGTTACTATGTTGCAAGAATATATTTATGGATAATTGCTGCCATCAGCTTACGTCTTGCAAAACCTGAATCCTGCCGCCCCGACAAAATTATTAAAATAATTATTTCAAAATGATAATGATGTTGTTGTTTTTTGGGAGGGATATTATTGATGTATTTTATTTCTAATGGTTAATTTTCATAAACGGGTATTCAAATTAACACTGATTATTTTAGTGTGTAAGTGCTGTCTAGGGGTCACAAAGCTTTAAACAAACGAAGATCAGGGTAAGAGAGTGAATTTGTTATGTGGTCATCCACCTACAAGACTTTTTTCACAACAGCCATTTTGACATGAAATAGTAGGTTCAGGTCAAACCGAGTCAATTGGTGCTGCCATTGTACATGTTGGCTCAAAAGACTCCATAGTATCATTGACAACACCTGTGATTAGCCGACTATTTATTGTCAATATGGCTGGCTGAAACCTGTACAAATGCACTCTGAGCATCAATAAATGCTGACACACCCCCAGAAAAGCAACAGGGCAACTCACCGCCTCCACCTCAGCGGGATCGTACCACACGTTGATGTATGGGTGCTGTAAGGCCTCGTCCACAGATATCCGCTTAGCAGGGTCAATGATCAACATCTTAGACAGCAGGTCTCTGGCCTGGCTGGCTGCGGTTGGAAAAACGGAACAAAACAGAAAAAACAAAGGATGAATTTAATGAATAATTTCTACCAATCTGTATGGTGTAGTAGCCTATATAAGTATGTTAATAATACTATATATAACATATCATCTCTGTCGGATGGAAACCTCATATGTTCAACTTTTTCAGGATTTAAATAAAACAATTCACACCTGTGTGAAGTCATCTATTGATTCATTGTTAATGGGAATTTACTTTGTGTAGGACCGAAATAGCCAATTTGCTCGTCTACATATGACGTAAATTCTCCATTCATTGTCAATGGGAATTTGTGTTTGTGTAGGACAAAAATAGACGATTTTCTGAGGGGTTTCTGCACGACAGCAATGTACGTTAGCACATCTGTGGTTGGAGGTGGCGTTCCTACTCCTACTAGGATAGGAAATATCTCCCCTGGCCACGCAGGGATTTGGGACCCCTCTCTCTCTTCTGGAACCCCTCTCTCTCTCCACTGTACTTCAGAATGCCTGAACACTCTCTTATTCTCCTCGTCCTCCAACAGTTCAGTACGACCACACTTAACGACTGCTTCCTCTTCCTTACATTCGACTCATAAAATCCATAGCCTGATACTGTAGGTCTTCAATACAAAATGATACCTTGTGATATCTCCACTCCTCCCCCGCCTCCCTCTCTCTCTCAGTGGGTGTGTTTCCTTTACCACCGAGATCCCAGCATGCGGCGCAGGCAGCCAGAGTACAAGTGATTCCTAGCTGAGAGTTTTACCACATAAAGGCTTTGATGCGAGCGCAGTGGAGCATACGGTATTCATTATCTTCTTGGTTGGATTTTCCACATTTAGAAATGGGCTGCCTACCATAATAAACATCCCTCTAATCTCAAATGAGTCGGGGAGGTGTTTTGGTTCAACCTATTCTCTAGGTAGTTAAGTTAACACTCAATATTGTTCTCAATCTATTTCAGTTTTCCCATCCAGTGCATTGGATTATTATCATAACTGATTCTGCATTGTGGCCAGTGTTGTTTTCGTCGACTAAAACTAAGACTGCCTTTTTCCACTGACGAAACTAAATGAAAACTAAGCTATGATGACTGAAACTAAGACTAAATATACTGACAATTTCGTCAACAAATAAAAACTAGACTAAAATGTTAGGGAGGGACTAGTGGACAAGATATCCAGTATAAGTCATTTTACAATTAGTTGCATGCTGAAAATAGCAGATCTACAAGCTCACAACGCGTCGCGCTGTGACGCGTTGTGAGCTTGTAGATCTGCTATTTTCAGCAAGAGTAAAAACAGTCATTATGACGGCATCAAGGCCCGCCAAAACACATTTTAGTCGACTAAATCTACAGTTGATTTAGTCGACTAAAATCTTATGATATTTAGTCGACTAAAACTAGACTAACACTAAAACATTCCGGGTGACTAAAATGTGACAACTAAATGAAAACTATTCAAGGGACTACGACTAAAACTAAAATCTAAATCTTCTGCCAAAAACAACACTGATTGTGGCTATATATCTCACAAGCTCCATGCTTGAATTATTGAATAAGTCTCGATCACAAAACCACACAACCATATGCACAGAAGAAGGCATCAATACATCTGCAATGGTTCAAGTACTCGTAGTACGTAGAAAAGTATCATCATTTTAGGCTCTACATTTAGTATGATAGTATGAACGTACGTTATAATAAGGAAAGTCATTCACATGGTCAGTGCAACACAGCATATAGTTTTAAGGATATTTATTGCACTGCTATATATATAATTATAGCTCCAGTTTAAAGGTGCATTCTGTAAGTTTAGCCTTTAGACAATTTTAATTGAGTGTCTGTGTAAGCACAAACATTGAAGACGAAGGTGAGGACGCAAATTCTGATTGGCCGGAATATGATGATGTACAGTATGACGATGTGTACGATGATAAGAGCGCCCCTCACTTCACACGGGTGTGATTTTTGAGAAACATTAAATGCCATTGACAATGAAGGGAAAAAGGGTTAAGATCAATACACACCATTAGTGTTAAATTGGAGTAAAAGTACTCACATTTTCCAAAGGTTGTCAAGCTTTTTTCCAAAATAGCAGATCTACAAGATCTCAATTAGTAAAAGTACCTCAAAATGGTACTGTGCCAAGCAGTTTTACAGGTTCTCACCTTTGAGTTTGTTGTGTTCGGAGTCAGCAGGGAACAGACAGTCAGGGAATAGTTTTGGGAAGGTGAGACCAGCGTACTTTGGCCGGTTCTCCACATAGTTCCTCACGGTGGGTTGCAACTTCTTCATGAATTCAGGTGTGGGTGTACCTAGCTGCTCAATCACCTTGTTCCACTGGTCAATGTCTGGAGTGAGGGGTGCGGTTAAGGAAAACACATACACACAGCTGCCTAATGCACTCACATTTTCAGTGGCACATCAACATAAAATACCACAGTAGATTCATTCTGATGTTATGTTATTATGTTATGTTATTTAATGTCATAACATGACAGCCACATTACCAACCGCATCACGTACAAAATAGCTGAAATGTAACTAACAAATGACTTACTTACTAAGTAACTTAGCTAGCTATGTAGTGTAGCTCAGTTACTTTTTTGGAATAGTACAGTATAGCTCCGCAAGGGGGCGCATACGTTGGTCTAACAGTCCGACATGCCACAGTCCGACAACAGATGTGGCTGGTTAACACTCACCCGTGGCTCAGAACATGCGTTGCTGGTTAAGACACATGCGTGGCTGGTTACAGACTCACCCGTGGCTCCCGCCCATAGAGTATATAAGCCTCCCGACATGCGTTGCTGGTTAAGACCTGACATGAATAGCTGGGGGGGGGCGGAGCTTCGCGCCAGTTCAGTCTCTATCCTTTTATATACTCTATGGTTAAGACTCACCCGTGGCTTCCAAGTGAGGTTTGGGGTAGGGTGTCGGACTAAATGCCTGTCGGAATGTTAGTAGTATACGTCGGACCAAACACATGCACCGATTAGCAAGCAACATTTTTAAAGTAGGCTAGCTGGCGCAACAACACAGTGTCCTGAAATCAGTCTCAACTGTCAAGAGGACATTGTTGAAAATAGTTTAAAAGGTTATCTGAGGGCCTTTGGAATAGTGGTGTTGGCGTTATAAATATAAGACAAACAGACTTTTGTAATGCTATTGATTTTTGTGCGCAACATTATTGTGGGTTCACATGCCATTTTTGATGTCAATCAATCAAGTTACCTTAATTCAAGTGATGCCATTTTGTCATGTGATCTATACTTGCACAGCATTTGTGATCTACTGGTAGATCACGATCAACCTTTTCGGCACCCCTGTCTTACACAATTAGAGAATGTAGAATAATTGTTATTTTGATCAATGTTTGCCTGTAATCTCTCCAAAAATCTTATCCAATGATAACAAAATATCCTTTAGTTTTGGGTCATGCTAAATGTCATGAAATGGTGGTCCGTGGAAATGCTGAATAAATAATGGACCTTGATATGAAAAGGGTTGAAAACCACTTGGTTAAAGTGCCATAAAAAGCCAGACATCCTGCGTGTGTCTTGTTTGCAGACATCCTAAAGATGTCACATCCTGTGTTTGGCCAAAAGCTCAAAGATGTCCCAACGATGAACCCACTGATAGTCTCACAAATGAGAGATGAATTCAGCTGCACATTAGACTAATGTGAGTGATTAGCATCTTACAACAAAGCAGGACCCACATGGATAGACAATCATTTTGTGTGCGCGCTTGCATTGCACGGAAACTGAGTGAGCACGTGCGTGCGTGTCCGTCCGTCAATCCATTTGTCCACGTGTGCGTGCGTATGTAAGTTGATTCAAGACAGTTGCATTCAAGAACGTGCATGCGTGTGTGTGTGTGTGTGTGTGTGTGTTTGTGTCTGTGTGCGCGCGCGTGTGCGTGCGTGCATGTTGGCTTGTACGGCTGTGCGCGTGTGGGCGCTTGTGTACGCATGCACCCCCTCATCCCATTCAAACATCCTTCACTATCCCCATCCTGCCTTCTCACAGACACTGCCAGTAGAGGTGGGAGGCTGCCAGCACCGCCAGCAAGCCCCCCCATTACCTCATCTTACTGGAACGTCAGTCACACACTGCCACCTCTCCCTTAGTCTCCATTGCACTTTGGCTGTGCACACAATGGGGAGAGAGAGAGAGAGAGAGAGAGAGAGAGAGAGAGGTTCTTATATACAGGATGTTTTATCCATGGTTGTGAAGCACTTTGCTGGATTCACCCAGTTTCAGATGGTATACTTTTTGATATGATTTTACATGTGCACGAATCCCTCTGGTGGAATAGGGGAAAATCGGGTGTGCACTGTGAACAAAAGAGGGAGTCAAAGTTCTGGGTGTAAATTCAACTCTTGTATATATTAGTAGTACAAGTGGTTCTCAAACGTTTTAATTTCAAAGACCCCCCGTTTGGTATAGGCCACAGACCAATGATTTACCTGAGAACCCCATAGAACCCCCTAGAACCTTACGGGGTTTTAGGGGGTAATCAGATAAATCATGAAGGACCCCTGGGGGTCCCTGGACCCCACCTTGAGAACCACTGGAGTGGAGTTTGGGGACAGGCATAAGGATACGGTCAGTTCCAGGGAACAGCACTGTTCCTCTTATCACCTCTCCAAAGATGCATCCAACTGACCACATGTCCACTGCACACACACACACACACACACACACACACACACACACACACACACACACACACACATGCATATTGTCAACACTACACATTTGTGACCTGTTCTTTGCAGTCAGGCCAAAAATCTGTTCGTTTGGGTTCATGGGCATGGCCAATGCAAAGACTTAGGCGCGGTCCTTCACATTATGACAGTGATATGACAGTGATATTAGGTGTATTGCGAAGTAAGGCGGTAATTTAAAGATGGAGTGCCTCAGTGCCGTGATTTTCCCATTTTTTTTAGTTTTTCATGTGTTTATGAGGTGGCAGTTCTTCATCTAGGTGTGGTTATTATGTGCAATGATGTCTTCCCTTTGTATTTAGGGTTTCTTCCTGGAGGCTGAAACCTTGACAGTCAAACGTGCCAATGAAAAAGAACAGTGATATAGTGACATCACAATATCATCCCCTCCCCTAACCCCTCCCCCTTTATCAATTATCATACAAAGCTGTTGGTGCGGCTTCAGTTCAGGTGGATTCATCACCCATCACCACCCACCAGGCAAACCAGGCATACTTAATGAACTGGTGGGCGTGTCCACATAAGAAACATAATTTTAACAAATACTGTACACTTCTATATAATAGAAGTTCTAAATTATATAATACCTGATGATCATGTTTTAGAGTGGAAAGAATCACGGCACTCCATCTTTAACAAATCGAGGAGGACACACGCACACGCACACGCACACGCACACACACACACGCACAGCAGTGTTTCTACCTCAGGGTATATTGTACATCCCCTCACACATAGGCAGCTCTCCGCAGATGCTCTAATTAGCACAACGGACCATTAATATTCATAGTGCGCGAGCAAAGGAAGGAGAGAAAGGGAAATGAGCTCCTCCTGCCAAAAGAACGCCAACAATAAGGGATCGGAGGGAACAACTGTTGCTTCGCCCACACAAAACAAAACAAGGAATTCAATAGACTTCATGCCTGAATGTTAATGTATGATGCATGTTATTGCGTGATTAAAAGATCAGTAGAAGTATAGATGCTGAAAGAGATGTTACAAAGTCAGCCAGGTGTGAGTTTGTTTGGGTTAGAGCAGGGGTTCTCAACCCGTGGGTCGCGACCCCTCGGGGGGTCGCCAAATTATTTTAGGGGGTCCCCAAATTATTTTCAAAAATAAATAAATAAAAAAGTTTTTCTTTTTTTTTTTTTTTTCACGATTTTTCAAAAATAGCAGACCTACAAGCTCGTAGCGCGCCACTCGGTGGCGCGCTATGAGCTTGTAGATCTGCTATTTTTCAATAGCTAAATTATAACAATGCTTAAAACACCAAAAGGGGTTCCCGCCCAAAATGGTTTAAGGTTATTGTAGCAGTCAATTTATATTGGGGGTCGGGAGGGGGCGGGGCGGGGGTCCCGAGACATTGCCAAAGCATTTCCGGGGGTCCCCGGCCAAAAACGTTGAGAACCCCTGGGTTAGAGTAACTACAGCTACACCTCAGTATTGGAACAGTGAACTTATGGCCAGGTGTACAGTACTGACAGAATCATTCAAAATGATTGTTTTGTTCGAGTGCCTGCTCACAAGTACCCACTCCAAAGGCTGATAAAACAAATGTAAAAGGCAATCAGTAATTCATTATAATTAATTTGCAATAATTATGTACAAAAACATCATAACTCTGTGTTGCCTTGCCCAGATGATGCATTTCTCCAATTCATCCTGCCACTTTCCACAGCAATGCTGTCGTTCGTGTCTAATTTTGTGTCTAATTTCTTCTGTCACATTATATCATGGGTGGTTGGAATGCCATCAAATAGCTTTCCTCTTTCTGTTCATGCCAAACCATCTTGAATAGAGACAACAGTATCTATCGTGGTGCAGAACCAATGATGATCCACAGTCCTTTTACAGTAAAAGGACTGTTTTATTTTATTTTATTTTTTTAAACAATAATCAGACCTTGTTTATCCTCTTTTACAGCACCATGCCTAACATATGTATGTAAGAAGAAAACACTGTGTGACAGTGTATCCATGAAATATAGGGCAACAGATAAGGGACAACAACTGCAGATATTTACATAACTAGTCCATATTTAGACAATATCAGTTTCTTAAACAAAATACTGTATATATATGGCAAGAAATGTCTTCAAATAAGAACATTTCTCGATATAACTGCTGAAAAAGGAGCTGTCAATAATAATGAAGAATCATCACATGACTAATACCAAAGTGGGGTTGCCAGCCACTGCTTGCCAGCCCCCACCATAGACCAGGGGGAGGGTGCAGAGTAGACAACCACCTCCTATGACACACATGGAGTGACTTGACAGCAGAGGAGCGCACAACGCTAACGGGAGAACACATTTATATATCCCTCCTAGCTCCACCCTGACCAGTAAGTAACTAATGCAGCAAGAACACCGTCCATTCCCTGCACGCCTGAGGCACCGCGTTGCTAATCCAGTCGCCATGCTAATTATTGTTCTGTTATTGTAAATTAACCTGGGAACGATTCTGCAAATGTCTTCTAAATCCTGACTGTTTTCTTGAAAAAGCTATGTTTCTATGTCAGTCGTTCTCAAACACTTTCATGTCACTTTTCACGATTCTTCAAAAATAGCAGACCTACAAGCTCGTAGCGCGGCACTCGGTGCCGCGCTATGAGGTTGTAGATCTGCTATTGTTCAATAGCTAAAGCATTACATAATGCAACACCAAAAGGGGTTCCCGCCCAGAATGGGTTAAAAAACCATATTTCTCTATGCTGAAATTACTGCTTATAACCACTCTAACCCTGATGTCGCTATTTTGATCGTTTATTACATTTAAATTTAATTTATTAAATTATTATTAAAAGATGTTTGGAAAAGTATTTGACATTTTTGCAATTCTTTTGTACATTTTTAGACAATAGGTGCTTCGGAGATTAACAAGTAAAAAAAACAGTTACCATCAGATAAAGTCACATATCAAGGCTGTCTGTTAAGGATACAGTCCCGTCCAGGGAAGAGGATTTTGTGGCGCACCATTTCTCCCATAATGCACCCCACCGACCATATATCCACTGCACACACGGAGGTGAGTGAGAAAAGGGAGAGAGAGACAACGCAGGAAAAGTTAATACGGTGTTAGATAAAGGTCTACTCCTCTAAGAGATGAAACGGTGATTAGACGGTCTCTTTTATTCAGTGTGGGAGAAAAGCATTATTCAGAAGGATGATATATTATTATGAAAAGCACAGAGGGTGGAGTCTGTGTGTGTGTGTGTGTGTGTGTGTGTGTGTGCGTGTGTACGTGTGTGCGCGTGTGCGCGTGTGCGCGTGCGTGCGTGCGCGCGCGTGCGTGCGTGCGTGCGTGTGTGCGTGCGTAAACACACAAGGAGATACTGTTTTAGGAAATGCAGCAGAAGAAAAGAAAAGAGAAAGCCTGAAGCCTGAGCCTCGCACATCCATCCATTAACATTGTTGTCAAAGCAGGACCATGTGGTTATAATAGTTTTGGATCTGTCATTATAGTTTAGTTTTAGTTAGTTTTGACAAAAAAGAAATCAGTTAGTTTTAATTAGTTTTTAGAGCGGGTTTAGTTTTAGTGTTAGTTTTAGTTTTATTCATATTTTGGGTTATTTGTCAGGTGCAGGATTAAAAAAGGTCAGAGTAAGTAGTCCTATTGTGTAATAAAAACTCAACAAAAGATACCATTTAAAAATGTATAGGCCTACCGGTATTCAGGTACTATAGAATATAAAGCGTCGCAGTCCCGCCCCCTTTCATGACGACGCCAGGCCCAGGAAATGATTATCAATGCATTTTTCCCAAAGACATTTCAAAAAGTATTTATTTAAAGACGATTACGCCGCGGACAAAGCTAACTCGAGTTGTGACAACTCATGAAAACAAACAAACAAATATTTTGGACCAAACAAATAATTACAAAGAAGAAAAACAACAAAAAAAAGTGCTGTAACCTGCCGTTTTTTTCTTCTTTCTAATTATTTGTTCGGTCCAAAATGTTTTGTTTGTTGTCATGATTTGTCACGACAAGAGTTGGCTTTGTACGAGGCTTAAAAGGTCTTTAAATAAATACTTTTTGAAATGTCTATGAGGAAAATGAACGGGGAATAATTTCCTGGGCCCTGGTAGGGGGCGGGACTTAACCAGCTAAACTAAACTGTCAGGACCACGCCCATGCCCTCATTCCAGAGATCATCATCTCCAACCCAGAGCCTTAGAAAAAACAGAGTTCTGCAAACTCCGTTGACTTCATGGGGCCTGCGTAATGGCGGCATCTAGCGCTACTGGGGACGCCGATTAGGGACAGTTTGTGCGCCGGATGTTGACAGACTGCATTGATCCACATGGCTCCGTCTTTTTGGCAAATCTAGAACTTCCTGTTTGAGAGCTAGCAAATTTAAATACCTTTTAATTAATCATTGCTAATATAACAGTGTACACTTTCAATGGAAAGAAAAAGGCATACAGTTTTCAACTTTTTTACGTTATTTAATTACTTATTTTTACACAGAAACATAATGTGTGTCTTCACCATAACTGTAATGTAATAATAATACTAATAATGTAATGTAATAATTATTTAATTTACGACGCTTTATTCTGAAAGCAACCGGATGTCTTAAATTTGCTAGCTCTCAAACAGGAAGTTCTAGATTTGCTAAAAAGACGGAGAGCCTGATTAGGGACAGCCTGGGGTCCCTAATCAGGCTCTCCATGAGAGCGCAGCTGTGCGCCCGAGCGCTTCCGGGATCACGTGACCGGGCTGTTCCGTGCCCCCTCAATAACGCAACTCTTCTATTATATGGCTCTGCTCCAACCTATACTAACTATACACACCTGCTCCTCATTAGTCCACACCTATATAATCACCCATTCTGCCACTCCACTTCAGTCAGTTGTTGTTTGCCTGCACTAGACACTAGCCACTCCACACGGTCCTGGCCGTTTATAGCTTTTGTTGCTTAATCTAACTTTGCCTTTGACTATGAGTTTTACCTATTCCCTTGTACCTTTGCCTGGATTTATTAAACATCCTTGAAACCTGCGCCTGCATCCAAGAATGTCATTACATAAACTGAGCATTTTGTCTATAATTTCAGTTTGTTTTTGTTAGTTTTGTAAACACACAATACAGTTTCAGTTAGTTATCGTTTTAGTTTTTTTATTATAGTTTTTTATTTAGTAAAGTTAACGAAAATGATTTATTAAATTAAATTAACTATAATAAACTTGAGCAGGACAAACTACTAAATGAGAGGTGGGTAATTTAAAAGTATCTAGCAATTCAAAGTGGCTGTTACTTTTTGCAGGGATGCAGGTCATTGCAACAGTTGTTCAGTCCAAATGTATTTTGAATTCATCTTTCACATGACAATCTAGCATAGTTGGTTATAGGAGGGCACAAACACATTTTAAAGTGTGGGGAAGGTACAGAACTACATCACAGCAAATATAATGTTTCTGTTTGCCTCTCACACATTCCCATGTCCCGCAGGCAGTGCTGAGGTCCCAAATGGCATCACAACACATATTTTCGCTCCCTTTGCATGAGAATATATTAACTCACCCGTCGCCAAGTTCGCCTCAAACCGGAAATGGAAAAAAAACCGCTTATGCTTTCTATGGGGACACAGCTACTTAAAACATAAATATCTCGGATTCTTCTTTTTGGCCAAAAACAAGCTTGGTTTGCGTCTGATTTATCGAAACAATAGTATTTTGCTTACAAAAAGTATGTTTTGGGTGGATTACAATCGTGGGACCTACGACATAGCGGATTTGTACTTCCTGACTCAGCAGTTTCCGGCCAAAAGGGCTTTCAAGTTAAGAGCCTTGCCATTGAAAATGCACTAGTGGTGGTGAAAGCCCTCCACCAGATGGTGCTGTGGCGTCGGATGAGTTAATAGGGTATTTACGGAGGGAAAAAATCTTAAAAGCATCAAATATGGATGGAGATACAAGGTTTCTGCTTAACAGTGACAAATATGCACAGTATGACATGAATATTAACAGTATGTACAGTACTCACTCCACACTCACCATTCTCCTTGTATCCCATCCCCAAAATGACTTCTGGGGCTCTGTAGTATCTGGTCACCACATAGGGGGTCATCATGAAACTTGTGCCGGCGGTCCTGGCTAGGCCAAAGTCCAAGATTTTCAGGGTACAGTCTGACTTCACTACTATATTGCTTGGTTTTAGGTCCTTGGGAGGAAATTGAAATGCACATTTAGGGCTCATTAGTTGGACTAGAACAGCGGTTCCCAAACGTTTCTTGATATCTCTGCTGTCCACCTACCTCCAAAATGTTCATTCTTCAGGAAATAAAAAATATAAACATTTCAGGAAACGAAGAAGCAATACTGACTCAAAGTTGGTGTTGTGACTTTATATATTGTCAATTACTTGAACGAGAGGGGGAGAGGTGGTGGAGGTACAGTAACTGCTTTAGCAGACAGTTTGAGGGTCCAATGGAGTTAAGAGGTTTTGTCTGAAGCGCGTTTTGCGACTTTTGATTGGTTCAATGTTTTTTTAAACCAACACACAGACATAAAGGGGGTTCAATAGCACTGATTTTTGAAAAAAGAATTATGATCAATCAATTGATTGTGTTACCGGCTTGTATCAGTGGAACTAACACCGTACACTTTAAGTTCCTAATTATCAGTATTCACAACAAGACATTTGTTTATACAAAATGTCTAATTAGTATCAATTTTATAGCTCAATAATCTGTCTCGAGAGATTACATTATTATTATTTTAGTGTTTTGCCAATTGTTTGGGGGCGCACTTACAATATCCTCACCCTCACGGCCCACAGGTTGGGAATGGATGGACTAGAAATGAATACCTCCAGTGTTTATATATATGTATATCCTACCCTGTGAATGATGCCAGCTGCGTGCAGATGTTTGATTCCACAGAGCATCTGGTACAGGAGGTAGGACATCCTCTCATGGTCTAACTCCATCTGAATCACCTGGCACAGGTTAGCATCCATCAGCTCCATCACTAGGTACCTAGTAGAGAGGGCAGACAGACAGACAGACAGGCAGGCAGGCAGGCAGGCAGACAGACAGACAGACAGACAGACAGACAGACAGACAGACAGACAGACAGACAGACAGACAGACAGACAGACAGACAGACAGACAGACAGACAGACAGACAGACAGACAGACAGACAGACAGACTCAAATTTCTCTGCATGATAATATAATCCAAGAGTTATGAACACATCAAAGCTCATAGAATGAGATTACATATCAAATATAAAAATAAAAGATTTAATCTTGTTTGTTTGTTTGTTTTTTTGTACTTACACATCCTGGAATTCCTCTAATGATTTCTGTTGCGTGAAAACATTTAATAAACTGATGATCTGTAAGAGAGGAGACAAGAAGACAGAAGGAAAAGGTTCAGCATACAGTACATGTACAGTATGGATACAAATGCACAGACAGACAGACAGACAGACAGACAGACAGACAGACAGACAGACAGACAGACAGACACTGCAAATGAAAGAGAATCTTTTTCTCAGAACAAGTGCACCCACCCCCAAATGTCCTGACTCCTGACTCTCCGAATGGCTTTTTCATGAACATTTCGTGACATATTATTTCCCAGTGAAACAGGGGCTGGAGAACAACATTACAGTAACAAATCTATGTCTACTGCTTTGAAAACCAATCATATCACCGTCCCAATAATGAATGATTGGTTCTGCCTTTTCATCAGGTCATAATAGGTAGACATTCAGCAAAGATTTAGAACGTTCAGTTGAAGCAGCAGATTTACAAGCTCACAACGCAGTATTGCAACGTAATACATTATGGCCTTATGGCTATTTTTATCATTTGATGTATAGGTTTTATGAATTTAAACTCACACATTTTGTGAGTTTCCACTCCGTTTGAGCAACAAAGGTTGTGAGATTATCCTCTCTAGTTGAGTGTAGCGTTTACCGTGTAGAGACTGAAGTCTATTATTTTAGGTCATCTATTGACTCATTCGCCGTTCTTCCACGCAGTCACTTACATTTTTGTGATTGACACATTTCATGAGCACCAACTCTCGGTACGCCCTCTTGGCATGGGTCTGGTTCTGGAATGGCCGACTCAACTTCTTGATGGCGACGTTTCTGTCCAGGACGGCGTCATAGCCTGCACTGCAACACAACAACAACATCGAGAAGAGAAGAGAAGGCAGGAGGACAACATAATGAATCAGCCAGGGAGCATGAGAGAGAACCTTTAATGTGACACTGAGGGTGGAAAAACTACACTCTCTAGCTGCCGTACAGAGTAAAGACACCTGCAATGTTAGTACTCCAATGCATAAAGTAGATCAAGAACATTGCGATGATGGGATAAAGAAATATATGTCAAGCTTAATATATCTTAATATGTCTCCCTCTGACATTCAGAGAGAGAGAGAGAGAGAGAGAGAGAGAGAGCATGACAATGAGAGAGAGATAACGGTGTCTGTCATTGCGTTAACAACCTTCAAGATGTCATGATCACAAGTGCAGCTAACTCATCCACAAAGTAAAATTAAAAATTCTGAGAGTGTACAAATATAACCAAATGGACGTATGGATGTATTCTTTTTAGCGTTTTACTTTTACCACTTTTTCTCCCCAATTTAGTTGTTATAAAATGAGCAATACTTTTTAAGAATTTCGAGATACTGTAGTATGACCTGACATAAATGTGTAAACCCACTCTGTAATATAGTAGTAACTATAAAGATCATTAAATTAATAGTATTAATTATGTAATATTAATAATTTAAGTTTTGAATTGAAGAATTGAGTGCAATTTCTAGACTCCAGTGTGAGAGTACACAGCAGGGTAATTACAGTAAAATACAGTATACTTAATACTGTATTTTACTATACTACTGTTGATATACCAACTTAGTACAAAATGTTTTCTAGCTACGGGCGATTAGAGAACAACTGTTTCTCTCATTCCCCAAGTGCTGCCAGAGGACTAGAAACAATAAGTGACTCTAGTTTGAACGCCTTGCTGCAGGCCGTGCACTCGTGCAGGGTTATTGCTGATGTTACAGGTAGAGTAAATGGAACACTTTGCAATTTCAGGGAGAACAGAGATACTACCACCCTCTTATGAATTGCAAACCAGACATTATAATATCGACCTGCCCTATCCTGAGCTATTGCTTGCCGTACATGTACGGCAAAGGAAAGTCGCGATTTCCTTCACTATTATTTTCACAGCTGAATCCCCTCAGTGCTCATTGCTTTCATCTAGAGGAAAGTGTCAGAACAGAATCCTTTCAGTCTGTTTCACAAAGATATGGAACAGGAAGTCACGGAGAGTCATGACACTAATTTACTTGCCTCTCCAAAGGAAGTATTAAAGTAGCGTAGATAGAGCAGTGATTCCTTTTTAGTTCAAGGACTGGATGTTTTTTTGTGGCTTTCGCCTTTATTTTATATATTTTATGGAGGGACAGACAGTAGGCTGACAGGAAATGGGAAGAGAGATGGGGGGAAGACATGCAGTAAGGGCCGTCGGGATCGGGAGTCGAACCCGCGGCACACTGCCAGACTGGATTACCAGCCAAGGTGCCTGGACCACTGAGCCATGGCCCAGGCCAAGTTCAAGGACTGGCAGTTTGATATGCCAGAGACCCCCGTTTAAAACCATTTCAATATCTCTGGGACCCCAATTCGGATATGCATCCGCACACACCCATTATTGCATGCTGCGCTCTCTTTCAGGGCACATTTGTCACTCTGAGAAAGCACCCGTTTCTATTGAGATATTGAGGCCATGTCAAAGGTCATGTCCACGCTCCAATATATTTGGGAGTCCAAACAGTACACGCTAAGAACCGAAATCAGACTTTACAGCAGCAATTTGAAGTCAGTGCTGTTGTATGGATCGGAATGTGGCTAGTCACAACACGGGATATGAAGAAGATCGATGCCTTCCACAATCGATAACTAGGAAAATCTGCCGAATCTTCTGGCGAATTCAACCTGGTAAAGGTTTGAACCTGTTTTTATGCTGTGAGTGTAATGTGTGTGTGTGTGTGTGTGTGCGTGTGTGCGCGCATGCATGCGTGCGTGCATGCGTGCGTGCGTAGGTGCGTGTGTGCGTGGGTGGGTGCGTGCGTGGGTGGGTGCGTGCGTGCGTGGGTGGGTGCGTGCGTGGGTGGGTGCGTGCATGCGTGCGTAGGTGCGTGCGTGTGTGCGTGGGTGCGTGCGTGCGTGGGTGGGTGCGTGCGTGCGTGGGTGGGTGCGTGGGTGGGTGCGTGCGTGGGTGGGTGCCTGCGTGCGTGGGTGGGTGCCTGCGTGCGTGCGTGCGGGAGAGGAGGATACAGTATAGTATACAGTGCAGCTCCTTGTCTCTCTATGGAGAGATGAGATGCTGTGTGGCCATGGAAACAGCAGAACCCTGGAAAAGCATTGAGCCAATAGGGATTTGGGTAAGTCCTCCCAGCTCTCCAAGCCTAGTGAGAGATGATGTGAGTAGCAGATGAACTCCTTAACGCATCCATCCATCTTACACAGCTTCATGAAGCCCCTCGTCCTGACCAAGCCTTCAGAGGCATGCAGATTATGTGCTGATTGTGTGGGGTCAACTTTAGCAGATTAAGTCTCGGCAGTTTCAAAGACACAAGTACTTCTGTTGGACGTTTCTTGGGCTTTACGTTACATATGAGGGAAGCATGACATGAGGCATAATGATGTTTATGTATGTTATTGTTAAACCTTTGCATCATATCTTGGGCCTTGGATGTTAACTATTTTTTTGTGGCAGGGCCTGATAGATTGTACTGCAATGAGGACAGTTAGATGTCAGGGACATTTTTATTTATTTATTATTACAGATTATTAAAAACTATAAAATAATTGAAATCTGAAAAGGTTTAAGGACATATACGTATTTGAATGTTGAACCCAGCGTTGTGTTTCCACAGCGTATATCTATTCTACGTCCGAGCATAGACATGTCGCGCGTGCCAAGCTGTCACTCTCTTCGTATACTTGTATTATTTATTTATTTCCCACCACGGAGTAACCTCGCGGCAGACTATCCAGCATATAGCTATCCACCTCGGAGGAAAGTCTGGTAAAGGCTGGCAGTATCGGTAGGTCAATCAGAGAGGCAGGCGGGGCGTTACCATGTCTATGCTCAGACGTAGAATAGATATAGGCGTTTCCACATATTGTAGATTGTCTATTTTTGGCAGAGATTTGGTGTAGATGGACCATAGATTGTAGAAAGAGATGGACCATAGACTGTAGAAAATAGAGATGGACAAAAGCAGTTGTTGTAACACAGGTCCATTTTTTTTTTACTAAGAATAGAGGGTGGATAGAAAGCTTAGAAAACCCCTGGAGGGTATCTCACACCTCTAACAGCAAAGGACATTTTATGAGTAGTTTAGGATTCTAAGGCTACGTTCACACCTACGAAGCTAGGGAAAAAAAGCTGTTCATTCCAAGCTTCAAAACGAAAAAGCTGCAGGTCTGCATAGAGATAACATGGGACCACGAAGCAAGAAGCTGCTTCTAGCTTCCTTGGTGTGAACGCGGCTTAAGGCCTGACTCACACCTTCACAACAGATTGATGTATAGCTGATGCATGAGACTTATTGACTGATGCAAGCTCACAATGCATTTCCAATGGGAGTCACATGGTTTGACAAAACATTTGTGTTGTATGAAGGGGTGGGGGGCAGTCGAAACACAGCCGAAAGCCGTACAACACAAATGTTGTGTCAATCCATGTGACTTCCATTGGAAATGCATTGGGGCAAGATGTAAACAAACCCTTTCATACATCTAGCATGCATCAATGTTGTATGCTAGATGCGAAGGTGTGAGTCAGGACTACGGCTTTTGTTTAAACTGAAAAACAACAGCATAAGAAAACATATTGGTCTAGCAGCACATCCTATCAGACCCTGTTTCCCCTGGCAGTCTGCTACTGCAGGATTGCATCTACAGTATGTGTGCTCATGTGTGTGCAGTAAGAAAGAAAGAAGTACTTTTCTGAATCAAATGCACTTAAATTAACTCACTCCTTAATTCATTTTCATTTTCTGGCATGAGTGTCCACTGAGTGTCCACCATTAACAACACCTGACATCCCTTTTTTGGACATACTGTAACAATAATGGAAATACATAAACTACAAGTTCACACATGACGCGGTGTGAGTTTGTACGTTGGTTATTTTTGCAATACATTATTGTCATTGTACAATAATGTACTTTATATATAATAGTGCGTATTAAGTAGTTAAGAAGCCTCTTTCCATCTAAATGCATGTAGCCTATGTCAGTCAGTGAGGTTTATTTAGTTCATGTCGTCCTATAATAGCATCACATATTATGACACAGAATGACAGCTTTGCGTTTAACCGAGGGCAGCACCGACCAGAGATCAGGCAGAGCAGAGGAGCAGAGGAGGTTCAATTAGATTTGGTTCTCTCTCTCCCTGCCATCCGACACGCCGACGTCCCGCAAACAGACCTGATCCACACATTAGCAGTCATAGCTTGTCTAAGCTCTTTTGCAAATGTATACAATTACTTTGGAAGGGACTAGGAGATGGAATGAGGCCATGAGAAGAACGTGAAGGGGCGGCTGAGGAAGGAGTTATGATGAGAGAGGAGAGGTGGAAAGCAGCAAGATATGGGATCATAGTCATTTCTAACAGAGGTACTCTGATTATATTGGGCCGTTATTTGGGATTTTTTACCACCTATAGTTGAAAGCGATGCAAGTCAGGAATGCATGCCCCACCCATGTATGTATGCATGTATGTGTTTCCGCACATCTGGAAGCCAGGTGACACTGGTGAATCCAAGTGCTATAATTGTTAGGATCATCCACCCACACGATTAAGATTAAGCTAACTAGAGGATAATTTCTCACATTTTCTCCATGATGATGAGATAAACAACAATCATAGGATGATATGATGAGGGACAAAACGACAGCAAAAATCATTCAGTGTTGAATTCTTACCAGACGATCCCCTGAGCCCCAGAGCCAATGGGCTTTAGGTTCTGGTACCGTTTCAGTACTGTGAAGGTGGAGTCTCCCACTTCCACACTGTAGAACTGGTTGTCCACTTTGCTTTTACTCATGTTGTAATGCTTGGCGATGTACGACACATCCACTTGTTTACCAAAACCCTGCATGAAGCAAACACAATGGAGGGCACGCATTAATAGAGCTTAACACTACAATGGAGTAGCTGGTTTACATTTAATTGAATAGCATAAAATGGTATCACGTTGTGCAGTAATATAGAGGTAATGCCATAACAGTGCACAAAACAGATGTACAAACAGATTTCTATGTAATTATAATTTCTGACTGGAGGTGTGAAATCCTCTCCCATGGGGGGAGGAAGGGTGGCAGGGGTCATTTTGACTGAAAACGAATAGGCAGATGGTATAAGTATGTTTCAGATGGGGAAAAACAGAGATGATTTGAATGAAATATTTAGGAAAAGTCATGGAAGTCAGGGAACCTTCTGAGAGCTTCACTGGCAAAGATAATCAACTTCAAAATCTCAAAATGGGTCAGAAAGACCTCACCGACACTAGTATTCAGACAGGCTGTCTGAATACTACAAAAAAAAAAGAAATGTAATTCAAATTGTTGATATAGTATTACTTATAGCTGCTTTAATTACCTGTTACTCCAATATAATCAATAAAAAACAAACAACAATATTTATGTGCAAACAATGGTAAAAATGAGGGCATGGTCCTGGGAACAAGACAATTGACAGGACATACAGAGGTGCAACACTTTTATTTATTAGACTTATTCTGTAATAACCAGGTAGTGCTTCTAATAGCATTCTTTTTATTAGAATATTGTCCTGGACTGTCTGTACAAATCAGCAAATGACTAATGTCTAATTGCACGATAGCTCACATAAGGCAGTATCGCCAAGACAAAACCATTTGAGTTAATCTATATGAAGACCATTTGAATTATGTATGAGAAAAATACATTTTTCTCATACATAATTTTCTCATACACAGTTCAAATTTGTGATTGCCAAAATATGCAGTTAAATACAGTGATGAACTGAAACGGAATAACTTTAGAATGACCTCAAGTCAGAGCAGTATAATGCAATTCCAACAGCACACCATCTCTCACACATGACTTAATAGAATGCGCCCTTCATATAAACATCCTTTTACAGTATGATTACACTATAGTCCACAATTCAAATACAGATCAACTTAAAGGGAAACATGTACATGCTTTTAAAGCACATTGATTCCAGTGCATTTTTTATGTCTATTCCCATCATGCATTTTGTGGGCAAGCATGGGTATGGGTATAGTCCCGATCTGATATGGTTACATCATCCTGAATACTCTTTTCTGAAGTAAGAACCTTTTTTTGCCATAAGCACACCGAGCAATTAAATAATTTTGTGACACTTTCTTTTTATAAATAAAGGTTGCTTTTGTTCATATACAGAGGTTGACACTAAGGTCTCAGAGGCACTTGCCCATCGGGTAAATACAAGTCATGTTCCCTGTACTTGCCCAAAGGTCACGTTCAAGTGTTTATGGACAGATACAGTGTTTAGGCAAACTAAAGACCACTGCTTCCCCACTCAAACTAAAGACCACTGCTTCCCCACTCAAACTAAAGACCACTGCTTCCCCACTCAAACTAAAGACCACTGCTTCCCCACTCAAACTAAAGACCACTGCTTCCCCACTCAAACTAAAGACCACTGCTTCCCCACTCAAACTAAAGACCACTGCTTCCCCACTCAAACTAAAGACCACTGCTTCCCCACTCAAACGTACTTGCCTGTTCGGGCAACCTGAAAGAATGCAAACTACACTTGCCCGAACATTTTATTTACTTGCCACAGGCAGTGTGGCAACCGTTAGTGTCAACCTCATAAACACATAACAATGGAAGGGGAATGGAAGGGAATGTATACTGTACCTTTTTTACCTGTACGGAACACACACCTGACAAAAGGCAATCTTCACATCCAGGATTGGTTGGCTGCAGTTATATAAGAAATGTCTGCTCATAAATACCTGCAAGACAAGGAGAACACACGTTCTGCATATCAAATTGTGGATCGAGTTCTTGAAATGAATGAAAAGGTTTCAGAATCACTGGTCTAGATTAACCAGACCAGGAACAGTATTAAGGACTGGTTGCAATGGTATGGTCATTTGTCTTTGTTCATTCTGCCATTTCTGGAAGTCATCCGACGGATCGTTAATTTATGTGATCTTATTTTCTTGCTTTTTTTTTTTACCAAAGGAATTCAGTGTCAGCAGCAAGTCAGCGTTTATAAGCCTTGAACTAGAAATTAATTTAGGTTTTTGGACAGACCTCAGGTGCGTGCGTGCGTGCGTGCGTGCGTGCGTGCGTGCGTGCGTGCGTGCGTGCGTGCGTGCGTGTGTGTGCGTGCGTGTGCGCAAATACTATAACCTGCATTGGTTGTCATTAAGTGACACACTATTACACAATAATTGGCACATTGATCATTTTTCATACACTTATTATTTCTTACTTACAAAATGCAATAATAAAATTCAATTTAAGTTCATTCCAATTCTTAATTATTTTAGCAAATACCAAATTTTCAACCAATTGCTGTGGTTGAAAAGTACAGGCTATTATATATGAATCACTTATACTCTATACTCTATACTATATTGTATTGTGTTTTCACCTGTAATGGCATGCAATGGCAAAAAGTAATAATAAGAAGGAGAAATGTCAAGAAATAACAAAGTAGGGATGCCAGGTTTGAAGTGGTTGACAGCTTTTGTCATCAATGCGTCAAACACAAAAAGCTAAATATATATAATATTTGTTCACAGTCATCTCACATTTGTAATGAATCTATCATTACTGGTCAAGGTATTCTCCACCTGCACTCTGATATTAAAGCTTAATATCTTGGTCAAATCCAGTGGGAAATTTCTGCCTATTTAGGTCACCCATTCATTGGGACCTAAGAAGTTATTAAGTGTACCATTCATACATTAAAGGAATAGACCTACTTCACCCCCAAAATTACTTTTTTCCATTACTCACGTGAGAGAATATGTTTATACTTATTATATATACTTTAAAAATGTAATGCAATTTATTAGGTTCAGATTACAGGTACAATATATTGGGATCACTTCTGCTCAGACATAACCTCATTTATTTTTATATATAAAAACAACATTTAACAAACAATACCAGAACAAACAAAACAATACAGAAACGAAACACAAAAAGCAAAAACAAAACAAAGCTAAAAGTTTATACTTTATAAACTCTCAAACAAATCTCACAGTAATCCAAGTGTCTCAGTCGTATTGCTTGTACTTCCAAAACACTGCATTGTTGACATGCATTTTCGCAGAAACTTTGGTATATAATACAGTCAGTATGAGTCTCACGCGTGAACGAATTTAATGTATTTTGCATTAGTCTACGGACCCCCATTTAATGGCATTTCTATCTCTGAGACCCCAATTTATATTGTAAAATCAATGTTAATTTAACTCTGAGAGTGTACAAATGGAACCAAATGGACCCGTTCACATGGAATCAGATTTTTTCCAATGTGACTTGAGCCACATTCAAAATCTGATTCAAATCTGTCTCAGTCTGAATGCAACAACCTGATCTAAATCACATTCCATGTGACTTGTGTGTGACTTGTTTGCATATAGACTTATTTAAACAAATCAGAATCCAATCTGGATGTGCCACAGATCTGATTCAGGCTGGATTTGGCTGCCAGTCTGAACACGCAGATCAGATCTGGTCACTTGCAAATGCAGTGTGAATGGCCTGGCCAAAAGATCAGATTTGAAAAATAAATCAGATTTGAATCAGATTTGACTGGATGTGACTGCAGTCTAAATGGAGCCTAAGTACCTCTTCCTCCTGACCCTGGTGTCTCTATTTTGAGCATGTGTGACAGTGTGACTGCTTGTTTGTCTACATTCCCTTCTCTCAACTTTCTCTAAAGCCCTTGTTTATGCCATATTCATTAGTCCAGTGGTTCTCAAAGTGGGGAGACCCCCAGGGGTACTTGAGGGAGTTCCAGGGGGTCCCCAGCTAAATGATAGTTTGGAACCAAATGGACCCTTTATGGTTCTGTAACTTTGAGAGTGTACAAATGGAACCAAATGGACCCGTGACCTGTCTGCATTTAGACTTATTTAAACAAATCTGATTTCAATCTGGATGTGGCACAGCTAGATGTGATTCAGGCTAGAGTTAGCTGCCAGTGTAAATGGGGCCTTATGGGCCAAAGACAAATGTCATAGGTATACAGTAGAGTAGGCTATTTGGCTGCATAAATGTGTGTACAGTGTGCTTGCTAAAAGTCAGTTCCACTCTGCAAGCCTCCAAGAGAATGTTGAACCACAGCTGTATGTTTGGCATGGCTAACATTACAGCCACCACCACGCCAGCACATAGCTCAATATTTGCTGTTAATCCAGCAGGTCAACATTGACTCCACACGTACAGCCCCATGTGTGGACATAAGATATTGAAACTTCTACATTGTTTGTCTTCCAAGATTATTAACTGGAATGATTTGAATTACCCCTGAACCATCCCTGGACTGCCCTCTCCCAGGGTGGTCTCAATTATGTCCACTTCACAAACAAACAGAAACTGAATGTGAATTATGTAAAATGTGCACTTCCTACAGCTCTATGTCTGTTCAGATTAATATATTTAGTAGATATATTTTTCCAGGACGTGCTACATTACATCTGTTTATCCTAATGGATCACAATGTTATGGACTGATGGAATTACACACCATGAAGATGGAATAAAAACGCTACACAGATCAACATCTGCTGTACTAGTCTGAATGCACATTGTACAGAAGGTTAAGAAGACCTACAGTAATGACCAAATACTGTACTGTATACATACATTTGATCTCTGAGTATGACTATGAGATATGACATTGTAAAATGCTGTGTTCATCATCTTTGCACACCACTAGTGTTCAGTTGTAACTGGTATCATGTTGCTCAGTTATGTGTGACAAATATGGTACTTTTTACTCCACTACCATTATTGGAAAAGTTTGGTTGGTCTTGACATACACATCAAATAGCCAATCTACAGCTCTCATAACACTGCAATGCAATGCATTGTGAGCTTGTAGAAGGGCTATTTTTGAAAGGTTTTGTACTACTACTTTTGGTACTGCAGGTATATCTTGATGCCAATACCTTTGTTGTTTTACTCAAGTACAATTCTGAACAGGACTATTAAGGTCCCTGCGTTTTTCGGATTTTTAGCTGCGTTTCTCCATCGGTTTTCCGAAAAAATGCGTCCAGTGTGCAACCACCTTGATTTGGACTAGTATATTATTGTTCAAAATCTGATTGCTTCATCCACCACTGTGTTTTGGAGGGGAAAACAAGGTTATGCAATTCCACTCTACAACAAATTATCAGCAAATGTTTGAATACTCTTGTCATTGTCAGGATATTAGTAATTGAGATACCGGTAATTAAAGTACAAAATCATGGCCTATGGATAATTGCTTTTCTTTTTTAGCCCACAATTTTTGTAACCCATTTCTTTCAAATGCTTAAGCTGTAATCCTGGGCGCTACTCTTCCTCACCTGACAGGGGGGAGTTTCCCCAGTAGGACATGGAAGTGCGTGGAAGAAACACATTATTTCAACCAGTTACTTTCCCCCCCCATCAGGCCATGTAAATACAAAGTACAGTGATAACAAACCATTAAAGACAGGTGAGGCCGCTGTTGCCATTTCCTCCACCAATTTATAAATATTGTTTTATGAAAATTAATTCACCATAATTAGTACCAGTAAGACGAAGCGAGGTCGCGGTGAAGTGACAGGTCTGGGAATGCCGATATGGACTTTTTTTTCTTTTTTAATTGACGTTTTCGGTCCGGGTATAGGGTGTAAAATGTGTGCTAATTAGTAAGGCCAGACGGGGCCTCGGGCCAGCCCAGTTAGGTTCCAGTTAGGGCAGAGGTAGGCCGGGCCTTAATCTTCGGGCCTGTTGAGAACTCTATTTTTCGACGGCTGCCAGGTGCCGCTGCACTACCTGTGTTGTTACACTTAAGCTACATTAAGATGTTTCACAATAAATATATTTCAAGCAATAACAGCTAGAATTGTGTATAAGGTGTCAGGTATAGTGACCTGCAGACAGTTTCCCTCCTAATGTTGATTCAGTCTTATCATTACACCAGGTGGCTCGTTTATCCCTCCCTGAACTAAAACCTGCTGACTGAGTTTAAGTGCTGGTCTGGTGGTCTAGTCTGTTCTCAGCACCACAATGCATCATTCTGATTGCATGGTGTCTAATCAGGACAAGCTGAGTAAGAAAATTACAAATTAGAATAGTAATTTACAACCTGGCGTCCCGCAAAAAAGGGGAAAAGGCGAATTGCCAGAAAGTTCACAATGCGTCATATGACTATATGAGCTGTGAGTTTGTAGATTGTCCATGGTGCCATCGTCAAAAAAGTGTAACATCGGGCCTATGAGAAAAGAGACTGTTTTGGCTACAGCTAATACAGCTATTCACCAATTTCTATTCTCTCTACATAAGATACAAACTTCATAGTTTCTATTATGCGATGAGATGCGAGAGTGTGGACTAGCCACCAACTTAGGAATCCAGGATGGCTGCCCTCCACTCCCAATATTATCCAACATGAGGGTCCGGAGCCCTGCAGACTAGTGTTGCGCTAGCTCCACTGTCACACTGAAGTGCATGGGTCTACGTGAAGTGGGTCTATACGTAGGTGGTGAGCCTACATGTATTTCCCCACCGATACAATAGGTGCGTCCTGCGTTGGCTCACACAGTGTCAGTTCACTCAATGTTCTGTTCTGGGTGCCTGACACAGTGCCCTGCTAGCCTCATCCTTCTCTCTCTGACCCTTATCCGTGGCCTGTGGAAAAGCCTCCGTGGAGGGCCACGTTTCTGATACAGTCCACCCGTCAAGTGCTATTTGTAGCATTCTTGTGTATAGATGCAATCCTGGGCATTTTCCTGCTGTACTGTGAGCGTCCGTGTCCCACACAAGTAGTACCTCCACCGAAGCCACGAAAGCTTTAACCCATTTTGACCTGAGATCAGATTCATTTAAAAATGTTTTCTACATCCTGACAGTTTTCAGTTTCTTCGATTTTTCAAAAATAGCAGACCTACAAGCTCGTAGCGCGCCACTCGGTGGCGCGCTATGAGCTTGTAGATCTGCTATTTTTCAATAGCTAAAGCATATCATAATGCTATAACACCAAAAGGGGTTCCCGCCCAAAATGGGTTCCCAGATGCACCCGGACTTTCAGATCCCGTTCAGTCCAGCGACATATTTGATATATTCAAATATAATTTCTATTTAACACAGGAATACATTCTGGAAATCATTGGTGCATATGTAGTTCATTCATACTGTAGCCTATAGTTTCTATGTTCATACTACTTTTTTTAATCTTTCATAACCTACAGTAGCGATACTGCACCTGACCATCTCATATCTTAGCAGGTGAATAAGAAGCCAAAATGGCTTTTCAAAACACAACTCTGCTTGATTGTGTTATTTGTCGATGGCAAAGGTGGGCGTGTCATAGCAAGCACACCACTAACTCCTACCTAGTGCAATGAAATATGAAATATATCCATAACTTTCACGTCCTACCAGGGAATAACTGAACCCGAGTCCCACTATTGGTTAAAATAACATTTTAGTCACTAAAAGGTTATGGATTGCAGGAATCTCCTTAAACGTGTAAAAGAAAAGAAAGTCAAGTTAATCAAAATGTAGTCATTATGGAGAATGCCTATATCACCAGCATGACAGGTCAATCGCTGGGATTATCACCCCTCTGCCACTGAGCCCCCATGATTAAATGGGATCTCTTCATAATCTGGCCAGATGGAGGAACATTTTTTAATATAATCACATTATTAGATCAAATATGAAATGATACTCCCCCCAAATCCTCATTTGGTTTTGGATGGTTATTGTGCTTAATTACTCATCACATTATGTAACTCTTTTTGCAACCAAAGTAAGAAATGGATGATATTCAGAAATAAATGAAGAAATGTGAAGGAAACTGCCATGTCAGCAGCCTACTGAGGTATATGCACATGGAATAAACTGCTACCTAATCACACACACGCTGACTCACGCACGCACGCACGCACGCACGCGCACGCGCACACGCACACACACACACACACACACACACACACACACACACCTTTTAATGTCCCAGTATACTATGCATTCACCTACTGACAAGACAACATCTTGTCAGTAGGTGACAAGATGTTTTGTAAAATAAATAAACTGAGTGAGAATGAAGTAAAAAAAGAAAGAAGGATGAAGGACCTTTTAATGGTCCAGGATCAAGTCAAACCCTATTACTAATAGAGAGGCCCATTAATCTTTAAGTGTATAGGCCTGCCAGTGCTGAGTAGCATGTCTGTGAAAGGAAAGAGCGAGAGGGATAGAGTGATCAGAGAGAGAGAGAGTGACAGAGAAAGAGAGTGAGAGAGAGAGAGAGAGAGAGAGAGAGAGAGAGAGAGAGAGAGAGAGAGAGGATAGTGTAGGATCCTGGTTACTTGCTATTCAGATTGTGTCCTTGCTAAGAGTCAAGGAAGTAAACACCAGGGAACAGGACTGCGTTACACCAGCACCCTGCTGGACACCATGACTCATAGCATGGGCTGAAATATCACAGTGACCTAAACCAGTTCTCCTCCATGACATGTTTACAGGAAGCATTGGGTCCAATGTATAAGACATCTGCTGATTAAGATGTGATCCTGCAGTCCATCTGGTATGAATCTATTCTATACTCTATTCTGAGTAAATACATGTATGTAAATGAATGACTCTTGATAGATTAAAAGAGCAGTATTCCTAGTCCAAAGATGCAGAGATCGAAGCCTGAATTGATACGTATGGTAAGTATGGTATGCCTTTATAGAAAAGCCTTTCTGTCATTTGCCTGCATTATAGTGCATTCTGCACACATTTAGCAGACTACTGCCTCTGACACAGTTTGTCGATTAGAATATTTGCGTCAATATCAAGTCAACCACTCTGGGGTTTGGCAGTCAGATGATTAGAGTAGTACCATAGTATACACTATTTCAGCTTCACTAAAAATCACTGTAATTTATACTTGTCGTACAATGAAGTATGAATCAGCATTTTACTGTATCCAGCTGTTGAGTATAGCCAGACAGGCCAGCTACATTAGTCTCTGCAAGACAGACAACTCTTTTAGAACCAAATGCTACAGAGAGCTACAGTTTCTTTGCATTTTCAGCTCTTCCATCCTGTTAAGCATAACGGAAACATCAGAACATTTTGTGAGCCAACAGTTTGTCTTGGCAGAATAATATCAGCTTATCTATCAGCATGTCAATTGATCGTACACATCTTGCATAATGTTGTTCTTACTAGACCGTAAATAAGCTGATAAAGTGCTAGAAAAGCAGAGGGAAAGCACACTCACTGTCTGTTCCAACTATGTACTGCAAATGTCTGATATCAATTCTGTAAGCTCCATGTTTTCCATATCTTCTCTGCTCACATCCCTCCGAGAGTGACACACGCACGCACACACACACACACACACACACACACACACACACACACACACACACACACACACACACACACACACACACACACACACACACACACACACACACACACTTGAGGCAGCTAGACTCGAGTTCAGCAACACATTATTGCATGAATGTCAAAGAATGTCCCCAGCTACATTCTCATTATTTATTTGCTCATCCATTCATCCCTCTCTTCATCCACGGACCACAGCTCCATACAGATCCTCTCTCAGCCCCATCCCACCGTCCCACCATCCCAGGTCCCAGCTTCCACCCTGACTGCAACCCTCTCTCCCCTCCCCCTCACTCAGCATTCCATTGTGAGTGCTTGGTTCAGCAGCTCTCCTGCAGTATGCAGCCTTCCCTGAGTGTGCAAGTCTGAGGCAGAGCCAACCGCGGCACAGCCTCCCATCTGGGCTCAGGGGAGGGGAAGGGAAGGGCTTCAAGCTGTAGGCCCGGCCGGTCAGGAAAACAACACACAACACTGACACTCTGAGCTGCTGCCGCATCTACATGCCGTGGCAACCAGAATGGCCACCGAGATCTGTTGATTTGTTTGTTTATGAGTGAAAATAACACAAAGCATGAGCTTTCTGTCTTCCTCTATTGTGCCACCCTTTGTTTTTGCTTACATAATAAAGGATTCGTGAGATGAAAACTTGCTGACGTTGCAGTTTCCAGATGGGTTGGATGGTTAACTTAACATGCCGTGCACAGTGGCAGAGGATGCTTGCGTTCATTTATCTAGTATCTAGTATCTAGTCTGCGGCACCTCTTAATAAACAAATTGAGGAACACAAATTACACAATGGGAGTTGCAGGCATCGTGCTGAGGCTATTCAGCCCTTTTCTGGCCCAGCTTCTTACAGACAGCTCACAAACAAAGATGCACCTTTTTAAATGTTTTGGCGGTGTATATGTGTAGTTGTTTTTGTTGTAAAGAATCAATACACAAATTGCAGAAGTAGATTTCTATTCTAAAACTACTACTACAAGGTACAGTAGCTTGCTTTGGTATGCAATCACACTTTTATTCATTCATTGGACTAAAATACCCGGACTGTGGCATGATGACAAAAAGATCAGGATTGCTATCTACTCATTGGCACAATGATAGATGATCACATTTTCCCAATAAACTAAGGAATGGTTACACAGTCATACAAAACCAATCACAATTGGTAAGCACTGTATCTGCACTTCAGAAATACAAGGTAGATTTTCAGAATTGTCATTAGTCCAGGATTAATACTCCCTGACTGATAAATCCTTTGATGGCTTCGGATGTTGCTAAATTGTTTGACCCTTGGTGACTCTTAATTCTCTTTACAGATGTGATGCTTTTTGCAAAGCAACTCTGCTTGAATTTGTATTAGCAGCACAAGCTTAACGTCCTGCCCTCAACTGACTACAGAGAAATGAAAGCCATACATCAGATCAAATCCATTTATGTAACTATGCGGACTATACATGCGACTGACTAGGCTGGGTTTGTCCATCGCAGTAAGCAGTAATGCAGCCTAGGGTAACAGTTGCATGTCGTATTATGCATTCATTTCATATTAAGAAATTAATTTAGTTTGCATGCATTTTGTATAATCAAACCTGAAAGAGTGTATTAACATCATAATGATATGATAGAGTTTAGGCTATACAGCAAATCGGGCCAAACATTGTTGTGTAGGATGTTACAACTTCATCTTCAACAGAACAGAATGTTGAAGGCCAATCGTAGCCAATAGGAATTGAATCAGAAACATCTGACAGATACATCTGTGCAAAATGTACAGATTTGTGTGAGTTATGGACAAAATCTGTAGGAGAATTAATGGCAGAAACTTTTGTCAGCCAGAAAGTGGCGTGGCCTATATAATGAATTGGGTCATGAGCCAAGGAATCCTGAGGAAAATATTGGATTGTACACTAGGTAGAAGTTCTAGGCAAAAATGTGAAGCGCCACCATGAGGCCAATTTGAAACATTTAGAGCAGAGGCTCTTCCTTAGCCTGCTGGGAGTGTGCGCGCAAAGTTTCCTGCTGAACAGTGCCAGAGAACTGTTCACAGATTCACACACACACACACACACACACACACACACACACACACACACACACACACACACACACACACACACACACACACACACACACACACACACACACACACACACACACACACACAAATATAGTTTCCGCCGGCCTTAGGCAGAAACTGTGGCGGAGACATTGATATTAAGGCACTATAGTCGAAACTAAGATCTAAAAAGCTGGAACACTGTTCTACTGAACAGAAATGTTATGACAAGAGTTATCGAGGTCCATTGTTGATACATTGGAAAGTGCACACACACAGCCATGCATACACACACGCACGCACCCAAGCACATACGCACATACGCACATAAGCACGCACGCACGCACGCACGCACGCACGCACGCACGCACGCACGCACGCACGCACGCACGCACGCACGCACGCACGCACAGTCACACACACACACACACACACACACACTGCTACAAAATATAAACAATGTTACGTATCGGACCTATGATACAGTATCTATGGACCTGATATGAGCTGACCAAGCTGCTCCCTGCTAGGATTAAAACTAATAGTAATGCCATTCCGTATGAATTGCTTTGTAGGTATACAATATACTGTGTGTTAATTCTTAAACCAGTCTCCAATGTGAAAGCTAATGAACACTGTAGCACCCGAGCATCAACAAAGGTTGGCCAGCTGTATACAGTAGTACAGGTGCAACAGTTGAACAAATTAATCGATTTGTATCAATTTTACAAAATAATTGTTAATTTTGATTGTTATTGTTGTATGTATTTTGGTGTACTCAGTCTGGGGCTGGGGGAGGGAGTTGTTAAGGGATGAGCCTGGGAAGTTGGGATGGGCACAAAATTCATATCATTATTAGGCAGGTAGTCCACAGACCAAGTGGTCCGCGAAGTATTCCCTGTGGGGTTCTGTGTATTCCTCGGACTCAGACGTCACACACACACACACACACACACACACACACACACACACACACACACACACACACACACACACACACACACACACACACACACACACACACACACACACACACACACACACACACACACACACACACACACACACACACACACACACACCTAGTCCCTGTCATTGCCATAGAGTTGTGTTATTTGTCACACACCCGTGTCCTGCTCGTGACCTTATGCAGACCGTGGCCATCTTGCCAGCAAGGTGCTAACTAGGTGCAACTTCCCATTGACACTGACAGCCCATTCATCCATACAGAAAAGTCCTATCTAGTTGTATTAAACAACGTCAAACTCACCAACATTGCAGCTGTATGAAAAGCTTGAATTATCCTCTTTCTATCTGCAAAGTGTTTGTTTCATAAAAATCCACCGTAGACATGTTATGAGCTACTTCCTGTCAAGTAATTCCTTGCAGATAATTCTTTTTCTAAGTATCAGAGTTTGGAAGCACTCGTTATCAGTAAAGCAATTAACCTCCTGCTGCCTCATGCATTATGTGCAAATTCAAAACAGGTGGTACGCATGTGCTATTCAACGAGTGCTTCCAAACCCCAACACAAAAAATCAGACCCGTATGAAATGAGTGGTACTGTACTGTACTGTACTGTACTGTACTGTACTGTACTGTACTGTACTGTACTGTACTGTACTGTACTGTACTGTACTGTACAAGCCCTCCTCCCTGGCCTGTGTGTCTCTGTCTGTTTGTTAGGCTGTGCAACAGTGACACTTGGTGGTGATCAAACGCTATGACGCTATTTTCGTGCTCGAACACAGGTACACAGGGACAGTCTCAGAGACACACAGTCTCAGATGCCAACGATGAACCTCTGCCCCAAATTTTCCAGAACGGCCTGTTATAGCGCCACCAGGAGGTGTGTTCAAGACGGATCTGTCCGATATTTCATATTTCAACCTAATTGGCTAACATTGGCTTTCAAAGTTTGCAGGATTGGCCCGTTTTGAATCAAAAGCCTCAATTCACAGACGGTCCTACTAGGCTGAGGAATATATCCCACCCTTTTCACATTGGCCTGTTATAGCGCCACCAACAGGTGGGTTTTTGCAAAACACATTTTTGGAACAAAATGCCTCAAATCATCCAATTGCCATCCAAGGCGTAAGAAGAAATGGCACCCTTTTCACATTGGCCTATTATAGCACCACCAGGAGGCCACAACCTGACCTGGCCTTTAAATGTCTGCTTTTTACCCTTTTCTTCTTCCCAATGTAGTCGTTATGCAAATGGTTCCTCCCCTCACACACCCATCCTACTCCTCCTGACAGGTGCCGACCCAGCCCGTGAGAGTACGTGGAGTGACAAATATCACCCGCCCGGCTTCCCTGCTCCCCCAAACACGGGCCAATTGTGTTCGTATTGATACTCGACAAAGCCGGATGCACCACAGTGGATTCAAACTCACATAAGCCGTGGTGGTGGTCATTACGTATACAAAAGTGTTAAATGACGCCTTTCTACATAATCTTACATTTTACTTACCATATTCTATTATTCCAGGACCACACACACTCTTTGCTACACTCTATGCGTCCAACCCTATATTCCTTTCTTTTGGTGCCTACCAAACTGTTCATACCATTGCTGTGATTATTACACGAAAGGTCAAAACATGTATCAGTGGTGGTCAGACATTTACTTGAGTACTGTACTTTTGTATTCATGACAGATATTACTTTTGACTCCACCACATGTCCTTCTTCCTTTCTTTCTTTTTTTCCCCAACTTTTGACACTGCAAATTTGTAGTTGAGTACAGGAGTATCTATACTTTGAGTTAAGTACTGGGGTTGAGTACTTTGTCCACCACCACTGAATACATATTCAAAGGACTATGGTGATATTATGGTCAGTGTAATACGTAGCTGAGGAGATAGAGAGTAGACATGCTATAATATGCCAGGATTCTCAGTCCCTGACCCTGTATACTCATCCATCTCTAACGAGAACCGTGTTGTTTTATATCACTGTAAAAGAAAACACCACACAGTTACTGCATCCAATATATACCTGGATACAGACATCCAGTATGTTGACAACCATGACCCCATATGGGATCAAATTTATACCAATACATCTCACATATAATGACATTCCCTGAATAGGGACACCAGGGTTCATGTGGTTAATGTCATGATAATGTTCTTAAAATTGAGGTCCTGATTGTTAGTAAGTGGTGTGAGTTGAAAGGTTGTCGCTGTGCTCCAAGACATTTTATATAACTTCTCGAACAATTACACAGCAGCACATCAATGTTTTACTGCTGCCTATCTACTCTCACTCTTTCAGCAGAACATGGCAAAACAAATGCATTATTCATGTATTGCACTTGCATCCTCCAATTCCATCATTATATTATTTTGTTATATAACAAAGCAGCATTAATATTGCGATGATTATCCCATAATCCTGATTCCCAGCCAAAACAGGCCTTACTGTAGCTACTATCAGACAACACTCTACCTCTGACCATTTTCATTGATGATGCTCCATTTGGTAAACAAGCAGCCTACCTCGAAATCAATATCAGTGATCAACAGATGTTTTGTATAAACCTCCGAAGACTATAGATATTGTACAATTTTGCTGAAATACTTCAACACTTTACCAGGCAATTCATTATTTTCTGCAACACACAACTGATGATGAATTCAGAATGAGGAGGGTGTGAATGAAGATGAGGAGGAGAAGGAGTAGGAGGAGGAAAAGCTAAACATATATTTGCTCAAGCTTTGTCAAGGGTGTTTGTTGCAGCTACAGCTTCAGGGTTATGGAAGTCTGCTCTGCTGCTCAGTCAATTAACACACAAGGTCACAGTTTATTTATTTTTTTAAGCCTTTTCTTTTAACAAAGGGGTTGGTGACAAACACCATGAAAACCTTCCTCCATGAAAGCAATGGTTCTCAAAGTGGGGTCTGGGGAGCCTGCAGGGGACCTTGAAGCAGTTCCAGGGGGTCCCCAGCAAAACGAGGAACAGTTTAACCATGTAAATCGCCAATGTTGTGAGCTTGTTACGGCTATTTTTCAAATAGGGATGCCTACTTAATTGTCTCCACCAGGCCGAACGCATGGGAAGAGTATGTTTTGCACTTTGTCCACATACAGCTAATCTCCGGCACTGCCAAACTGTGCACACACACTCCCTGGATGCCAATTCTGAATCTCTGCGCCAAATTTTCCAGAACGGCCTGTAGCGCCACCATGAGGCAGATTTTTGCAAAACACATTGTTTTATATTACTCCTACAGATTGTATACAGTACATCACGCAAATCGGTACACACTATCTCTATAGTCATGTGATCAACACGGATCTGTCCGATTTCCCATATTCCATCCTGATTTGCTCAGATTGCTTTCCAAAGTTTGCAGGATTGGTCCGTTTTGAACAAAATGCCTCAAATCATGAACACAGCGCACGATTTCTGTGAATTTTGCACACACATTCCCACTAGGCCGAAGAAGAAATGCCAATTATTTTTCAAATCAGCCTCATGGTAGCACTATAACAGTCCGATTTGTGTTTTTACCTATAACCGATAACCGATATGTGTAAAATGTTTAAGCAGAAGGGAGTTCCAACCGCGCCTCAAGCCTATGGCAGACCAGTCTGGTGCATCTCAGAGGCCTCTAGCCTATGGCAGACCAGTCTGGTGCATCTCAGAGGCCTCTAGCCTATGGCAGACCAGTCTGGTGCATCTCAGAGGCCTCTAGCCTATGGCAGACCAGTCTGGTGCATCTCAGAGGCCTCTAGCCTATGGCAGACCAGTCTGGTGCATCTCAGAGGCCTCAAGCCTATGGCAGACCAGTCTGGTGCATCTCAGAGGCCTCTAGCCTATGGCAGACCAGTCTGGTGCATCTCAGAGGCCTCTAGCCTATGGCAGACCAGTCTGGTGCATCTCAGAGGCCTCTAGCCTATGGCAGACCAGTCTGGTGCATCTCAGAGGCAGGACAGGTTGCAGAAGGAAGGAAGGCACTGGAGCAACTCGTTTTATTATCAGGGTACAAGTAAAAAAGTTTCGAACTTTCGATGTATCAGTCACATCTTTGTCAGGTCAACGTGACCTGACATTTTGAACAAAATGGCTCAAATCACGAGAACCCTGTCATGAAACGTTTAACGCACATTTGCACTATACAGGTATGTTGAGGAACAATTTTAACATTGCCCTATTATAGCGCCACCAGGAGGCACATTTTTGCCCCCAAAACACATGTGTATATTACTCTTACACATTTTGTCCAAACATCACAAATGTTCCTGACCTGGTGGAGACCTGTGCTCCGAGGAGCACTTTTTCTAGTTTAATTATTATTTCACTGGCTAGAAGTTACTTCAATGAGAGAATGCATAAGAATGACTTCAGGTGATTTAATCATGCAGCTAAACAGAACGCAGGCTGTTCACAAGTTTCCTGTTTACATAGGATGTGAAATCGACATAATAACTTAACAAACCTATGCATGTTGAACATAATTTATAGACAATCAAGCAATTGCCAAAGACTTAACATGGCTCTTCCTTCCTTAGCATTTGAATTTCCTGTGGTTGTTCCATTATGGTGGTGCATTAGCAGCACTGGGTATTTAGGCCTGATCTGCAGTGTGTTAACTTCTACCTCCTATTAAATAATTTTAAAGGCCAAAATCTAATTTAGTTTCATTAGATTTTGATGAGGTAGCCTACACAAGACCTTTAACCTATAAACCATGCAAACTTTACTTTTCTTTGCAGGCCCATCATGCAGTCTTATCACCAATATTAAACAATGATGACAATAATTATGAATGAATTACGTTTATTTTAGGAGTCATGTACTGCATTCATTCATGCAACGACTATGAGGATAAGTAGGCTATATCTTCCTCTATTTAATTTAAGGTGAGATGGGACTGGGAGAAATAAAGACTGCATGTTCAAGATACGCAGCTGACTTGTGAGGGGGAGGAGAAGGGATGAAGAAGACCTTGATGGAAACGATGGCTGCATGTTCCCTTTATGGACAAACTAAAGGGTCGTAAGGCTGGCTTGGCTATGTTTTGAATCTACAAGAATATATGCACATTGCTTAGAACGCCAGGCTTCATAACATCATATAGGAACATTATAGGCCTAAAAAGCAATGAATAATGTAAAATTCAGGGGAGCAGCGAAACGAATGTGTTACGTTGAGGATATAGGCTATCGACAAAACCCAATTTCCCAAAGTGAAAAAGGCTAACGAACCCGGACTGTTTTTAAAAATCCACATGAATTGTCTCATCATCATCATGATGATATTCGATGTCCTGGATCATGAAACATGTCAGGAAATAGACGGAAATAGCCGACTAGATAACATAGGCTATTTTATGAACATGTAGCGTTGTCTTTATAGGATGGATAGAGTAGAGATTGAATAACCTGACAGAATAACACTATCCGCCGGGTCAAGACAGTTCAACACCACCCTAAAATGTCCTCGCAGAGTCGCATGCAGTCCTTGTTGCAATAACATAATCTACTCGACGCGCTGGTGCCTGGTGGAGTTATCAAAATGGGGTTTATTATTGCTGCTGTCCCTTTCAACTGTCAAGTCGACTTCATTAACCTTCCTTGTAATCAATATTCATCACCCCACCCTCCTCCGGCAGGCTACCGCATCCACGGACCTACCATTCCGTGCCAGCTGGTTACGATCCGGAGTCCGGTGACAGGGGTGACAGTCCTAGTCCTGCACGTTCAAAACATTCCGACGGGAAACATGTTTAAAACAAACAAAAAGATGTATTGTCTTCTTGAATTTGAAAGCAGAAAAAAAAGAAAAAAAAGATGGAGAATAAATCCACAACAAAAATTAAACGGCGACAAGGAAACAAAAAAAACGGATGGGGAGAGGAGCCGAGGCTATAGCAGCGATGCTGAATCACTCCCCGCTGCGCTGCGCTTCACCACCTTGCAAGTGCAACCATTGTGCTGCAAGATGCTGGCTGGCTGGACCATTGTGGGAGCGACTGGAGGAGAGGGAGGGAGGGGGTTAGGGAAATATGTCGCCATGACAACCGAAAAGGGAGCACATCTGACGTCAAAGCCTGGGAAGAGGTAGAGATCTGTGTGGATTGGATGGGGATTGGGAGGGAAGGGAGAAGCCTCTCTCTGATCCTACGTCGTCCCGCGCAGAATGTGAACACGAATGCAGTGATTCCTCGGAACCTGTTTAGTTTCAAGGACCTCCAGTTTGATAGGCTATATGCGTTAGGCCACTGACCCCCATTTGATACGATTTTATCTCTTGTTGGACCCAAATCTATCTAGGCCTAGCTATACAATCACAACTCTAAGTGTAAAGGCAGGTGCACGTGTATCCTATTCTGACAAACATTTAGCTGGACACCACTGCATAACCAATGCCAAAATTAGCTATAGGCCTACTTTACACGGTCCATCACATGGGAGCAATCCTCAAACAGTAGCCTATGTGCACAGTGCACACACACACACCAGAGCAATCCATTAACCCAGACATAGGCCTATAGAGAATAGTACAAATCTAAATTAATTACAGCATAACAAAAATTCAAGAAGATCAAATGGAACCGTTCTTCTTTTACTTACAGAAACTTAACAGAATTGACTGATAAGTTAACAGCAACAACATCAATAATGTTTTCATTGTTTGCTTGTGTGTGTATATAGGCCTATACACACACACACACACACACACACACACACACACACACACACACACACACACACACACACACACACACACACACACACACACACACACACACACCATTGCAACTCTAGCTGTTGTTGACAGAGGGAGGACATGGGTTCTCACGAGGGCTACCATGAGCAACTGGTAGGCTACTGTTTATATAATACACTGAATGCAATGCTGTTTGTTAGCCACTAGATGGCGAAGGCTGAGTAAAAAATGGAAGAATGGCACTCCAAGAGGAAGGAAGTACTCAGCAGTGAATTGCTTCCTGACTCCTGGGATGGGAACTTGGCTCCCAAAGAACAAAGGCCCTTGATGTGGTTTTGTGGTATGCCTTAAACATGGGCAGTGCATGTGCTCGTGTTCTATTGGGGTTGAACGATGGGCATTTCCTTATACAGCTTTCCTTTAGATATAATGTAGGCCTATACACTTGTTATGTTATCTAACTTACTTATTTACACCTTGTCCCGTCTGAAAGGAAATAGTTCAAATGCTAATTAGCTACTGCAATATTGTAAGATAAATCATAACACAAGATAAATAATGAGCCCTTACTGAGAAAAACCTTTGCATTAGGCGTATTAAAGGAATTAAGGTTAAGTGTGAAGAACACTGCAATTCAAAAGACTTAAGCTTCTTGTGTTCACTTCTTACAGGATCACTTGGATCACTTGTAAACAAGTGTAATGCTTAATTGGGTCGTCCACTCACAGTTAACAGTCTTTGTATTGAGTTTGTGCTTGAAATGTACTGTAATTCTGCAAACTGTTAATAAATATTTCAATCAATCAATTAAACAAACAAACAAACAGACTGAGTTCATTCATTAGTGCTGTGCAAGGGACTCTTTCTTATTTGTTTATTTATGGAGGTCGTCCTTTGGCAGCAAAATAAGTCTATATGCCAGCCGGTCACATTGTTCAACAAAAAACAATAAATAATACTGAACAGTTTTCTAGTGTACACCACACTGCTCAAGCTACCGGTATGTTATATTTAAGATTCTTACAAGATCCGCAAGGTTGCAGAGAGCTCACAGCTTAATGCTAGAACAAAAACGCTGTGGCCTCCTGCTTGAAAAATGAAGAGAAATTCCCAGAGTAGACTTTGCCTTCTAGTAGTATTACGTTTCTAACAAAGAAGGTAGCAAGGGCTTAACAAAAACTGTCGGACTAGGGTGCATTTTCCCACTAAATTCCATTGTTTGTGGTACAAAAAAGAAAGAAAATCTACTCTAAAGTCATATAACTTTAGTGAAAACTTGACAGTGGACTCTATTTAATGCTAGTCACAGCAGACCGAAAACATTTGTGCCACTATAATTATGTCTTGCTGCTATGACCCATGATTATGTATGCCAGTGGAATGAAGAGACGCTAAAGGAGATTGGTGGGGGTGGGAGGTGAGGCAGAGGGAGATGGTGAAGCCAAGGGCAGAATTAGTTTTCAGTTTTTTGGGTTCAGGTGACCTGACCCATGGGCCATGATTGGATTCCTGTGTAGCACAGAACATATTTTAAAATCAGTACAAAGGGACTGCCTCTATAGTCTACTCTACACAGTAAAACTAAAATCCTTATGTTAAAGTTGACTTTATTCATTCAAATAATTTCTGGATTGCAGCTTTAATTTATCCATACACTCTTAGAGTTAAATTAATAAACAGTGACAGTTTATTTATTTATTTCTCCCCCTTCCCCCCCTTTTTTTTTTGTTTTGTTTACTGTGTATGATAAATACAGGACCAGCTCTCTCAGTATTATTTTCCTCCTGGTCGCAGGTTACTATAGAGACGCCTCTTGTAATACGCTCCCCCAGCAGAGAGCCAATGAACGGTGGTAGTGGGGTGTCTGGTTACTCTGAGGCATATATTGAACAAGGAGAGGTCAAAACCGTCATAAAAGTCACGAGCTTTCCTCAGGGATGAGATTAATTGATTGATTGATTGATTGATTGATTGATTCATTGAATACTTGTTCAGTATTGTACAGAGGTACTGTTTACAATGATTGTTCAAAAAAACACAAAAAGCCTTATAGGGGCTTGTTTGTTTCCATTGTGGTCCTTAACCCGGTCGATGCCAAATTTTCACATACACTCGATGGATGCCAATGATGAACCTCTCCCCTAAAATTTCCAGAACGGCCTGTTATAGCGCCACCAGGAGGCCGACTTTTGATTCTCTAGATTCTGTCCAAAAATCCCACAAATCGTTACACACTATCTCTATAGCCTAGTGTTCAAGCCGAATCTGTTTCATATTCCATCGTAATTGGCTAACATTGGCTTTCAAAGTTTGCAGGATTGGCCCGTTTTGAACAAAAGGCCTCAAATCATGAACGCAGCGTGCAATACGTGAAATCTTTCACGAAGAGATATATCCCACCCTTTTCATATTGGCCTGTTATAGCGCCACCAACAGGTGGATTTTTACTAAACACATTTTTGGAACAAAATGCCTCAAATCATCAATGTCTTCATCGTTATGCTAACATGCTGTCTTCATCAGTGTAGTATGTCAAACTCACAGATGTTATAGTTCATTTCCAAAGTGATCAAATTATTTTGTGCATTTAAATGGTGAGCTAGATGATGATACAAAGGTGAGTATGTGAATACCAATTTCAGGAATTGTTTACTAATGAATTACATTGTTTCTGTACTTTGGTGTTTAAACTTTTAGCATTCCTACTTTCTCTAGTGTTAACTCTAAACAACTATCCTCTCTCTCTCTCTCTCTCTCTCTCTCTCTCTCTCTCTCTCTCTCTCTCTCTCTCTCTCTCTCTCTCAATTCAATTCAATTCAATTCAACAGGCTTTATTGGCATGACATTTTACAAGTGTTGCCAAAGCACAATCACAGATATGACAAACAACAACATAACAACATAATATCAATGACATGAAAAAATAAATAAAAATAAAATAAAATAAAGCAGGTGGTGCAGAAAATAATACATGGCATACTGTATGTGTGTCCTACTGGTTGTCCCTTTTCTTGTGACAGGAATTGACATATTTTGCAGCCAAAACTGCACATTCTTTCTGTTCCCCCAGAAGGAGTGGTCATTTTTCCCTTTCTGTCATACTTCGGAATTCTGGGAAATTTGTTTCAAATTTTGGGAAGAACTCCTCTCTAATATTTGTGTAGTTTTTACATTGTGTTAAGAAGTGTAACTCTGTCTCTATAGCTCCGTCATCACAGTGACAGCACAGCCTCTCCTCTCTGGGCAGCCAGGTCTGTCTGTGTCTGCCCTTCTCTATTGCCAGACTATGATCACTCAGTCTGTACATTGTCAAAGTCTTTCTCAGGTTTTTATCAGTTACTGTGGTTAGGTAGTCTGCCACAGTATACTGTCTGTTTAGAGCCAAATATGTTTCTAGTTTGTGTTGTGATTGTGTTCTTCTGAGTGATAGTGTAGCTGCACTGAGGATGGCTGGGTTTGTGATGTCAGAAGGTGAGAGGTCAGCTAGTTTCAGAACCAGCTGACTGAGGGGGCTCCTTTGGATGTTCAACTCTTGGCAGGCAAGGGCTTTATAATGGTAACAGGCAGGGTCACTCTTTTTAATATGGCTCCAGAATTTAATAGATCTTTTCTGTATATTTAGAAGTAAAGGATATTGGCATAATTCAGCCCTGCATGCAGAGTTTGGGCATTTTCTTTGTACCCTGATAATAGTTTTGCAGAACTCTGCATGCAGGATCTCAACTGGATTTTTGTCCCATTTTGCCCAATCACTTTGTAATAAGGGACCCCATACCTCACTGCCATACAATGGATTCTATAACTGATTTAAATATTTTGAGCCATGTCCTAATTGGAATTTGGATTTGAATTGAACGCTTGATGGCATAAAAAGCCCTTTTTGCCTTGTCTTTGAGTTCCTTCACAGCTGGACAGAAATTCCCAGTGGAAGTAATTTGTAAACCTAGGTATGTATAGGTATTTGTCCGTTCTATTTGGGTCCCACCTATTTTGAACACTGGTTGATTCCTCTGTAACCGTGATCGCTTTTGGAAGGTCATAACTTTGGTCTTCTTCATATTTACTGTCAGGGCCCAGGTCTGACAGTACTGATGAAGAATGTCCAGGCTTTGCTGAAGACCTTCTCTAGTTGGGGACAGTATGACTAGGTCATCTGCATAAAATAGACACTTAATGTCTGTGTCAGTAAGGGTGAGACCAGGTGCTGCTGATTGTTCTAATAACTGTGCCAGTTCATTAATATATATATTGAAGAGGGTGGGGCTACTTCCTTGCTTCACCCCTCTCCCTTGTGGGAAGAAGTCTGTGTGTTTATCACCTATAGGCCTATCTCACAGCCCGCTTACATTTTCTAATGTAAAAATGTGACAGACCAATATTATTATGAAGCAAACAAGATGGTAAATCAGGTCGAACAGATAGAACAAACCTTACCTTGAGAAAACAAAAGTTGTAGACTTCTTAAATTACCTCTGTTAACATGTAGCGTCTATGGAGTGACGTCACGCTATCACCACTAACCCCGAAAGGGGGCGTATTTAGGGGGGGGCGGGGAAATTCTGTGAGATAGGCTTATTTTAACAGCCAATTTATTATTTTCATATATTGATTTAATGACATCATAGGACTTTCCCCCTATTCCACATTCTATTAATTTAAAAAGTAAACCTTCATGCCAAACTGAGTCGAAAGCTTTCTGAAAATCGACAAAGCATGCATGAATTGTTCTTTTGTTTTGATTTGTGTATTTATCAATTCTCTCTCTCTCTCTCTCTCTCAATTCAATGCAATTTAAATGAAGGTGAAGTAAAACAAAAATGCACTAAATCGCGGCGAGTTGGTAAACTGGCGAGTTCTCCGGATACCGCCCCGATCGGGCACTTTATCTAGTTTACACTTGTCACTTGTCCACTTCCAGGTCCAGTTTAACTTGACGCTTGACGTCTATGTGTCCTCTCCTTGTTCAATGTACTCCTCGCAGTCAGACGCAGTCAGACGTTCCAAAGGGAGGGAGCGGGCCGGGGAAGGAGGGGTTAAATGCTACTCAACAGCGGTAATGGGAACTTTGCTGCCAGAAAGGAGTAGCTCGCTGTCTACTATAGTGCCTCTAAACGACTTTTTAAACTAAGACTTTTATTCAGTTTCGCTCGAGAGAATACTAAAATAACATAACAGCGTAATACAATATGTTCTAAAACGCTTCTGGCGTTTGTTTTTGTTTTTTAAAAAGCCGAATGTGCTCGTCTCGAAGGTAAACCTGTTGCCTAGTTCCAAGATGTTTCATTGTGGTGGATGGGATGGCGCTGCGCAGCATTCCTCCTCCTAGCCTGGTCCTGGACGGACGAGCAGCGCTTCTCTAAGAACATTACTTGCCTGGTAAGTTTTGTTTCGTGCCGAAAGTGTCAAATAATTAAAGACAAGCTCCCGTTGTTTTTTGGGGAAGAAGTTCCATTGAATTGCTGTTAAAGCGAAAACCGCCTGAGACTGCCACTTTGGTCTAATGAAAACGGTGAAACACAGACAGCGCTGCTGTTGCCTGCTGTTGTAATGTTGATAAACAATGCGTTTTTTTATTGGCGTTTTCGTCAGAATTACAGTGTGCAGATTAAATACTGCAACAATGTCTGCAGAACAGGAGGCATCACGGAATTGACTAAAGCCGATGTAATTCTTCCAAAGTATTTTTATTTTAATTTTTCTCATGAAACGGGACAGCAGTTGCAATACAGTTTTCCTAAGTTTTATCAAAGCTGAAATCTTAAAAGTACCGTTAAGTAGCAATGGACATAGCCTACTAATAACGTTTGCTGAGTAGCTACAGCTAAGTTAATCAACACACACACACACACACACACACACACACACACACACACACACACACACACTACATTGGTTAATTCTCAGTAGAGTTGTAGGGGGGATGTAAGGTGCCAATTTGTAGGATCCCCTCTTCATTAACATTGGATAGTTGGAAGTTATTTGGAGCCTTATAAAGGTCATTCAGCTTTTGGTCTAGTTTAGTCAATTCAATGCGAAAGGGGACCATGAGGTGATGGCAGTGACAGACTAAAAAGCCAGGTTTATACTCTGTCCTATGACGGGACATAATACATGAGGCATTAGATGTTTTCATCTTCTGGAGTGGCTGCGTGCACTGCGATGAAGACTCTTGGGTGAGTTGGTGAAGAAAGGGGAGTGAGGAGGAGTGTGGTGGTGGGTGGAGTTTTGGGGGGGTCAGAGTGTGGTTTAGTAAAACCATGCTGTGCATGTCACGGTCCCCATAGCAACCCTGTGATTAGCAGGAATTGGGCGGATGAGGTTGAGACCAAAATGGGAGCTGCAGAGGGCTGTCAGTCCAGAGCTGTTGGGCTGATGGGGTTAGAATAATCCTCAATCTGCCTTTGACTGGCCTGACCTGGGCTGCCCTTGAAAACACAGGGAGACACTGGATGACACTGACCAACAAGACGTCTCCCTTTTTATTTTGGGGGGTAGGGAATTGGGATGCCACTATGTGAACGTGATGTTCTTCTCTCTCTCTCTCTCTTCCCGTGTCAAGATGACTAATCCAAGAGCGTTCAGTCAAACAGACACAGGAGCAAGCAGGTTCTCCGTGCAGTGCAGAATATACCTTTTAAAGTGAATCGTATTCTTTGCGGGAAAGGCACATTTCAGTAACAACAAGCTTTCATACCATCAGCCGTCTTCTTCAAAATATAATTCTTTGTGTGTGTTTTGAATTTGAAGAGATTGTTTGCAGGCTGAGGCAGCATTCTATCGTTCTGGGAGTAGAGGTTCACTCAGAGTGTGTTGCTGGATTTTCCTGGCAGGAATGACTTCAGGGAGATTTTCACCTCAAATTTGGCACATAAGAATCTTTCTCTTGCTGGTTCCTCCTGGCCCAAATGTCTTTGCCAGCTGAGACCACAGCTCTAATGTATGGAGGAAATTAACCAACTCTTTCGTTCTCATATCTTGGAATTATGCTGTTGGAAATGGTCAGTTGGAGCTTTTGCTTTTTCACAGCTGATTGTTTCAGGAGGAGTTGTGGCTCCTTAAGTTTTCAAGCGATGTTGAGGTTGGAAAAAAGAGGATTTGGAGAGAGAGCGTGGTATGCGAGTTTCCTATGTCTTTGGTCTCGGAGAGATACAGTACAGAGCGATGGGCTCTAAAAAGAGGACTGTAGAAAATTAGTTGCGGTAACTTTTCATGAGATGCTCAGCCAAAATGCAATTTCTTTAGAGCTTGTTTTCAGATCCATTTCATGTCGTCTTAACGGCTGCATCATCATCGATCGCAGACAGGGAAGGCAAATGTAACGAGTACCATCACGTTTCCAGGATTATTTTCTTTAAAGTCCTTGTGACTGTGGCCGAGACTTGGAACACTGAGCAGCAGCAGCCTAAAGCTTTGTTTATGAAAGAAATCTGTTAGTACTGCTATGCGTGGGTTGTATGACTGTCTCCAAGCTCTGTTTTAACAGGCACATGTATTTTGAATATTTTTTCTCCATGAAGTAAAGTAGCCATTTCTAAATATAGGCATTTTCCTTTTCTTTTCCCCACTTTTGGATTCCCTAAACCAAAGAGTATTTGGACTTACAAGCACTAAAGAGATTTTCTGTTTTAATGAAGTTCATATCTGGGAACAACAAAAATACATTCCAATTGCAGGAAAAGAAAAAGGCATAGACAATGTGAACGATGTCTGTCTGGTCTTTTGGTCCCCTGCTAGGTCTACAAGCGCTTTAGGGCTTTAGGGAAAGCCCGATTTTATATTTAGTCGTGCAATGGTGTCCTGCATCGAAAATGGACTATCTACAATCTCACAATGCTTTGCACTGCAACTCGTTGTGCGCTTGTAGATCGGCTATTTTCCGCGCGGGACACCGGCACGTAACAAAATATAAATCACGCTTAAGCCCCTTCAATAATGAGCAGCACCGCACCACGGGCCAATGTGAGACAAGCTGGCCTCCACGCCACAGCAGCATCAACGTGGATAAAACACATTCCACTGTAGGTCTCTGTTGAAATAACAAGGGCCGCAAAACAATCAGCCTTCACAGCGCCCCGCTCAGCCCATTCTCATGGGTAATGAGCCGGATGGGTAGTAACCCACTTTCACTCTCACTCCTCACTCACGCCTCCCATTGACCAGAGTGGTTAACATGCATTCCTGCATAAACATGTATGACATGCTTATTCATAAATCTTCTAAACTCAGAATGACCTGTAGGACAGCTGGTGTTGTTCCATCTCACTAATAAAAAAGACGGCCTACATGGGAATTAATGAGAATTGGGAAAGAAGTCCCAAACTTGGTCAATAGGAAAAGAGAAGTCCTACGCCCTTCAGCCAGCAGAAGGTAGAAGGGCTCGTCGGTGAAGATAATATCTGGGCACTTCAGGAGAGACTACCCAAATAAAATGTACTGGTGCACTCGACTGGTCTGCACGTTTTCTTTTTGTTGTTTTACTGGGGTGACGTTGTGACTTTCGTCTTCCTCTCAGAGTCAAACGGTCAAGTGCGAGTCGGGTGCTCCAGTATATTTTATTTGGGTAGTCTCTCCTGAAGTGCCCAGATATTGTTTCCCTTGGTCAATAGGAAGTTTTATGAATAAAGATCCACTGTCTTCAGAATATAAGCCTTCCATTGTATTTGACAACTTTTTATTTTAATTAGGGTAATAATGTATAATTTAAATCCTACTATATAATAACAAAACGTCAGTCAGTCAATCATAACCTGTCTGTTCCGCATGGTTCTCCTCTGTCTTGTGCAATTTATCTGAACTTGCACATGGGCATTGACCATTAGCACATGCACACAACGCCTCGTTTTCACTTTTCCCAAAACTTAAGCTGTTTATCAATGGCTTATGGGATCTTAGCAGCTGCCGAGACACTGCCCCCCACACACACACACACACACACACACACACACACACACACACACACACTGGAAATGTATAAAGGACTTTCATTTACGGCCCCAATCCACAGTTCCACACATTTTATGATTGGGAGGGCGCTTTGGATATCATCTTCATAGCATTACCACGCAGAGTGACAAGCAATATTCGATTTAACTTATTAGGACCCCTCAAGGGTCAAGAAACTGATCACAGTTACAGTATAGCAAAGGCATTGTGTGTGTGTGTGACTGTGTGTGTGACTATGTTCATGCATATGAATAGTAAGTATAGTCTTTTATTGTATGTTTTAGTACTGTATTTATTGTCTTATTGTGCACTTTTTACTTTTACTCTACCTACTCTCTGTGCTGCTGTTCCCTGGGGGATTATTAAAGTATTATCCTATCCTATCCTATCCTATAAATCACAATCTACAAACAACACACCAATCACCAAATGCATGGGCGTTCTTTTAAAGTACACACTTACACTAATTTACTTAGATTTAAAAATGTTTTATTGTAAATGGTAAAATTAATGGTAAATGATGCATTTATATAGTGCCTTTATCCAAGGCGATTATGCATTTACATTTGTGCATTGATTGTGCATTACATTCACCCATTTACACACATTTATACACCGATGGCAGTGGAAACATGCAAGGCACCAACCTGCACATCGGGAGCAATTAGGGGCTCAGCATCTTGCTCAAGACATTTCGACACTAACTCTGGAGGAACTTGGGAACCTTCCAGTGCCCAAGTGGCCACTTTACCCCTGAGCAACTGCCACCCTGGCCTGTATGCACTATGCCCTGAAATGTACATGTATACCGAGTACTGACCAGTCCAAGTATAAAAAAACATGAATAATCTAGTGAATTCCCCCCAAAAAGCTTCATAATACCTACTCCACACAAATTAGTCATTACTACACCATGGTGGGTGTTTATAACTTGAAACTTTATAACTGTGTCAATATTGGATAAAACAAGGCCACATTGTATTGTGACATTTAATGTCTAACTGGAAATTGCAGACACGTAAACACAATCTCACTCTCTTACGTTCACTTAAGGGGAACAAATCACCAACTCCTGTCTGTTAATTTGACCACATTTTCCTGACCATGTATTTTTAGATTAGGCTTTGTCTGGAGATGTTTATTACAAAATACATAGCCTACACTTTCAACCTCCTTTTTCTATGGTGATCACCAGCTGTGAATATTATGACAGGAATGTATTTAACCCCTGCTATCGTTCGTGACCGATGCAAAGCCATGCTGGTGATATGCCCCAAAAGTGAACATTTCTCACCGCACTGCAGTTGCAGTGCACCACAGTAGACCATCAGAGAAGCAGTCCTATATGGCACACGCACATAGAGACGCACACAGCCATTTAGGCTAGGTGCTGATGGTTTTTGCCTAGTCAAATGTAATCCTTTAAAACCAGAGCTTCCTATTTCTCCCTTGCATCCCGTCACGGTGGGATTGGGTGGATTTCGACATCATTGTCACCACAGCACAGCAGCTGTTGTGTTTTAGGTCCACGTGGTGAGTGATGAGGGGTGAACATACTGTATCTCGTCTATCCCATTCTATCATCACACAGCATTTCATGGTTGATTGACTGCCTGGTTTATTATGGGCACTTTTTTTAGGGTAACGTTTTTTTTTTTTTTTTTTGGGACTGTTATGCCGTTCATTCATAGTAGTCTGACAGGAAATGGGGAGAAAGATGGGAAGTGACACGCAGCAAAGGTCATCTGGATTCGAACCCATGACACGCTGTCGGGCTACATTTGCAGCCTAGGAGCCTGGACCACTAGCACGCCAGACAGTGGCTCTGGCCGGTTTATGGGCACTTTTAGTCAGCAAAGTAGAAATGCTGAAGCTAAAATGCTGAATGAACTTCTTGTGTCTACAGGTCAAGTCTTATAAAACAGCCTGCGGTGGGCCCTAATGAGTGAATTCAAAGAGATTTCTCCCTGGAAGCACAACTTGTTGTGACATGCCTGTAGTCTGAAGGTGTATGAAGGTGCTCCTGTAAATAAAATCGGGGCTTCACCTCCTTTCAGCCAAACAGAACAACATAACTGAAGCTGCTGTATTACTATTACTCTTCTCTGCAAGGAGATATCTGTGCTAAGTTTAACCACTTAAGAGCCCTACATATATGTATATACATTTATCACTCGACAAATGGAAAAAATAGCTGATCTACATGCTTGTGAGTTTGTAGATCCCGAAAATAGGTAGGGACACCAGGTGGAAAGAGGTTAAGTGACACATGAAAGCAAGTTGAAACATAATAAACGGTGTTTGTTAGGTTGTTTAAGTAAGTGTAACATTTTGTGACTGTACGTGTCACTGTCAAGAGGGCTGTCAAACTCATGTAAAAACAGTAATGTCCACTATGTCGTCAGAGTTCAGATTTGTAATCTCTTAGAAGATGCTTAGTCATTTCAAATATCCGGTTAACTGAACTGATAACAAAAGAAGCACTGTTGGAAGCTGCTGTCTTGACGATAGAAACTAGCTGGAACTTAGAATAAATAATGAACAGTTTACTAAAGAATCTATGAGCAGTTACTAAAGAATCTACAGAGTTACTCAAGTAGAATTGTACTGTATGTGTGTGTGTGTGTGTGTGTGTGTTACTTTGTATCTGTGTGCGTGCACATCATGTGCTTGCCTTGTACCTCCTCATCTTCAGACTCCGAGCATGACTCAGGGCTCACGGCTCAGATGTCAAGGTGGTGGGAGTTGGCCTTAGAAGTTACATTGCGAGGATTTGTTTCTCAGAAATAACTGAATAGTCTTCTTTATGAATGAATTAGCTTGGCTAAATGCCTAAGACTGATAATCTCTAGTGATACATGTCGGTGTGATTTGAGTTTTTGTACTGTATGCCATTCCTAGGTTATCAGACGCATACTGTAAGGCCCAGTCTAGATAGTGTTGTTATTTTGCAAAAATGCTGTAAATTTAACATTGGTTAAAGGTGCATGTAGTAAGTGATAAAGATCTATATTCTGACAGCCCTATCATTCCTATAGACCAGTGCTGGGTCTTCAACCCTTTTCATATCAAGGCCCATTATTTATTGGGTATTTGAGCCACGGACCACCATTTGATGAGATTTAGCCTCTCAGACCCAAAACGTAGACTATTTTGTTGTCGATGGACAAGATCTTTCCACAATTCCATGCTGTATTGATGTTGGTACCATTAGGAGAGATAACAAGGCAAACGTTGAATTGCGTAGACGTCTTGTAAATTAAGTAATGCAGATGTTTAACAATTGGGGTCCATTTGGTTTCATTTTTGTGCGCTACATCATCGTCGGACCAGTGTTGATTTTGGCAGCAAATTTTGATTTGGTCATATTTTAGTCATCTGACATTTTTTAGTGTTAAGTCTAGTTTTAGTCGACTAAATATCATCTGATTTTAGTCTACTAAATCTACAGTTGATTTAGTCGACTAAAATGTATTTTGGCGGGCCTGTAGCCGATCTACAAGGAGCTTGTAAATCTGCTATTTTCAGCATGCAAGTGTAAAATGTCTTTTACTGTCTCTGTGTCTTTTACTGTATCTTGTCCATTAGTCCCTAAGTTTAGTTTTTCATATATTTAGTTTTAGTCATCATAGGTTCATTTAGTTTCTATTTAGTTTGTCAGTGAAAAAAGTTAGTCGACAAACACTTTTCGTCATAGTATTAGTCGACGAAATCAACACTGTACTGTACATGCACTACAGAATGCAATTTTTCATGATTTTCGCAATCTCTTCATTTGCACAGGGAAGATGCACGTGTCCCTGGCAGAAGCTCTGGAGGTGAGAGGGGGTCCGCTGCAGGAGGAGGAGGTCTGGGCGGTCCTCAGCCAGAGTGCAGAGAGCCTCCAAGAGCTCTTTCACAAAGGTATCCGCCGCATTCTGCAGAAACGTTGCCAGGCCACAATAGAACGTATTCAAACGGGCAGCTATTTTGCTCTGACTGAACTTCATACTCCATCATATATTAAAATCGTATTATGGTCGCTTTTAACCCCTTACTTGTCAGGAAATTTGAGGGAAAATGGATGTTCCAGTGGATTCATGGTGATTTTGTGAAAAGCGCTTGTTAATCATTTTCATGAAATATTTGTGAAGCCCACAGACGGACATAAAGGGCGACCAATGATTTAGGAATTGATTTATGAACACACAATTAATGAAAAAAGAGACTAGGTTTCTTCCCGACAGCGATTAATCAATATTTAATATCCCCATCATATAGCATTCTTATGTGGAGTCTTCTACTCTCCCTCTTTATCTCTTTTGATTGTGAAATTAAATAGTTTAACAAGAATCTGGCTCAGCAGTAGAAAGCATGTCCCTAAGGTCAGCAGAACTAGGCATGGTTACCTAGTGATATGCAGCTCTAGACATCACACAGGGACTAATGGATCTGACACACCACCTCTCTCTCTTTGGCCCTGTGTGGTTTTTGTTTGTTTGTTTGTTTGTTGTTGTGTAGGGAACGTGAATAAAGGTAATCAAGCTGTAATAACAACTTTGTAGCTAACTCTACTTCTATTTTTTTTAATTTTTTTTATCCACCTTATTTGTGCTTATTATACGCTTATGTTTATTTCCTGAAAGGCTAACCTTTCAGAGATGGCCCTTTTTAGAGATATTTATTCAGCTGTCTCTGGCGGTGTGCCACATAATCCGGTTTCTGTTTAGCTTCCGTGTTGTTATTGGAAGAGAGACGTAACAATTTCAACCCTCCTAAATGCGTTGGTCACCATCCGTGACTCCTTGATTTATCTCTGTGTGACGCCATGTCGCCATCCACCCACTCACTCTTACAGTATGTGTCATCTGTGCTGTTCTTTGTAGTGGCCAGTGGACTGGTCACCTGACTCTGAATAGTTAGACAGCCTATATTAAAACAATTCAACTCTGTCTTCGGATTCAGAGAGTGACGTGGGAGTTCACTCCGTTTCTGTTTCATCAGCTTAATACACTGTAGGATCTCTGGGTATTTCAAGGCAACTGGTTTTGATACAGTATGTAATATAGTTGTTTTCTAATAGTGAGAACATTTTTTTCAAGGAAAACTTCCACATCCTGCATTTTGTGAGGCGAAAAGCCCACACTGATTTCTAGAACAACCATTATTCTGTCTGAGGGAGACTTAATCCTTAACTCTTGTGTGAACTTTGAGGCTGAAGATGTTAAACCGAATTTGTCAACGGCATTCCTAATACTGAAATGCAACGTAAATAAGTAGACTGCAGCTATGCTGCCTCACAGCCAACAAGACTAACCTCAACACTGTATTTGAACAGTTGAAATATTTGACTCATGCATTGTCCCATATGAGATAGCTTGGTAATATTGTGGCTTTTTAGTCTTAACCTTCACATGCCTCTTGTGGGGTTTAGAACTATCTGTTTCCTTTTTTTAATGGGGTTTGGTGTTCAAGGTATTCACCGTCTCTTCAGAGCCTTACACCATGAGATTGGTGTATTGTGTATTTTTGACATTTGAGCTATATTAACCCATTTTGACCTGAGATCAGATTCAAAAAATGTCTTCTACATCCTGACAGTTGTCTGAAAAAGCTATGTTTCTATGTCAGTCGTTCTTCGATTTTTCAAAAATAGCAGACCTGTGGCGCGCTGAGCTTGTAGATCTGCTATTTTTCAATAGCTAAAGCATAACATAATGCTAACACCAAAAGGGGTTCCCGCCCAAAATGGGTTAACTCATTTAGACCTGTAAAGTCAATACGTTGTAAAACCTTTCAATATGGGAAAGCATCTGTGTCTTTTTGAGTGGTGCTAGCCACTCCAAGGAACAGCAATGGGGGTCTGTCCCTATGTTCCTGTCTGTGTCTGTCTGTTTGGGGTACCAACACAACAGGTGACAAAGTGGTGCTGTTGACTTGTTGAGCTTCACACACACATGCACAGGTGCCTGACAGTAAGTACAAGTATGAGTAGTACAGTAAGAGTACTACACTACACTACAGTACGAGTAGTACAGTACAGTACGAGTAGTACAGTACAGTAAGAGTAGTACGATACAGTACGAGTAGTACAGATCCAGTACTGTACTACACTCTGTACTGTACAGCACAGAGGACAGTACAGAGTACAGTATGGTGTACAGTACTGCACACTACAACGTTGTACGTATGTTGTACGTACAGTACAGATTACATATTTTGAGTGGTGCTAGCCACTCCAAGGAACAGCTATGTATGTATGTATGTATGTATGTATGTATGTCCGTTTGAGTACCAGAATACCGCACTGTGACCTAAGGTGTCACTGTTGAGTAGCGCGCACACACACACACACACACACACACACACACACACACACACACACACACAGCACCACTCAGTTCAGACGGATCAGATTTTTGAGCGGTGTCTCCACTCCATTACGCAGCTACTGTATGTGTGTCCCTGTGTCTGTCTGAGCACGAAAAGCTGCAACACGGTAACTCTGTCATTTCTCGACCGTTTCGGACACGGGAAGGCTCACCGGAGCAGGGCAGGCCCCCTGGGCGCGTTCCTGGGGGGTCTCGATGTTCCGGGGACCCCCACATGGTAACTCATGTCTTTTCTCAAAGATGTTTTCCAAATATAATCAAAGTACAGTACAGAGCACAGTACACTCCCAATACAGTACAGTAACTATAACAAGAAATGTATAGTTGCACCGCTCAGTTCACACAGGTGTGATTTTTTTTTTTAAACGTTGGATGAGGTTTTTCAGAAAATGTAGGTTAGGATGTTGCTGCCTTCATGGCAGATGGTGAAAATAACCAATATACAAGCAATTATTATTTTAAATATCTGATTGTATTGACCAAAATAGGGGCACCAGGTTGAAACGTGCAAACTGATTGGAATCCATAAGCGTGTGACCATCAATTTGTTTCTAACTTTTGACAGAACTTAGTGAGTGCTTTAGCCACCAAAATGACCATTTCCTCAGCATGAAGCATGTTGCTATCCAGTCGTTTTATTCAATGAAAGGTATTGTAGTTGGCTGTCTGACTCAAAGCTCTTATGCAATAAATGGGAGCATTGAGCATTGTCTTTTGATTTATACCCCAAGCTGTTCTGCTGGACAACGCACTGTCCATACTGGGCTCCCAGATAAGGCTTTAATGGTCACGGCTCTGGAGTTAGCATGTTAATCTGGACACAATAGCTTCTTTATTGTTCACACACAGATGGACAGGATTCTCATGGAAGAGGTTCAAAGCAACCAAAACCCTCTATCGTTTTAAATTTCTTCTAATCTACGGATAGCAGCCATCTCAATCTCGGATTGGTCACATTTGAGAAGACTTCCCTCACAACAACCTTCACTAGTTACATTTTATTTTATTACTTTTTTCCCTTGAGTGTGTTTTCAGACTGCAATCTTAAAGGACCACTTCACCACTTTTCAACGTATCTTCATATAATTGATCCTCACTAATGGTTTATGATAAAATACCAGTCTGTCTCATAGGAGGGCTGTGGGCAGTTCAGAAACCCATCCACCAGTGACATCATCGTTGGGCAGATTCTTTTTTAAACGAGATTTAAAAAAGAAAATATTTAGATTTGTGTTATCGTGAGAATGATGGCTTCCATTATCGCATTGCAACTTTTCAGGAATATAAATCCTGCAGTTTCTATTGGCTTTGATTCCCCATCGGTGATGTCATGTCAAAACTGGTGAAGTGGTCCTTTAACCCAGAGGTTCTCAACGTTTTTGGCCGGGGACCCCCGGAAATGCTTTGGCAATGTCTCGGGACCCCCGCCCCGCCCCCTCCCGACCCCCAATATAAATTGACTGCTACAATAACCTTAAACCATTTTGGGCGGGAACCCCTTTTGGTGTTTTAAGCATTGTTATAATTTAGCTATTGAAAAATAGCAGATCTACAAGCCGGACCGGCATGTTAAAATTACCACGCTGAAGTGCCCTTGAGCAAGGCATTGAACCCCAACCATGAAATGTTCTATGAGCAGGGCGTGGCTGTAAACAAGCATCTTAAGCTTAGTCCACTTACCCTGGGTAAACGAAGAACTTTGCTTTGCTTTGGGTAGGGATGCTACATGCTAATGTTCATGTTGTTAATTTTCAAACTTAAAACTTGACTCAAAAAAGTTTCATGACTGCTGATCTGAAAGATAATTGGGGCAGATGGGAGCCAAAAGAATACATCATTAGAAAAAAGACTAGTGTTTTGATATCTGATCAGCATGATCCATTTTGTACTACGAAATAATAGATAACAGCAAAGCTGAAATGTATATTAAATGGAAGTTAAATTCATGAAATAATAAGTCATCACATTTTCCTATATACCCTTCTAGCGCATGTTCAGTAGGCACAGTTCAGATTAGACTACTGTAACCTAGTACTATGCCCTTCTAGCGCATGTTCAGTAGGCACAGTTCAGATTAGACTACTGTACCCTAGTACTATGCCAACTCTTGTTAACCAGGGAACCCATTGTGGACTTAATTGCTGTTTTCATTCTGAAACATTTCTATCAAGCAATATCAGGACATCTTAGTTCAACATGTCTAAACTACCGACCCCTCGTTTGAATTTAGGGATTTCATGCACACACGCGTGCACGCACGCACAAAGCGCACTACAGACACTTTGTGTATAACTTGACCCAGCAGCAGTTTTGTTTTGTGTCTAGATAGATACTATTGAATTGATCGACGTCTCTTCCTACAGGGTGTGTGTATGTGTGTGTGTGTGTGTGTGTGTGTGTGTGTGTGTGTGTGTGTGTGTGTGTGTGTTGATGATGATGATGATGATGATGATGCAGCAGCAGCAGCAGGCTTGGCATGAACATAAAGATTGCCACTATCCTGAGAATGTCGAATCTGGCCTTAGGCCAATAACTCCTGACTGGTTCTACTGCAGACATCCTTGACATACACTCTGGACTATGTACAGCACTTTCTGCTGAGGTCACAATTTTTGGTAATTAAGGATTTCACTCCAAGGCCTAATATTTCAGACTCAAACCCAAGGTTGAATCCTTGGAGCATTGCTTTGAAAGTCTTCACTTCATTTCCCAATAATGTTTACATGGCATTTTAGTATTGTACTGCATTGATTGTGTAGGCCTTTGTCAGCTAATATTTTTAACTTATGTTGTCAGTGTAGCCATATTGAATAGATTGTGGTCTCATGTGCACGGTTTAGGAATGCTGAGTGAAGCTTAAATGTGAAAAGCAGATGTCAGAAGCAGTTTTTTTTATGCAGTTGCTTAACTATGTTAAGGCATTTCTACCTACAGAGTAAATTGATTAACGGTAAACATTGTCTAATCCTGTAATTTTAAGTTCTGTGAATATAATTAATTTCATAGCTGTTGGCCCGGTCTTACTTATACAACTTTATTTATGGTGTGTTTTAAAACGTTATTTTAACCAATCTATATGAGTTTGTTACAAATATAACACAACTGCAGTGGCTGTGTGCCATTGAGAACATTAGGCCCTGGTGTTTCGTAGGACACCTACTTGTTGAGGAGCATTACTAGCTAAAGTGGCTGAAGCTCATGAGGGAGATATATCCCCTGGCCAAACAGGGATTCAGAGATGGAGGATATCGGTCTCCCACGCCACTTCAAATGTTTTTATGCTGTGCAATATGACTTGTCAGGCAATGGCATGCATGTGTGGATGACACCCTGTGGGTGTCACATTGTATAAGTATTTGCCTCACACTGTCCAAACACTAATCCACCACAACGGTCATATTCCATGTGTAAATAGTAGCGGTTAGCTACTGTGTTTGTATAAGAACGATTTGTTTGAATTAGTTATATCCCGAGTATTTATGATTCCGCAAAGAAATGCCTCTCCAGCCATAGTCTCAGGCTCTCAGCTGTAGTCTCCTCTGGGTAACTAAGAGCATTTCTTTCACATGATTTCGCCTGTACAGTATGTTTGATCTTAGTATTTCCTGTCGTTCAGACTGCAAACTAAGATCTTCTATGTTAATTTAAAGCTGTAACCATAGGTTTTACACCCTTCCCATTGCACAGGCTTAAAAACTTGGTCTCCTGCACGAGAAACCAATTTTTTACTGTTCATTCAAGAAGCAATCCCTACTAGGCCAGGGGGAGTTATTGCACATAATGAGTTTAAGGGAGTACCACTTGTAAACTAGAACTGTGTCCAACTCTTACCCGACAGGGTCTAAAGTTCTCAAAGGAATAGACACTGCTCAAATAAGTTTCATATTCATACTGTAAGTGGCTTTGGTACAGGGGAATATTCATTACATACTCTCATAGCCAGGGATAAAAGAGCTTCAGATTTAAAATAAAATATAATCGTTCTTATATTTATTAAAATAAGTTTAGGGTGGCGGCTTCAATGTAACTCTGAAAGTGTAAACATTGACCCATATGACGTACTTTTCTGTCCGATTCTCTACTCTCCCCAAAAACTGTTGCACCTCTGCCTGCCTGCCTCCCTGCCTGCTGTCTCCGTAATGGTGGGTTTGGCTTTAGAGATACTGCACATTACAGTTTGTATTCATGTATTTTAGAGGACAACTCCCTGGTCTAGGGGCTGATAAGAAGTGTGCCCTATAGCAACAAGTTGTGTAGGGATTCACATGGACTTGTTTGGAACCAACAAACAAGTAATTGAAGCAAATGGTAATTCTAAAGATGCCCCCAAACCATGGTGGGTTGTTTTAATCACTTAAGCCCTATACTTTGTCATATGACGAACAGTGAAAATAGCCAATCCACATGCTCATAGATCAGCTATTTTTGAAAATGCAGACAGTTTCTGAAAATGTTAGATTATAAAAATAGGGGTGCCAGATTTAAAGTGGTTAAACTTTCACAGTAGAGTGGATGTATTCCAAAATGATGACAGCTTGTACTTTTGTCTACATTTTATTGAGACCTTTCAACATAATTTGAACATCAAAGAGCGATCTAATTCCCTAATGCTCTGGATGTGCAGTTTGAGTTATAACAGACTGTGTGTAACCCCATCCTTTTCTGTGCAGTCGGTCCCCTCAAAACTTTCACGGTTTTTAAACAGGAAACATTTATTTACTTGGTAAATTCCAGCTTTTGAAAACATTATTTTGGTACCTCAAACCCCCGTTTTCTGTTCCTCGTTCTGTCCCGTTTCGGAGTGAAATATCAGTCAAAGAAAGGAATTCTGCAGAGCTGCTCAAACATTCCTTTGTATATTTTTAAAACGTCGACTGTAACCATACCACTGACTGTGGCTTCGGAGGAGAAGAGAATGACTCTTGTTTCCCTGTGTATCCATTCTGCTCTGTGTCCAATGCCTCTTCAACAGTTAAGGTCCTTGCATACTGGACACGTTTTTCGGAAAACCGGCGGAAAAACGCTGCAGTGTGCAGGGACCTTTATTCTTTGCATGGCTAAGCTTTCCTTAGCCATGTGTTTTTTGTTTACGTCAGTCATCTTAAATTTGTGTGTGTGTGTGTGTGTGTGTGTGTGTGTGTGTGTGTGTGTGTGTGTGTGTGTGTGTGTGTGTGTGTGTGTGTGTGTGTGTGTGTGTGTGTGTGTGTGTGTGTGTGTGTGTGTGTGTGTGTGTGTGTGTGTGTGTGTGTGTGTGTGTGTGTGTGTGTGTGTGTGTGTGTGTGTGTGTGTGTGTGTGTGTGTGTGTGTGTGTGTGTGTGTGTGTGTGTGTGTGTTGTATTTTGTACATGCAGATTTACTGCATGCAGCTCAACCATGCATATAGCAATTACAACAATGTGTATTAGAGCTTGGATCGGGACAACTTTTTCCAGCCCGAACCGGGCCCGTTACAAACCGCTTTGTGTCCTACCAGAATCGAGTCCGACCTTAATTATTAATATATGCGCCCGGGCCCGACATGTAAATGTGTCCAAAATGAAAATCGATTTGTATAATTAAATATTAACGATTAATCGTTTGGGGGAGGGGGATTTCTTTTTTTTTTATGAACCCTACAAATAAAAGATTCTTCCCCCCAAGAGGTACCTAAGCCAAAAAAGTTTGGGACCCCCTGATGTAGATGATTAACAATAGTTTTAACTCTTGAGAGTTAATAAGGGTCCATTTGGTTACTAACTCCATCTTTTGGATGAGGACCACCTGGAACCCCCTCAAGGACCACTGGTGGTCCCTGGACCAGTGTTGAGCCAATTGATCACCATAGCAACCCCGGCCTGATTAGGTGAATTTCCAACAACGGCTAAATCCTCCAAACCTGTATCTTGATTGGAGTCACACACTCGGTCACTCACACTCCTCTCAGTCATGCAGCTACACAGACACATCCCAGGCACATTTTGGTAGGCCTATAGCCCTGTCCTGTTTGGATGACAATATTGCCTTTCCAACAGATTATCATACAAAAATAAATAAAAAGATTGTCGATTTATTAATTTTAATAATCAATTTCGAGTCCGGCATGACGTTAAACTGCTCCGTTTATATGACTACCATCGTTAATGTAGTGGGTGTAGATTTAAGATTAATTTGCAACCTCTGTGGACACTGTGGGCTCCATTTTCGTCACCGCTAAACCCCTTATCCCTAAACGTCTTTGCCTTTTTTACTATTTTGCAAAACATCTTTGAATAGTTAAAATGGCCAGTCTACAAGCTCACAACGTGTCAATGTAGATTGGCTAGTTGAACTATTCAAAAATGTTTTTTCCAAATAGTAAAAAAGGCAAAGAAGTTTAGGAATAAGGGGTTTAGCGGTGACGGAAATGGAGCCCTGTGTGCTTCAATGCCATCGCAAGCTTGCATACAACAAGGCACTGCTCACTGATGGAGTATACCGACAGCCGGTGCTGCTTGGTGGACCTTCCCATGATCAGCTACCGGGAAGAGAGGCGTTGGACCTGGCCTTCTAGCGGTGTGTCCGTCCGCTGTCGGAACAACAGTGGGTGCATTTTGGGCCAATGGGATCAGCCACGCTACCGGGAACGATATGTCACCGGGTGGCGATGCAGGGGTGGACATGGTTTCCTCTGGTGGTCTAGCCTGAGACATACCCGTGGACTGGTTGTTGGTGGCCGGGGGTTTCAAACTTAGGATGCATGACCCTACACTACTTGTGCCCATGGAATGCTGGGTGACATGACATTCTTGTTGTATCGCGACATATTCTGCACCTGGACTATTTATGTCCTTGTATGCAATTTCCTGTGTGGACATAAAATGTGTGTGTGTGTGTGTGTATTGTTCTTTTGTTTTTTCTCCTATGCTTCACAGACCACTTTGAAGACCATAAAGTATTTCATTTCAAATTATGTAAACAAATTGGCTATATTGCCTTGTGGTGTAGACACCACAGTGTATCTGACTTACACAATATTTGTTGTTGTTCCATGTCAGACTCGAAAACCAAAGTGTTTCCAAACAACTGAATTGGTTTTACATTTCATGTTGACCGAAGGCTCTCTCCCTCATGTTGGCTTGAGCTGAACTAAACCTGCCACAGTATAACTGAAACTGAGTTTGGGCTTTCAGGGCAGGGACAACAATGTGCACCGCTGTAAAGGACAGGTATGCTCTGGATTTATAACGCAAGACAAAACACAAAAGCATCATTGTAAAACGGAATGCTTGCACAATAATCGTTTATCTCGATTAACTTGTTCACTTTCCATAAGCACTGGAAGACAAAATCTTAACTACAGAACAATTTAATTACCGAAAGCAACCCTAACTAGAACTATATTAACCAATAATGCCCTATATAATGGAGCGAAAATAGCCGATCTATAATCTCACAATGTGTCACATACTACATAGTGGCTTTGAACGTAATTTTAAAAAATATTGTGAATTTGTGGAGGCAGGCACAATAGTTGATGAATCAATAGGGAGTCGGTGTCTGTTTCCAGCACTTGTTTGATCTGACACATATTTCAAGTGGTTAAGACAACACATCTTGTAGTTGTAAGCTCAAGATCGTGTGCTTGCAGTCCTGGTACTTAATATAATGTTTTTGTTTGTTTGTGTTCTCTCCAGACCCCTCGGCCCTGGGCTTCATCATCTCCCCCTGGTCCCTGCTGCTGATGCCCTCTGGAAATGTCTCCTTCACGGACGAGAACGTCACTCAGCAGGACCTGAGGGCCTTCACAGCTCCAGAGGTCCTGGAGGGGGTTGCCCTGGCCTCCCTCTCTGACATAGAGAAGGTAGATATGAATTAATGGAATAGTCGCTAAGAGAATAATTGATAGTTGCTGTCCTAGTTGCCTCTAAATTCAATGTAGTTTCTAAAACTGTGTGGGAAAATAATTGCATAACCAATGCAAAGAAAGACTTTAGGCTGCTTCATATTGCGACGGGATTGGTTTTCAAAGCCGTAGGTTTGTTAGCGGCTGTTCTCACCACTGTTCTAGCAGCTTCATTGAATTTAGATTATGTCACAGATGTATCTGTAGGTGATGATCTCTGATCGTCTGGCAACGTGAGACTAGTACTACACTCTTCCATGAGTGCTTAGTAGGCCTTAAAGCTTCTGTGATTGGATTCTTGTTTCTTTAAAAAAAAAGTAGACAGTAGGCTGACAGGAAATGGGGAGAAAGATGGGGGGAAGACATGCAGTAAAGGCCGTCGGGATCGGGAGTCGAGCCCGCGGCACACTGCCAGACTGGATTACCAGCCAAGGTGCCTGGACCACTGAGCCATGGCCCAGGCCGGATTCTTGTTTCTAGCATATTTGCCAAAATAGAATTGGGTCCTCAATTGGGACCTCATTTGCCCCCAATTGAGAACCTGGATCGAAAACGCCACCAGCATTATCAGTGACCCCACTCATCCCTGCCACTACCTGTTCTCCCTTCTGCCTCTGGCAGGAGTCTGCTGGGTCGCACTGTCACGTTCCAAAACTGATTAGAAGGCCATTAGACTGCGAACAAAGAAGAACGGTTGACACACACAAAATAATTGATCCGTGATTATATTACACACCACGTGAAATCTGACGGGTCATTTATTTATTTTTAATGTTCTGTTTATTGACATTTTTGAATGTTTTACATATTCAAGGAGAGTGGGGCGGCCGGTGGCCTAGTGGTCCAGGCATTGCCACACGTCCTGTTCATGAAGACCTTTGCTGCATGTCTCTCCCCTTCTCTCTCCCTCTTCCCTGTCAATCTTTACTTGAAACTATCAATAAAGGCAGAAAAGCCTAAAACAAATCTTAAAAATAAACAGAGTGACAAAAAACAAAGGCAAACAACACATACACACATGAAGAAAACAGAACAGAACGTAAACTCTCCAGTAAGAATAGTATACAGAAGAGTTCATGGTCATAAACACATTCAGTCAGGATCAAGGGGTTGTTATCACACACAAGAGAGTGATTACTGTCGTATACGTAGGTTACAAAATCAATCGGGTTCAGTTAGGGGCACAAGTGCAAGATTGTCAAAGTGCAATAGAAAAGGCTGCCACGCTTTATCGAATTTTGAGATGGAACAATGTGTATTTAATTTTTTCCATTTTAAAAAAGTACTGTATGGCCGGCTCCATATATGCAGATCTAGGTTATGATCCAGTCTTCTCCATGTATGGCTATCCGGGGTGCATACTGTACTTAGTTTAGACTAGTCATTGGTTAGACATGGGTTAAGGTTAGGTTTAGGTGTGCTGCCCCGTGGGAGGTTTGATATAGGTTGTAGTTGTAGGATTAATGACTGGTCTAACCAATGACTAGTCTAAACCAAGTACTGTCTAAACTAAGTACTGCACCCTGGCTATCCAGGGTTTGATGAGGTCAGTGTTGTGGTCATATATGGAGGCGTGATGTCACGAGGCGTGATGGACTGATAACCATATATGGAGGCATGACACGACTGACTGACGGACGGACATGCTTTGCAAGTTTTTATAGTAATCTGTGACCTACTGTCGCAATCAGAGACTGGTTGAATACATGTCATCTTTGATCAGTTCAAATAACATTTCTCTGTGCAAACGATTGGGATGGTGAACTAATATGGGGTGGCTTTAAATTTCCACATTTACCAAATGTGAACGTGCCTTTAAGTTTGTAGGGTGCTCTGTTCCTGAAAGACCTTGAAGGCTATGTTGCATTCTTTGGAAATCCCTGAGTTATTCTTTCCCCTACCAAGACCTACTTACGGGGGAAGTGATTTCTCTCCCATGCAGTCGGTGCAGAATAGTGAGGGAAGGAAAAGTGATTTTTTTTTGGGGGGGGGGGGATTTAAGCGAAAAAGTCTGCTTTCAGCTCCATGAAGCAGATTGAATGAAACGTTCCTTACTATCACAGAGGGGCTTTTAGATGAGACACATGTTACTTCATCAGCTACGTGCATTTTCAGAATGGTGTTGCATCACCTACACCCTTAGTCTTTATTTGATTTTCTTCAGATACGTTTATACACGCACGCCTGCACACACACACACGCACTCACACGTTGTACACACGCATACTTGTTGGTTTTGGGGACATTGCCTTGACTTACATTAACTTACTATTATACTTACTTACCCTAAAGAACTTGAGTACAATATAATTTAGTTGCTTGCTGATGGCAGCATCAATGTCCAACTGATCTTGTTGCTTGTTTATCTCTTAACTGGTGTTAATTTTCACAGATGCACATGTACTCCCTGGGGATGACTCTGTTCTGGGGAGCCGACTACCAGATCCCTCAAAGCCAGGTACAGTAGATCCACTACAGAAGATCGACCTGTCCTAATGGAGATCAAACTTGTACAGTGTTCTTTATCCTTGTTTAATGGTGAGGCAATGAGGGCAATTTTTGTATCTATTGTGCAACCCAATACATAATGCCCATCTAGGTCTGTCCAGGTCCTAGCTAAGCCAGCTAGCATCTGTACTCTGTCTCTGGTTGTGTTCACTAGCATTATAAATATGTAAATTCTTAGCATTTTTTAGACTGGTGACAGTGTTGACAGGCAATGAGTTTCTACCTTGCAGGCAAGTTTTAGCCCCATTTCTCCTTGTGTGTGTGTGTGTGTGTGTGTGTGTGTGTGTGTGTGTATCTATCTATAAGCAGCACAAATATGTCATCCAGACCACCAATCATCACGGGACTCCTGAATGAGTTTATAGGATGCTAAATCTAAAGGAAAATTTGTCAAACCACCCTGAAAATGTCATTGCTTTTCAATTCAGCCCTTTTTTCAGTGAAAATACATAATACATACTAAATACATAATTACTACATTGTTTGACATAATTGGCCGTAGCTGAGCCGCGTCGAGCCTCGGCTCACCCAGTCTGTGTCAAAGTGTTCCTAAGCAATACCAGGCACTTAACCCCTAACTGTTCCCTGGGCGTTGTTAAAAATAGTCTGCTGCTGATGAATGTCGGGTATGTAGTATATGTACAAATGTATTTTACAAAAATACCCATACAACATGAACTAAACGGGGCACAATTATTGTATTCAATAGAGATATGCATGCACACTGTACATATACAAACTCAATTCAACTTTATTGTTACACAGGTGTAAAATGGTGGATGAAATTATTTCTCGTACAAGCTATACGTGGTTAAAGAATAGAGAAAGAAGCAAGGGAAACAAAATTGGATAACAAGAAGACACATTGTCAAATATACAATACATTGTGTAAAATGTGCATGGTCAAAATAGAACTTAAATGGGGCAGAAATGCTTCTTGTGCAAGTAGAGAATCATTGGCTACAGATAAATAAATAAATAGCAGCAGCAGGTATAGACTCACAGTCTCTTGAGCGACAGCAGCAGATAATCAAACGTAAAGTAATCAATTTAGGAATCCATCGGCAAAAAAAAGGAAAAACGGCACCCCAATAGAATGTGGATAACCAGGATGTTGGCCCGTTTGGTCCCTCCTCTACCGGTTGCACGTGTGATTGTTTACATTCCTAACAGGAGTTGCTGACAGATTCTGCTGCGGAGCTCTTAATTCAACATTAAGTAAACGGGGCACAATATGTATTGAATCTGGTCTCAGTTCTCAATGGGTCAATAAGTGATAGTGTATTGATGATTGTGATGTGTGTTTTTTTTCCCTTGTTTTCTTTCTTTCTTTCTTTCTTTCCCATGCACAATGCAGCCTATGAAACTAGGTGAGCATCTGAACAGCCTCCTACTCAACATGTGTGATGACGTGACGTTGAGTCGGATGTCTGTGCGCACCGTTCTGGACGTCTGCAGCAAACACATCAGAAACTCCAGCTGTGAACCCCCTTTCACCTACGTCCGAAAACTGGTCCGTCTGGTATTGGGCAGCCTTTCCCAGGTACAATGCATATATACCATTTGTGCATGTAATGCACATATATATGTAATGAATTGTATATATTCATAATTAATTTGAGTCAGTCATCTGAAGCCATTGGATACAGCTAATGTCACCGGAGGCAGCCAGCCAATATCTGTATTTGCTACTATTACTTGCTACTTCCGGGTCACACAGCCCATACAGCGAGAGGAGGAGCAAAAAGTTGTACGAGCAGCAGCTGACATGTCTTAGCTTTCGCTAGAAGCGGTAATATGTCGGGCGCGATGCGATCAAAAAACACTATTTACATCTGAACGTCGGACGGATTGGACAAAAACAACAACTTTGGAGTATTTTTCTGAGAAAACAAACTGCAAAGAAACTACAATGAGTGGATCCTTATGGGGTGCGCGCAAATTAATCCTCATGCTGGGAGTAACGTAGGTGCTGCCTAGCAACCTGGACAGCACGAAAGGTTAGTTTTGAGCTTCGGCTGCTTGGAATTGATATAAACCTTATAACCCGCCGTATGGCGACCTGTGGGGTAAAATCTTAACCCGTCATCTGGCGGTATATGGAGCTGCTTGGCGTCCTGAGTGTTAAAGGAGAATTGACTGGCCTCACCATCCCGCCTATAGTAACGGGAGGTAATCTCCTGGTAATCTCATACCGTCTCAGAAAGTTACCATATCTGATTTAAACTGGTGTGTTTCTCAGGTTTCTGCGCCACGCTGCATGCCATTATCTCAGTAGAATAGTTTTCAGTGGAGGTCAAACAACCTTTATCTGCCCCATTAAAGCACAATAGGCAGGTTGAATGACAGCACGTCTATACATTCATTCTCATAATAGATCACCTCTCAAACAACCACAACTAAGACATGATTTACCCCCAAGCTAGAAGAGGAAGAATGATATCCTAACCAACGCTTTCGTCACTATTCTTTCTTCCTTATTTCCTTCTCTATTCTTCTCTGACCTTTTGTACTCTGCCTCTTTTATACTCTCTCACATCTTCATTTTTTTGTCCACCTTTGGTCACAGCTGGATGGCCTGCTGACTGACAGAGAGTCTCTGCCAGAGCGAAGTAAGGAGATTCGAGAGAGGTTGCGGGGCAAAGGACTTCCTTCAGGTAAGTTGAGTGCAGCTGATATACCTGCATACATACATGTCCTTACTGAAACCTACTGAGGTTCAGTACTGAAGCACTTAACTGAAACCCCCTGGGGGTCCCGACAAAGTGGAAGCTGATCAGAGAGTTATGCAACTACGTTGCCTTGGGGAGTTTGTATGAATGAAACATTGCTAAAATGTAACGTTTTTTCACTGGTCTCGATCTGTGTCATCCACACACAACCAGTGCTCGGGAGTATAATGTCTTGGCACCCTGCTTGAGGAAGGAAATGGTTATTTACTTCTCACAGTCGATTTTCCAGAACTCCACTGATTGCTGCCATTAGCGCAAGTGCAGTGCAGTGGGCATCATGCTTTTTGTGTAACTGGGCGGCTTTTGTTCTGTGTAGAATATACACCTGATATAAGAAAGCCTGTGTGGGCTTTATTCCGTTAGAGCAAAGTATCACATTTCAGCTGCAAATGCTGCCATTTTTGATGGGTGCTAGCCCCTCCTATGCACAGCTTTGTGTGTATGTCCGTTTGAGCACGGAATGTGTTTGTAGCACGGAATGTGATGATTTGATTGGCTGAGCACCGAATGTGATGTATGATGATAAGAGGAGCGCCCCTCACTAAACAGCAAAAAAAAACGCAGCAAAAAATCCAAAAACCACAGCAGTGTGCACTGTGCAGGGACTTTAAGATGAACTCTTTACTGAACATAATAGCCTAATCCTGACTCTTGACTGTTGGAAAACATAAGAACAGTTATTTCATTTTGGGGGGTTTGGTTCACTGCTGAATTTAATACACTGCTGGTAAATGAAGATCTCGGTGTGTGTGTGTGTGTGTATTTTCTTTATGATTTTGTATGGTATTGTGTGTGTCTATTGTTTGCATCAGGGGTCAAACTGGGTCTCTGACTGGCACCCCGACACTTTCACCAACAAACCGCTACAACGTACATGTTATTGGTCAGAGTATGTAATTTTCTCCGAGAACCTGGCCTGTGATATCATCTCCGCACAAAGGTTTAATATGAATTTGGCTTTCATGAATGCTTGGCTTTGCATAGAACTGAACTCATTTTGCAATGTGGAGAATTCCAACTACAGTAGACTAGTATGTGGTTTTCACTGTCGAGTTTGCCCCTGAAACAATCTATGAGGAAATCCATATTACTTTAATAACTCCAGAGGCCCTAACTTTTTATTAGGACATTCTATTGGCGGTAATAAGAAAATAAACTCAGATTGTGAGGCATATCCACATGCAAAAGCACCCATGTTTTTGCCCGGACGTACTGCTTGCAGCTAGCTACTGTCTATTTATAAAGTTTTACTGCAGTTTACTTTGTTGACCGGGGTACCACAAGGTTCTATACTTGGTCCCCTCCTTCACCAAAAATAGGTGATCTACAAGCTCACAATGTGTCACAGCGCTGCAACACATTGTGAACTTGTAGATTGCCTGTTCACTGATTTGTTTTTGCCTATTTCCCCAGAATGTTCACCTATTATGACACTTCTTGCTTCCCTTTCCCCCTTGATTCAAATAGGAAATGCTGCACACACACACACACACACACACACACACACACACACACACACACACACACACACACACACACACACACACACACACACACACACACACACATATCAGAAGGCAAATTGTACAGCTGGGGCTCTCCAATCCAATGAATCACTTGGCATTGGGCAAGTAATCTATCAGCGGCTGCCATATATTCATAAATGTATTTTCTCTCTTTAATTTGGCACTGAGCTTTTCCATTGGAAGTACTCTGTAGATTTCTCTATACCACTGAGTCACTGATGGAGGTTTTTCGTGAATCCAATTAAACAAAATGCATGTTTTAGCTACACAGAGAAGCTTATTAAGTAGCTTAGCTCTTCTAGGATCTAGCACCCCAAATTTTGATGGCAGCCTTAATAAAAATTGCCCAGGATCTTTACAGATCGTAGACTTCATAATTTAACTCAATTCTTTTGTCACACAAGACCAGTGGGGTGACTGTGGCTCAAGAGGTAGAGCAGGTCGTCCAATGATCGGGGAGGAAGTAATTGATCGGTACAGCAGTTTTGTGTTCACCTCTAACCCTAGCCCTGCCTCTGATCATATCTGTACAACAGAGTTTGTAAAGCCATCTTAGGAACTCTCTTGGGAATATTATATAGTATGTATGAGTAGAAGGTTAACTATTTAAATCCTTGTGACGGCCCCCTGTATATATTGTATTGTACTATATATTTAGCCTGGCTAATAAGCCAGACTCAAATCACACTGTCGTGTGGTATTTGAGTCTGGATATGCTGTGTATGGATCTTGTTTCCTGGGGGGCGGGTTCAAACATTTTCTCTTTGATGCAATTGGTCAGAGCTACTGTCAGTCAAAGGTCTCAAGCATTGAACGTCACTGTACCAAAGCCCGCCCATATTGCATACCGTGTCCCGATTGGCCACACCAGTTCTCTGGTGTAGGAAATGGGCGTACAATTGAGCCTCTCCAGACCGTAATCCGCCGGCAGGCAATTTTTTTTTTGCCAACGGCTGATTCGGTCTGGCTTATTAGCCAGGCTACTATATATTAGGGTGTATGGTATTATGGTATCTTATATTATGTGGTCTGGTGTAGCTTTATATATATTATAGTTATAGTACACTTTGGTTAGTTTATGGTTTCTTTACTTTCCCCTAGGCCAGGTATATAACAATCCTATACACTTTGTTGACCAAAAATAGGCGATAGTGTTTCAACGTGTTGTAGGCTATTTTTGTCGACTGGTCGCCTCACCCCCCCCCCCCCAGTATACCAGTATAGTGACGCTAGGGTTCATGTGGTTAAGCTAGAGAGACTACAAAAGTAATGAGGAGTTACTGCTTTACACTTGTGTGAACAGGTAACAGGGGTGTGGTGGCAACATCAGGGCTCCTTTTCACAGATCAACATGAGCAGCTTTAGTTCGTAAACAGGATTAGGAGTGTTTGTATTCTTTCTAATACAAGTTATGTTGCTAGACCATTACTCCTGAGCTGTGAAACAGAACAGTGTTGTGCGACACGTCCCGTGACAAAAGAATAACAAGCGTTTGGCTAGGATACAGACCAGAAACATTGTACATGATTGCTAGTATGCAAAATCTTGGCGTTTTGTCCATGTCAGCACCTAGTGCGAAACGCTGGCAGACTATAGCTGGACAAGTCAGAACATTACAGAGGGAGTTCTGAAGATAATGCTTCTGTTTCACGCGCACATTGTTCAGCTAACGTCTGGCCTGGTTTGGTGTTACAGTACCAATGAGTCAGTAACAGTTACTGTTTTTTAATGTCATCTAAATGGTTCTTGCTGTAGGGTGGAAAAGGTGAGATGTAGTTTTATGTTTTGGCAGCCAATGCCATGTTACAGCACTGAGACACTGGGCTCTTTCCACACCGAACATTGTTATTTTTATTTGAAATATTCACATGGCCGTCTCACAAAAAACCATTACCCCAAACCCCTGCCTGCTAGATTTGGCACAAATATATGTACCCAGCATTGCATTTAGTTTACCTGTATGCTGACGTCAGGCCTGAATGGGTTAAAGATATTTCTGTGAGTGCTGGTATTCTCCTTGATTGTGAAATTATAATAATAATAATAATATTATTATTATTTATTTTTTTGTTCACCCGGTAAGAAACTATCAAATTAAATTAAAAGAAAGTAGTTGTTCTCGTATTCTCTTGCATTTTTGTACATTTACCACCCTGGCTGTGAGACCTTCCTTCACTCGGGAAGAAAAATAGTCCTGACATCTCCTTCTAAGCTCAGAGTGAGGAGGAAAAGAAAAGAGGGGGTGGGATATTCTGGACTGTCTGACTTGAAAAAAAGAAACTGAAACTAGACATGAAGCACCACATAGCAACCCAGAGTGGGATTTAATTTAGGAAAATATGACCAAATCTTCCCAGTGGTTTTTGAGAGAACTCGGATATTTCTCTCAGGCAGTGGGAGAGGAGAGCAGAACACAAACATGGCCGACCGTCATTCTGGTTATGTAAGCAGCCCGGCATGGCATTGATTACAGATATACATATTTTGGAATCACCAGTGAAACTGCTGGTCTGCTGTTTGTATCAGTGCTTTGTTTTCCAGGTTGAGCACCAGCCAGCCCTAGGGAAAGTACATGCAAAGAGTATTACTCAGTTCTGAAGTGTCTTTCTTTCCCGACGAGGAGTGATTCTCACTTGTAGTTCAGTGGCTCCAAGCTTTAATTGTTGCTGGCCCATACTGGGAGAATTATGTCTCTGTTTCTTCTTGTCGTGCTAGATGTTTTATGCCTTATTGCTACATCTGTCCTGCAACGTCACAATGCTAATGGTTGTCAAACGTCTGGCAACAATTCAGTCACAACGTAGAAGTGGTGAAACAAAAAGTCTGACCTAAATTTCAGTTTTAAAACTTTTTGTTTCGATCTATTCCTGGTCTGTTTCCACTGAGTTCCTGGAAGACTGAATTTCTTTGATGTTGTGTTCATAAAGAACTGACATGCTTTGTTCTGTAGATTAAAGGACCACATGCAATGTTTTACAAGCATCTACCTCCATTCACGAGTCTCTCTTACTCTCGTGGTCTCTCTTCATTTATATCTGTCTCAAGCTTTCTCACTGTCTAGACTCTAGAAAAGGTCATATGTCTGTCTGTCCTGTCCTGTCTGTGGTGTGTCTGTCCAGTGTCCACACACGGCTATAAATAAATAAAAAATGCTTGGGACATGAATGGAGATGCGCCTCAGTGAGCGCATCTTTGTAGTATGTTTTGCTTTGCTGCTACACACACAAATCAGTCTCTTATCGTGGCTGCGGTACAGTGTTTCAAGAAGAGATGCCTAGATCATTCTTATAAATATTCTAATTTAGTCCGCTTTAGTTGTTGTTGGCATAGGCATATTTGTATAGGTAATGATGAGGTATATTTGCCCATACACAAAATGTGTCTTCTGTATTTACACATCCTGAGTATGGAGCAGTGGGCAGAGGCGTATCTACAATAAGGCGAGGGCAGGCGGCCGTCTGTCCAAATCCATTTCTGGCCTGGCCAAAATCCATACAATGAGAAAAAAAGAGGACAAAAACAAGACATGAGAACTATTAAAATGGACAGCTGATTGGCCGTTGCGGTAGAGCGCGGCCCTCAATCACCCATTGGAATGTAAATGCATGCCTTTCAGCCTTTGTATCCCACTCGTCTGGCAGGTATATCTCTTTGATATCTCTCCTACGATTGTGCGCGGGGAGACGACAATTAACATATCTTGCCTGGCCAAAACGTAATTCCTGGATACGCCACTGGCAGTGGGAACTAGTATTAATACAGTGCCACAGTTAGGGCTAAATGTCTGGCCCAGGGACATTTTGACGCATAGACATGGCAGGCCGGGGTGCAAAACCGGTGACCTCCTGGCCTCTCTACCCACTCAGCTGCAGCCGGCTAGTAAATGCATTTACCTGGCATCCCTAGTTTTTTCTTTTGCTATGTAATTATAGGCAGAAACGTAAAACGAATAAATTAATAAATAATCACAATGTTACAAAAGGCAGATCTATAATCTCACATGCAACAGATTGTGAGCTTGTAGATCAGGTATTTTCACTGTGTCTAGTGGCGTTAAGTGGTTAATTAAATACAGTTTGATGTGATGATGTTAATGCTTGTTGTTGTCCAGTGGTTTGTTTACTTTACAAATTGATTTAACTTAATTCAATTTAATTAATTCACTATCAATGGCTGGTTGTTGTAATGCTCCATCTCTAGTCCAAAGAGGTTGGATAGATAGGAAACTGAACCAGATAATTATTTGTGCAAGATCATTAGAAGTTGTTGCAGCATCTGGGCCATACATTAGTAATGCTTGCAAGCTGATGACATTATGACCCCTAGTAGTACTAGTAATACAGTTATGGTAGGTGCCGGTGGTTCTCAAAATAAACATTCTGAGCCTTTTTTCCCTGTTTGTTAGGTAAATGCTGAAGAGGGGACTGGAGTCCTATCAGCTGTGTGTGACAATGCTGGAATTGCCTAGCCTAGTACCAAAGTCACCACAAGACTGCTTGTTAAGCTAAGAGGCAGTTAGCTTAAGACCTGCCATTGGTAACTGCTTCTTCGTTTTGCCTTCAGTTGTGCGTGCCTTCATTAGACTCTGATGAAAGCACGTATTGCCGATCTACAAGCTCACAACGCGTCGCAGTGTGGTGCGTTGTGAGCTTGTAGATCGGCTATTTTCAGCATGGAAACCAAGTGTAAAATGAGCTTCCCAGAGCCCAACACCGTGGAGACTGGGATTGAAATCCAATTTCTTCTGATGAACATGTTCGTATGTGGGAAGCTGGGTGGGTAGCGTGAGAGTCGGGGGTGCCCAATTAGCGGGTTAGCAAAAGTAAGGATGATGGCGTGTTCCTCTGCATGTGTAATGAAACGGCTCACTGTCTCATGAAAACAAGCTACCAGGGAAATCACGTGGTTGTCTAGCCCTCCTCAAGAGACCAACTAGCAGGGGTCAGCAGTGAAAGGGACAACCTGGGGGAATTGGCATAATGACTAAATTGGTAGAAAAGAATGACATGCATTACTTACAATTACATACATTTCGATTATTGGTATTTGTAGTTTTTGTTGAGTGATCACTCAATTATGGGAAATTATTTTGATGATCTAACTTAGTCAATTTATTTTCCTGCTGAGAAATGTTGGATTTCCATGGTTTTATTGTGATTTCTTTTCTATTTGTCACTCAATGATACTCGATCTAGCAAGTTCAGAACGATGCTCATTGTTTTAATATTCTTTCACTCTCTCAGGAAGAAGTGCCGCACCCAGGGTTCTAGAACGCTACCGGGCTCGGACTCAGGAGCAGGCTACTTTGAACCGGGGTTTGAGTCGCTCCATGGGTTCATTGTCCATCCAGGACCTCATGACGGGGGATGAGGCTGCAGCGCCATCGCAATACTCTCCGGCTGACTTCAACCCTGGGTCCGAGTCCCCCACAGACCTCTACGCCAAACCCCACACGCTTCAGCACCAGCACTCCCACACCCATCTGCAAATCCCCCACCCTCAACAAAGAGCACGGCCTGTGGAACTAGACCAGAGATCTTTACCCTATCGCAGTGGAGCTCTAGGGCCAAGCCAAGCGAGGAAGAATTGGGCCTCCTCTGTGGATTTGGCCTGCATAGACCCCGACGCTCTGCGCTTCGGGGCTCTGGAGGACGCACGTAGGGGTAGCAGTGCCTTGAGTACCCATTCCGTTGGCAGGCAAAAGACCTCTACACAGGCTTCCAGGGCTTCTCGGTACTCTGAGTTTGGTGGACTAAAGAGCAGGAAGCCCCATTACCACTCAGCCCTTTCTGTTGGTTCAGCCCTTAACAGTGCTTATGACAAGATCAAGGAGAGACAGCGGAAGCTGCAAGTACTACGGCAGGCAATAGATGGTGAGTACTTCATGAAGCGTTTTCAAAGGTGCTCTTAGAACCTTGTCCGCTGCTCCTTACAGTAGATTGACTGTATCCTGATCATAAGACTCTGATGTTCTAACATTACATATTATTTATGGCTCAGACTAGGTAGATTTCTTTTTTTCCCCTTTTTTCTTATCATTTTTATCCCACGATTTTGCAACCCATTTTTTCACACGGTGTCAATTATCTAATGTAATCCTGGGCGCTACACTTCCTCCACCAACATGGGGGGGCAGCGGACTGACCTCATGCTTCCTTCTATGCATGAGTCCAAGCTGCTTCTTTTAACCTGACAGGGGGGAGTTTCCCCGGCCGCTTGTAGTGCATCGAAGGAACACGTTATTCCGACCAGTTCCTTTCCCCTCCATCGGGCACCCCAGCTGGCCAGGGGGAGGTAGTTTAGAGACCAGGATTACTGCATGTTTTTTGTGAGGGTACCTGCCTTAGGGGACACGGGGAGAACATGCAAACTCCAGCACTTCACTCCAGACTAGGTACATTTCTAAAGATTTGGTTTGAGTTGTATGTGTTGATGGTAAGATGTACATATGATCATCTCTGAGAGCCTGGCCTGTGAGATCAACACAGAACTTCTTAACTCCCCCAGAAGTTTCAATTTTATGAATTTGATTCATCCTGATTCCTACGTCCTGGCTAATATGTGGATTTCAGTGTTGCGTTAGTTTGCCTCTATAAATCAGTGCGTATTAGACGGTAACCTTTTCATGTATTTTCATATGTACAGTCCAAACAAAGGAGTTTGAATGGAAATAGTATGTGCTGTCAGGTGAGCTTATCGGAGAGGTTAATGTGATACTGGTGTGATAGGATGATGTTAGCACAGAGTCTCTGGCTGCACAGTAAAATGTGCAAGTGTTCATGTTGAAATTGAACCTTTTTACAGGTCAACTTGTACACTCTCAGCGTTGAATGAACACTCTGAATTGTATTGTGTCCATGTGCAACTGCTGTGTGGGATGAAAGCTGGCTGCTGGCTGGCTTGAATGAAACACCATCGGTGGAGGCGGTGCAATACTGTTTAGACAGAATGTATGAGTCAGGGGTGCAAAGTTTCCCAATAGCTGATTCTAATTACAGGTTAGCTACGCTTTATTCTAACCTGCTGCTAACTGTCACACATTCTGTATGGCCAAGAGTGTCTCTCTCTTTGTGGACACGCAAACACACATGCACACCCATACATTTTAGTCCATAAACAAATATTGCATACAACGTTCATTAACCAATTCAAGCTATACTTGTTGACCAGGGCTCATTGATTGATAGAATACTTTTATTAGTCAGAAATGTAAATGTCAGGCAGACATTCAGGCTAAAAGGATAACAGTCACAGTCCTGTGGACCTGTGGTACTCTAGTCTAGAATTGGTTTCTCCCTTTTTCCCTCTACACTAAATCGCTTCACCGAAGAAAACAAATCTTTTCAGTTTCTAGATCTGCTATTCTCGCTGAATGTTCGCCCCCAGAATACTATAGGGTGGTTTATGTGGTTAAGGCACAAAAACCCATTATTCAGAGAGATTCTCACGCTTTTAAACCCAACATGTGAACCAGCAGCACCTCCGCAGTCAAGAGCTATAAGCTACTCTGGAGCGCTTACTGAATTCTCCGAAAAGTCTTCTTAGGCAGCCCGGCTATATGCAACGGGTCACATGTGGAACATAATGTTTACATCCACAGTTCATATGTTGTGTGTCTCTGCGGGCCATCTGGGGACAGTACATGAGGAGAGCATTGGATGAATGGCCTCATAAACTGCTGCCTGTCATCCAACCCTTCTTCTTCTTCTTCTTCTTTTTCCTCCTCCTCCTCTCCTTCCTCCACACTCCCGAGTCTCCATTTCCTCCTAACTGCACACCCTCCCAGCTTTTTGGGCAGCTATTTTTAATTCTGACCAAGCCAAACCAACCGAAGGCATTCTTTTCTCTGACAGTATGGCTTTTCATCCCCTGCAGCAAGGCCCGCCTTCCTTCTCTCTCTCCCTCTTACTGATTATAATCAGACGCACTTGGTTTTCTTTTGTATTTACTATGCGGGTGTGAAGAGAAGAGACGCGTACTGAAGGGTGTGTGTGTGTGTGTGTGTGTGTGTGTGTGTGTGTGTGTGTGTGTGTGTGTGTGTGTGTGTGTGTGTGTGTGTGTGTGTGTGTGTGTGTGTGTGTGTGTGTGTGTGTGTGTGTGTGTGTGTGTGTGTGTGTGTGTGTGTGTGTGTGTGTGTGTGTGTGTGTGTGTGTGTGTGTGTGTGTGTGTGATTTCATAAGCGCTCTAAACAAACAACAAATCCCATAGACTTGGCTGCCATGATTAGGAGGCCATGATTAGCCACTCAAAAAACAAATCACACCCGTGTGAGGGGAGCTCTTATCATCGTACATCATCCAATAAAAAATGAATATACTTCCTCATAAATTCATTTGTCAACTTATGTTATCTTTTAACCATTGTCAATGGCATTTAATGTTTGTGTTGGCACAAAAAGCTGATTTGCTCAGACACATATGACGTAAATTCTCCTTTCATTGTCCATGGCAAATGGGACACGAGTTATGACAAGAAGCTGTATATAGTGCCCCTCAAAAAAGTACTCTCAAAGTACAGTAATACCAACCTGTGTGTGAGAGAGAGAGAGAGAGAGAGAGAGAGAGAGAGAGAGACTCTATCCAATAGTGACTCTCACTCTTGAATGGATGCGGGCCTCTTGTCTATTATTTCATAGTTTTCAACAGATACGAAAATGGCTGATATTAAGAGACCCCGCTGTTGATGCAAAGGAATGTTCCCTTCCATTAAAACAAAGGAATGTTCCCTTCCATTAAAACAAAGGGGCTGAATATGAATATTTTCATATTCCGCCCCAGAGAGAGCTGTTCTGCAACAGCATGAATGGGGCCTAATTGAGTACAGGCCATTTGCAGGGCCTCGTAGATGTGTTACTTGGCACAAATATTCTTTCTTCTTTCTCTCTCACTTTTTTCTGTTTTTTTCTGCAGGAAAATGATGGCGCAGCAGTGGTCAATGCTCTCAGGTTTCCTCCAGTTACACGGTGCCAAAGTTCTTGCTCGCTCCTGTCTTCCTTCTCTGCCCTGTGTGTGTGTGTGTGTGTGTGTGTGTGTGCGCGTGTGTGTGTGTGTGCATGTGCATGTTTATACCCTCCCACTCACTCGCCCACCCCCTCCCCAACCCCAACCCCCATTTCTTTAGTGCCAAGGTGCCTCAGTCTGTAGAAAGTTTCCTAGCAGACCCTGAAGTCTGTAATTGGAGTCATGTGTAGCGGATGAGGGAATTCCAAACGTTATTGGACTTTCCGGCGCTTGGCAGCGGGTCATGCGGCTCTGGGCTGGTTTGGGCCGGGGAACCGTTGTGGAATACTGTAGTCCTGCAGAAGGGGAGGGGCCTATATATATATATATATATATATATATATATATATATATATATATATATATACTGTATATAAGCACGGCCCCCCACAAATGTTCATACGAGTCTTTATTTTTCAGTTTGGTTGGTTAACTTCAAAGGCCGCAGGTAGGCTATAACAGTAATTGGTGCTTGCTAACGACAAAAGCTTTGATGGAAGGTTTTGGTCGTGAGCATGACCATTTTTATCAAACTGAACTACCCTGAACTCGACCTACTTCAATTTAAAATTACAAGTTACAATTTAGGCTTTTAGCAGATGCTTTTAATCCAGAGCGATTTACAGTAAGCAAGAACAACACATGGTAATACATCAAATTCATACAAAATTGTCATCAAGAATTATAAGCAAGCTAAGAACCTAGCATCTGTCTTAACAGTAGAAAATCTGTACAGTAAAGCGCTGTCTAGTGCTATGTCTACATAAAATGCTATCTAAATTACATAAGTTTAGCTGTTGCTTCTGACGTTGCCAGTCATTCTAAAAGCACAACAACAATGTTCAGCTATAGTAGATATATACGATGTTGCAGTGTCGTACAATTTGTTATTTCCACCCAATCTTCACTTGAAATTAGTTTTTGTACAAAAGCTACATTGTGTGGGGTTTTGTGCTGAGTCAAGAAACACGGAGGAAACATTAAGTTGCAGTAAGCTGTCATTATCCACTTCAGCATATGTTTTGGTGGGAGTTCCTCCTCTCTCCCTGAGGCCACCAGACTGTCAATAACTTTGGTGTCTGAGTTTGTGTCCCCCCTCAGCTTGAGCTGCCCCAGAGGCAGACTGTTTATCAGTTTGTGTCCCCCCTCAGCTTGAGCTGCCCCAGAGGCAGACTGTCCCCCCTAAACTTGAGCTGCCCCAGAGGCAGACTGTTTATCTAATCCTAGAGAGGGAGTTTGTGTCCCCCCTCAGCTTGAGCTGCCCCAGAGGCAGACTGTTTATCTAATCCTAGAGAGGGAGTAACACCTCATTGTCTCCACCAGGCCAAAGGCATGGGGAGAGAGTATGTTTTGCACTCCGTCCGTGTGTGTCCATCCTTGTGTGTGTGTGTCCTTCCGTCCGTCTGTTACCAGCTAATCTCCGGCACCGTTAACCCGGTCGATGCCAAACTTTGCACACACACTCCCTGGATGCCAACGATGAACCTCTGCCCCACATTTTCCAGAACGGCCTGTTATAGCGCCACCATGAGGCAGCTTTTCACATGTTTTACCTAAAACTGCACCGATCTGCGTGAAACGTTGCATGCACACTCCCTAGAGGCCAAGGACAAATCTTTGACCTGCATTTTCCGCATCTGCCTTTTATAGCGCCACCAGGAGGCCGACTTTTGTAAAACACATTTTTTGATATTACTCCTCCAGATTATGTCCAAAAATCTCACAAATCGTTACACAGTATCTCTATGGTCATGTGCTCAAGTCAGATCTGTCCGATATTTCATATTCCATCCTAATTGGCTATAATTAGCTTTCACAGTTTGCAAGATTGCCCCGTTTTGAACAAAAGCCTCAAATCATGAACGCAGCATGCAATTTACGTGAAATCTTTCACACATTTTCTTACTAGGCTGAGGAACCCTTTTCACATTGGCCTGTTATAGCGCCACCAACAGGTTGATTTTTGCAAAACAAATTTTTGGAACAAAATGCCTCAAATCATCCAATTGCCATTAAAGGCGTATGAAGAAATGGCACCCTTTTCACATTGGCCTATTATAGTGCCACCAGGCACAACAAAAATGAAGAAAATTGTTGCAAAAAACTAACAAACAAAAAAACATGTTTATATTACTCCTAAACATTTTGCCAAACATCTCACACAGTCCTATCCTCCTGGTGGAGACCTGTGCCCAGAAGGGCACTTTTTCTAGTTTATACTTGGTTGCCCATCATGTTGCACACCTAAAATAGCCAGTGGTGGAAGAAGTACTCTAATGTGTTACTGCACTTTACTGTAGAAATGATCTGTTACAAGTAAAATTCCTGAATTCAAAAGGACACTTGCAGTACCAAAGTAAATGTTATGCAGAATTCACAATATTATCGCTGGACTGTAATTAATAAGGCATTGCTGTGTTTGTCATGGTTAGCTTAATCTATAATAATGCAGTATAATTTATCAGTTAAACCATTTAACTGATAAATCTAAATCTAAATCCTGACCCAAGTTTTCTGAAAAAGTCAAATATTTATAAAAAGTCATACCCTTGTGAAATTAGGGGCGCTCTTATCAGACATCTCATGAACAACTGAATTTGTGACTTGTTAGCCGATTTGCGCGTCTACATATGACGTACATTTTCCCTTCATTGTCAATGGCATTTAATGTTGTTGTTGCCACAAATTGACATATTTGAGGCACATATGAATTTCTCCTTTCATTGTCAATGGCAAATATGAGACGTTCCCTCAAAAATCACACCATGTGAAGTGAGGGGTGCTCTTATCATCGTACAGCATCCATTCATTGTCAATGGGAATTTAATTTGTAATTTGTTTTTTTGTAGGACAAAAATCCATATTATAGCTAAATATAGGAGGGGCTAGTGCCCCTCAAAAATTACAAAACAATTATGTTGCTAAAAACTGCTATTGGGGATAATGATTGCATGGAGAATCATTAGTACGGTCTGGGCTTAAATCTTCAAATAATTGTAGTGGAGAAAAAAGTACAATATTTCCTCTGAGATAATGTGTAGAGGAGTAGAAGTATAATGTATAAAAAAAAGCCTAAAGTGAATGTACTTGAAAATAGCAGCTCTATAAGCTTGCAATGCATTGCGACACGTTGTGAGCTTGTAGCTCTAATATTTCTGGTGAACGACACTGTCAGCTAAATTAAAAAACTAAATATAAATCAGGCTTAGACAAGAGGCAGCTCTGCAGAGCTCTGCAGAAAAACACGGAGAGGAGGAGGAGGAGGAGGAGGAGGAGGAGGAGGAGGAGGAGGAGGAGGAGGAGGAGGAGGAGAAAGGGCAAGGAACCAAGGAAATGTGATGGAAAAGACAGGATATGTAGAAGGAAATCAGGCGTTTGCAATGCATCAGAAAGACACGTCTTGTTCTGCTGGTCTGTGACTCTCCAGAATGAGATGGAGCCAATGTAGAGACCACTCGGAAAGGAGTCGGAGTGTTAAATCATTGGATGGGCCCCTGGCTTGCTGCTGATGAAGAATAGTATAATATAGTAGATGAAACAACTGCTGATAATGGCTAACATCCTTCTCTTTCTGTACCTTCTCTCTCGTCCTCTCCCTTTCTCGCTCTCTCAAGATGTGTGTCTGTGTGTGCGCGCATTTACTGACTATACCCCCTTATGTGGAAGAATAGTTTGCTCAGCAGTAGCGCTGTTGATGCCTTCTCGTGAATTAGCTGTTAAATCGGCCATTAATCCTTTGCCAATTTTACCATTGTCAAGCTGCTGCTTGTAATGTCCTGCTTCCAAGGAGGGGTAGGACAGACAATGGTCTTTACAGATGTTCATTTGAGACATCCAGCTGTCAGTATGAACACAGCATCAGTGTTAAAAGCTGCAATTCATGATTGGAACCCGAGATGGGTCGTGTGAGAGACCACATTTTCTACCAGTCCTCCAAGAGGCAATCCCAACTTGTCCATGCTTTGATTGATTGATTAGTTCATTGAAATGAATTAAAAAATAGACAGATTTCAGACACAAGAAAGCCGGCAGGCTTGAACAAAACGGACAAAAAACTAAATACGGTATCTTTGTATTATGACTTGCCCCACCTTCCTTTTGGGAACGGGGGCAGTGACAGACAAAACAAACATTAAACTGTCCATTGTCAATGGCATTTTTTATGTTTGACTAGACAAGACAAACATTAAACCTGTACATAGGAGGGGCTAGCGGCCTAGCGCCCCTCAAAAACATGACAAAACGAAAGAAAACACAAACAACGCTCAGGGGGAGATCTTGTGCTTATGGGCTTCAGGCAGTACTACAGGTGAACCAGTAGGTGTCCTACCCCGACACTAGGGTCTAAATCTCAATGGAAGTGGGTGTAGGGTGAAACATTACATTATGCCAGTTCTCTCTCTCTCTTTCTCTCTCTCTCATATATTCCCTCCCTTGATCCCCCCTCTCTCATTCCTTTCCTCTGTGCCTTAAGGGTAGGCGGTGTAAGCTCATGTTGAAATGTTTATTCCAGGTTAGTGTGTGTGTGTGTGTGTGTGTGTGTGTGTGTGTGTGTGTGTGTGTGTGTGTGTGTGTGTGTGTGTGTGTGTGTGTGTGTGTGTGTGTGTGTGTGTGTGTGTGTGTGTGTGTGTGTGTGTGTGTGTGTGTGTGTGTGTGTGTGTGTGTGTGTGTGTGTGTGTGTGTGTGTGTGTGTGTGTGTGTGTGTGTGTGTGTGTGTGTGTGTGTGTGTGTGTGTGTGTGTGTGTGTGTGTGTGTGTGTGTGTGTGTGTGTGTGTGTGTGTGTGTGTGTGTGTGTGTGTGTGTGTGTGTGGGACTCCTCCCCTGGGAGAACTGGGATTGACCAACAACCAGTGATGACTAAACCAGTGCTTAGTTCTCTTTCACTGTCATGCACCATTCATTTTACTCCTCTGCCCTCCCTTCCTTGATTGCCTGACTTGCACTGCAGTTTGATTTAAAACCAAAACATTTTTTATTTTTTTTACCATCATTCTTCGGGCGTCTGAAACAGTTAATCGAATAAAATGTATTGAATTAATTGCTGTAGTGATGGCTGTGTCATGTAAATATGTCGATTTGATAACCCATAATGCGAATGCTTGTCTTTGTTTCATAATATTAACTGAATAGTTGATTTTTTTTACCCCTTTTTCTGTCGTTATAACAATTATTCAGTGCCAATCACGCGTTTTGACGTCTTTTTTTCCTTTTTTTTCCAAAGGCCCACAGTGTCTTTGAGCTTTTAGTTTTTACAGTAGATGAGCGGTGCTAACCTATGATCCACCGGTCAAGTGCCAGTGAAGCCAAGAACCAGGAAACTCAACTTTATTGCATTATTGTAACATCATGTTGATAGTGATGAATTGGATAATTGGAAAATGAATTGAGAGATCATTCAGTTAAATAACACTTCTTCTGTGAACTTGACTCTTACCTCCCTCTGAAAGACTTCAAAGAATCACATGGTCTCACCTCAAGAACAAGATCTAGCATTCCTATACTGGAAATGGCACCTCTACAAGTTCACAACGCGTGACACAGTGTGAGCTTGTAGATCTGCTATTTGCGGTGAGCGACACGGTTGTACGATGGAATATAAATTCCCTTCTGCTCATCCTGAGCAGCCGGGTGATGCTGAAACTGAATTTGTTAGGTTTGTCTTTTAGACGGCATATAGCATTTATGTACAGCATATGACTGATCCTTGATGAAGTTGGACTGACCAAGCTTCATTTTAGATTAATTCACGTTTTGTATCGGGAAGCTTGCCAGTGTCAAATATTCCTCTTAAAGGGACCACTTCACCACTTTTCAACCTACCTTCATATAATAAGGGCCTTTCTCGGCCACACCCCTCTCACATTGTTTATATTGTGTTTTACTCCAAGTAAGTAGTGATGGATGTGTTCTGCCCTGTGTCTGTGTCTGTACACAGACACAAGACAGACACAAGACATGTGTTTTGAATGTGTGAACGCAGCCCAGTAAGTCCACCCCCTCCTGGTGCTGCGGCCATCTTGGAAACTAAAACACAATATAAACAATGGGAGAGAGGTGGGGCTGAGAAAGGCCCTAATTGGTCCTCACTAATGTTCATGATAAAATGCCACACATTTCTTCTACTCGGTCTGTGTCTCATGGGAGGGCAGAAACCGGTCCACCAGTGACATCATTGATGGGGAATCCAAGCTAATAGAAACGACAGGCGTTTCTATTCCTGAAAAGTTGCAATGCGATAATGGAAGCCACCCTTCTCACGATAATAAAAATCTAAATATTTTAAAAAAAAATCACCCCCGTGTGAACTGAGTGGTGCAAGGTCTTATATAGCCTGATCAGCTGTGGTCTGATGTAATGTCAGTGACCATAGTAACCATGCTCATTTTTTTGGTACGAACACGGGTACACGGGTACAAAGCCAGTTGTTGGAGTGGTTTGCACCACTCAAAAACTAGACCGGACGGTCCCCGGCTGTAGTGTCCCTTTTATGCCCATATATGGAGATATCTGTCTCTCTGTGTCACTTTATTCCTATATGGAGTTCTGTGTCAGGCATGCTCCAAATATGGAGTGTTGTGATGCCAGAGCCCGGGCAGAGGTCTTTTGTGGCGGTTCTGGACAACCGTGGGTCTGACCGACACCAGGCACTGCACTGAGTCCCTGCGGGGGTTTGGATTGGAACGCGTGTGTCGTATTTGAAGTCGGTGGGGCGAACGGTTCTTGAATAACGTGGATTACAGACGTACATATGGAGTTCTGTGTCAGGCATGCCCAAATGTTGTGTTGTGATGTCGGAACAGGCCAGCTCCATATAGAGCGTCGCAGTCCCGCCCCCTACCATGGCCCAGGAAATGATTCTCCGTTCATTTTCCTCATAGACATTTCAGAAAGTATTTATTTAAAGACGTTTACGCCGCGGACAAAGCCAACTCGAGTCGTGACAAATCATGACAACAAACACATTTTTGGGCCGAACAAATAATTAGAAGAAAAAAACGGCAGGGTACAACACTTTTTTTGTTGTTTTTCTTCTTTGTAATTATTTGTTTGGTCCAAAATATTGTTTGTGTTGTCATGAGCTCGAGTTGGCTTTGTCCGCGGCGTAACCGTCTTTAAATAAATACTTTTTGAAATGTCTATGGGAAAAATGCATTGGGATTCATTTCCTGGGCCATGGTAGGGGGCGGGACTGCGACGCTCTATATGGAGCTTGGGCAGGGGCCCTGTCCAGATCCCGGGCAGTGGCCTTTTGTGGCGGTTCTGGACAACCGTGGGTCCGACCAACTCAACACCGGGCACTGCACTCCCTGTGGTGATGTGGAATGTGTGTGTCGAATTTGAAGTCAGTGGGACGAACAGTTCTCGAGTTCCATGGATTACGTACTTACGCACACACACACACAGATACTTGGTGAATTTATAGATAGAAAAATAAAAGAATATTGTTTTTAAAAAAAAGCCTAATGATGATGTCACTGGTGGAACTGCCCACAGTCCTCCTATGAGACACTGGCTGAGTAGAAACAAATTGTGGTATTTTATCATGAACATTAGTGAGGACCAATTATATGAAGATAAGTTGGTGAATTGGTCCTTTAATAACAGGCAATTGATTTAATCTTATACATTTTAAGTGACCCAGTTGAGTTCTCCACTCCTTCAAAGGGTCAAGCGTGTGTGCTTATGCATGTGTGTGTGTGTGCATGCAGAGATCTGAGCATGCGAGTATGAACAAATGCCTGTGTATCTCTGGACTTACATGTGTGTTGGCACGCATACTGTACGTTGATTTTGTGTGTGAAGTTAAGGAACTGTAAAGTCACACAGAAAGCATGACTCTTCTTATTAGAGACCGAGCGATGCCAGATTTTGCGTCCGGTCCCGATTTTGGAGAGTCCTGATGAACCATGTTTTAGCCGACATTTCGTCAAAGCAGAAAATGTAATGATTTTTTGTAAGCAAAAAAATATAAAAATAAACACAAATTCCTTTTTAGCTAGATCTGAACATTTAATTATGTTTATTTTATTATACAATGAACAGGTAAATGAACAGGTAAATACACGTACAGTACAGTACAGTACAGTACAGTATGAACTGAACTGACACATCGGCTATACAACTGCTGATACTAATGTCAAAGAACATGCATACATATTACTTACTGACGAACAACGACGTCTCAGAGTTCTTTCAGGTGACAGGTCAAGACCAGTCCTCCCCATTGCTACTTTGATGACACGCATAAAGCAGCTTACTGAAGATGTTTACAGACACAGAATATAATGGGGTGAAACCAGTTGTACAAAAGAGCATCTATGGAGCCAAGTCTCTGAGCAATGACTGGGGAATGCCATTTATCCGAGCTATGTAGGTGCGATTGATACTCGGGAGCCGGACTTTCAAGTTCTTTGTACAAGGGAGAACAAGGTAAAGGTACGGTCCTGAAAGTGTTACCGTTCCATTGTAATTTTTACACTTAAAGGAACGATTCACCCATTTTCAACCTTTTTCAATGTATAAAGTAATTCAATGAATAATAATTCAGACCACTTTGGTTGTTATTGTCTGTTTGTGTGTGGGGGGAGGAAAGGAAAGGAAAATTGTTTGTTTGATTATTGACTTTTGCAGTCCAAGTCTTTAGTCTACTTCCTAAACTACTGGCTTCAGGGCCTGCATTTCAACGTGGATTGTGTGGATTCACAGCGATATAGATGACATGAATGTGGAAGTACTGGCTTGGAAGTGATGTTCAGCACTGGTTCCCAAACCTTTTAGACCGTGGCCCAAAAGATAAATTATTATATCATTATTAACCCGAGACCCAAACTAGTGAAAATAGCAGATCTACAAGCTCACAACGCGTTGCTTCGCGCCGCGTTGTGAGCTTGTAGATCGGCTGTTTTCACTATTTCTTAAACATTTGCTTTCTAATTTATGGAATTTCTTTGATTTCTCTTTGATTTCTTCATGAAACTACTGAGAAAAATCATTGCATTTGTTTTGAATTTATAAAAAGATTACCTTTTTGGGAATGTTTTAAAAAATAAATAAAGGGACCCATAAAAATTGGCCCGCGACCCAACCTTGGGTCCCGAACCCACTGTTTGGGAAACGGTGATGTACAGCATTCAGGCTTCCTCTGTACAAAGCTGCCTCACCCACTGCTGGCTAACTGGCTGTTATTTATACTTTGTTGTACGACAGTGTCATGCATCAACATTTCAGATCTACAACGCGCTGCAATCGTGTAGATAAGCTATTTCCGGCATGTGATAAGTCTATCATATGGCGAAGTGTATTCAAATAAATAACGATAGTTATGATACATAATCTTGATCTCAAGTTATTGATCAAAATTATTGTCTGAGACACAGACCATGTCAACAGAAATCACACCATGTTGAAGAATGGCAAAAAGTTCCTTTAATATCAAGGCAAAAATGTGAACCATTTTGAAAGTTTTCACCTAGAATGAAATGACCGAAATATCGATGCCATTTTGAAAGTGGTTAGATGAACACTTTAATGCCTCCTCAGTGCATGGAGCTGTCGGGTGAATCTGTAAGTCAGAGCGATCCTATATGAATGAAGATGTTCAAATAGTTTAGTTTTCCTCATGCACTCCCGTGTGGTTGTCTTTTCTCAGATCCTATCCACAGCCACCAGAGATATCACAGTGACTACAGCTCCTCCAGTGAGAGTCCATCAGTGACGTCTTCTGACCCAGACTACAGACAAGGTACATACCTATAGTGTTTAGATTTGGATTTGAGTGTCCGCCCTGAAACTGGGAGGACTGTAAAAATGCCTCCCTGCTTGGCACTCGGCATCAAAGGGTTGGATTGGGGGGTCAAATCGTATGACTTTGACTTTGACCTTCTCTTCTGTTGAGAAATGTATATCCTGTTGACAAGAGGTATTGCATGAATGTCAAAATTGCAATTTGTCCTCTACCCAAAGGGACTTTCTGTTGTGGATCAACATTTGAAAATGTGGCACTCTAGTTCGCACCCTGGGTTGGACATAAAAGTGATGGATTGCTGGTTAACCTTATGGTTTAAAACATTTGAAATTAATGCAGATGGACTTCTGAAGCAAGTCTCTAGTCACTAGAGCCTTGCTTCAGAAGTTTGCTTTACTCATACTACCATCTCCGACTTGCATCCATACAACACTGAAATCACATCTCGCAGATCGAGTACAGCGCAATTCTTAGAGTGAAGTCAGAAAAAATACTAATTTGACATATTTTAACATGGTTTATATGGTTTAATCAGGTCAAGGTGACAGTAAGATAATGTTGTAGCACTTAATTGGAATACTAGCTATTATTGCTTTTCCTTGGATAATAATTGTGTCTATGCATAATCTAGCTTTATTGGGTTTCCGTGATTTATGTTTCACAACTTGGCTAGACTTAGCTAAAGCTGGTCACATAACACTGCTGTACTTGGATTAAAGTTCTCAGTCGCCACGACTGATTTCAGTCTTTTTGATTCCATTGAAGCCATCATCATCATGTCTTCTTTCTTTGGGGCATCAGCCAAAACATTCTCTCAATGCATTGCACATTGAGAGCTTGTAGATCATCTCTTTTCGGTTATTATTTTAGAGCATTTGATAAATGGTAAATGGTGCATTTATATAGTGCCTTTATCCAAGGTGCTTTACAGAGATTGTGCATTACATTCACCCATTCACACACACATTCATACACCGATGGCGGGAGAAACCATGCAAGGCACCAACCAGCACATCAGGAGCAATTAGGGGTTCAGTGTCTTGCTCAAGGACACTTTGACACTAACTCTGGGGGAGCCCGGGTTCAAACTGGCGACCTTGCGGTTACCATCCAGCCACTCTACCCCTGAGCCACCGCCACCCATCAGGACGATGTGCTCGGTCAAACTGGCAATATGTTTCCGAGGCATCTTCCATAAAATCTGTAATAGTCTCTGTCGGGTATTTCATATAAAAAGCTCCTTTCACGCCGTCTCATAAATCACCCTTTATGACTTATCAACATTTTCAGTCGTGAGATTTTATTTTGCTTATATCCATATGCTGTAACATAAAGGATTAACTGTACTTAATGTTATTGATTGTATACAGCAATGGTTCCCAAACGGCGTACGGTGAAACACGTCCGCTTTCAGTTTGATTGAATTATTAGAGAGTACCGAAATCCTTACGTCACTCACTCATGCCCTGGGTCGCGGAAGTAATTTCTCTATTAGAATATGGGTCATCTTGGAATCGTCTCGTATAAGAATTCTGGTCCAAAAATAAACTGTCTTTGCGATATTGTTGGGGAGGTGGCTCTGTATCGTTTAATAGTCGGCAGTAATTCGCGTTTTCTCACTTTTTTAAATAGTCGACCTACAAGCTCACAAAGTGACACATTGTGAGCTTGTAGATCGACTATATTCACTATTTTAGAAAATTTGCAAGCAGCACTATGTAACTATGTTCTTATGAATATAATGTCATTATGTCCAATCTTTACAATGACGTGTGTGTGTGTGTGTGTGTGTGTGTGTGTGTGTGTGTGTGTGTGTGTGTGTGTGTGTGTGTGTGTGTGTGTGTGTGTGTGTGTGTGTGTGTGTGTGTGTGTGTGTGTGTGTGTGTGTGTGTGTGTGTGTGTGTGTGTGTGTGTGTGTGTGTGTGTGTGTGTGTGTGTGTGTGTGTGTGTGCCCTAGCATCTGACAACAATATGTTCCTCCTGTCATTGTGAAGAGGTCCTAGATTTTAAAGCGGCACATTTTATATGCCATTTTTTAAGGCCACTGTTTATTATTGTGATACTCATAGACAAAACATGACACATTTCTTTTGATGTGGCTGAACACCTTTAAAACTGCATAGTTGCCAGGAAGTTGTTTAACAATAGTTGTTTAACAATAATTTCAATCTTGAGAGCATAAAATGGTCAATGTTTAGTTTTTCACTCGAAAGTTCAAGATCTACAAGGGTCCAACTCTCCATTATTTAGCTGGGTACCACCTGGAACCCCCTCAGGGACCTCTGGTGATCCCCTGACCACTGGTTGAGAACCGTGTGTGTGTGTGTGTGTGTGTGTGTGTGTGTGTGTGTGTGTGTGTGTGTGTGTGTGTGTGTGTGTGTGTGTGTGTGTGTGTGTGTGTGTGTGTGTGTGTGTGTGTGTGTGTGTGTGTGTGTGTGTGTGTGTGTGTGTGTGTGTGTGTGTGTGTGTGTGTGTGTGTGTGTGTGTGTGTGTGTGTGTGTGTGTGTGTCCTAGCATCTGACAACAATATGGCAATATCTGTACTATTTCCCTCCTGTCATTGTAAAGAGGTCCTAGATTTTAAAGCGCCACATTTTATATGCCATTTTTTAAGGCCACTGTTTATTATTGTGATACTCATAGACAAAACATGACACATTTCTTTTGATGTGGCTGAACACCTTTAAAACTGCATAGTTGCCAGGAAAACTACACTTCCAGTAAAACATGAATCATGTTTTCTTAAGAAATTTCAATGCTTTTTACATCCTCTGAGGCAGCCATTCTGACCTTGTGTTTTGTTTCACACATTAGCATATGATTTGATGGGTTGTTTGAGCGTGAAGCTGCATCATGTCTGACACCAACAGAGTGCTTATCTCTTGAGATAATGCCTACACATTAGTCACTGTTACACTCGCACGGTCCCATTTCTCATGCCTTTGTGTTGAATACAGTTACTTGTCCACATCTTAACTGTGTGTGCTGCTCACATTCAGATATGTTCATTTGTGCCCACTGCACATGTGGTGTGTGCGTGTGTGCGTGGCTGTAGAACTAACCAGACTGTCCCTTCTCTCACAGCTAAGAAGCCAGAGGACTTCAGGCGGTACAGCTCACAAGTGGCCTTGTCGTCAGATCATGATATCCTGTCGTTGACGAGTCACAAAACACACAGGCACAGGTAAAACACACATATAAACACACACCCTCTCTCTCTCTCACGCATGCACACACACACACACGCACCAACACACTCACGCACGTGCGCCACAGTCTGTAGCAGGCCGTGTCCCCCGAGTTGTCAGTGAGTTTTATCATTTACATTCCTGTCCTGTCATGCATGTTGCAGATGCCTGCATGCCCAACGTCGCATGGCCTAACCTTGCAAACGTCTTCATTCAGGTTACTCGGCTGTTAATGTTCAACCGGTCCAGGTAGCACAGGATGAGCTCATTCCCACGGCACAAAACTATCACTATTGCCTGTTTAGAGAGAGTCAGTGGGGGGGGGGGGGGCTGTACATTTCTCTATCTCTAATTATTAAACCAACCATGTCTATGAATCAACCACTTTCAACCTGGCCTGCCTAATGTCATTATAGGCCGGATTTGTCCAAAAGCGTCAAAGCAATTTTTAAAAGGCCTACATCTACAAGTTCACAACGTGTTGCTTGCCATGTGACTTGGGAACTCGACTATTTTCACTATTCCTCGTACGACATAGTATATAGGGCACAAGTGGTTAACTTGTTCCTGTTGGCTATGTTTAAATGTAGTGTCTGTAAGTCCTGTAATGTCTGTATGTCTTGGCTATGTAGCTCTTTTTTGCCCCCTTTTGGTACATTTCAGTACTTCAAGCCCCATTCCAACATGGATAACAGGTGCTCACTTGTGCTTGCATTAATGCACAGTTGCTTTACTGCAGGTGGTTTTATAATTGACTTTGGGGCTGGTGGGCCTGTATTTCCCCACTTTCCTCCATGCACGGTATTGTGCATTTTATTTTATCTTTTGGTTTTTTTTATCCCTGTCCGGTTCTTAACCCATTTTGGACTGAGGTCGATTAAAAAAAAGGCTTCTAAATCCTAAATTTTTTCTGAAAAACCCATGTTTCTATGTCAGTGGTACTCAACCTTTTTCACGTCAAGGACCCCCAGAATTATCTTTATTTGGGCCACAGACCCTCGTCTCAAAATATGTTGTTCCAGGGACCCCTCAGAAGCCAATATTTTAGTTAAAAATGTTCGCTCTGAAATATATATTCAAAGATTTGCGCCACATTTTCACGACTTTTCAAAAATAGCAGACCTACAAGCTCGTAGCGCGCCACTCGGTGGCGCGCTATGAGCTTGTAGATCTGCTATTTTTCAATAGCTAAAGTATAACATAATGCTTGAAACACCAAAAGGGCTTCCCGCCCAAAATGGATTAATACTACAGAGCCAAACATCCCACAGGCCCCAGATCAAGCTGTCCCGTCCGGTTCTTTGGGCCACACAGCTGGTGTGGCTTGGCAGGGTCATCACCATGCTTCCCCAATGAGGTCATTCTTAATTCCAAACCCACATTCAACTATCTATCTCTCTAATCTCTGGCATAACAGAGCAGAAGTGCCTCATGTTGCTATGCTTGCCTGTTCCCACCCCCTGCGACTGTTTAAATAGCAACCTTATGCTGATTTGACCTCTGGTGTTAAAAGCAAAGTCCTTTTTTTTTCTTTTTTTTTTTTAACAATGTATTCTATATGAAATGTAAGTAGAAAAAAAAAACAGTTAAAGGGAATAGAAACAGTTGAATTAAGCAATATTACACAAGAGGGTGTGGTTTAACGTGATTATTGCCACGACAGTGATGCGGTAAGGAACGAGACGAAGTCGAGTTCCGCAAGCATCACTGAAGTGTAATATTGCAATTATACAACAGTTACCCTTAAAACTAAGAAAATCGCTGAAAATACTTTTTTGAATGACATATGTAGTCACTACGATCACAAATGTCCCAAGAAACTAGCTAGCCTAGCCACCGAGTTTGCTAGCGCTCTGGGAAAACAGAGCAGCTGAATTCTTTGTTTTGATTAGGTGGTGAATGGTGCTGGTTTGATCTACGGCTAGAAGGCCGTTTCAACCAATCAGATTGCTTCCTCGAAACGACCTGTTGTATAATTGACATTACGCCACTGCTCATTTGCAACATCAACCCCTCAAGTGGTGCAACTGGGCTACCAGTGCCTCCAGACAGTTCAAACCTCAGTCTTTCCGCCCACCAGCTCTCTCAACCACGAGTCACATTTAGAGACGGTCTCTGATTTCCATAGCCTCAGAATGCATCTCTTGGCAATTGTCAGGCATACACTACAGCTGCATCGGTGCTGGGCTCATGTCTCTCAAAAGGAGCGGACTGTCCAATTAAAGAAGTCCCCAGGACAGACGACCACGTGAATGCCAGATACAGCTGAGGTTCGGGGCGGCTGTGGTTCAGGAGGTAGAGCAGGTCGTCCAATGATCCGTGGGTCGGAGTATCGGAAAAGTATCGGATCGGCCCTTATTTGGTCATATCGGTATCGGCGAATATGCCAGTCTAACCACCGATCCGACACAGGGGTAAGCGGTTGACACTATGGCAGGTAAATAAAAAGTGGGGGCATGTGGAGTTTGCTTTCGAGTTGCCCAAACTGCAAGTGCATATTTGAGTGGGGAGTCTGCTATAAACATAAACACTATTCCTGGTTGGTAGACTTCAAAATAAGATCTTTTTTCTTTTTGTATTATTATATATATATATATATTATTCTCTGGTAAAAACAACAGAAATTGTGTTATCGGGATCGGATCGGGAACGAAAAAAGTGTATCGGGACATCCATTATTATAATTATTATTATTTATTAGCTGAGCATTACCAGAATGCAAGAAGTGAAAAAACATGCAAATCTGGACACGTCCAGTATTGGCGGGCCAATACATGGCGGGCCTCACATGCACCACACACCAATGACAAACCAGGAAAGATGCAGCTCAACCCTGAGCAGTTCAATCTGCAGAGAACCTCACACCAGACCAGAAAGTAATGTAAAAAAAATTACAATAACCCAAGGAGGAGGAGTTGTCTTATTACTAGTAGAATGTAAGCCTGATAAACTTGAATGTTGATCAGCAGTGTAAGGGATGTGTTCGAAAGTTTTACAAAAGGCTCGATTCAGTACTGTTGGCACTAAAGGAGTAAAGAAAAATGGGCCAAATGAAAAGGGACGGTCCAACACAAGAAGTAGAATAATTTCTCAAGTCTCAAAATAATGTGGAAGAGGGACATCATATTTGTTTGCCAAGTAGATATGTGTCATTAGTCAAACTTTCACATTGTCAGTGAAATATTGCTGACATACTCAACATCAGGAACCAAACATCCACAGTGATGGTTTATGCTTACGATACCGAGATTCTCAAGTTGGAAATCGGGAGTGTGCTCGCAAACTCTAGACTCAACCACATCAGAGTTGTTTGATCTGAGCTAGCAGGCTTAAAAAGCATTTTCTAATATATCTGTCTGGTGAAGGCTTACTTCATGCAGAGACATGATTGCAATGTTTAATTTACAGTTTGTTATACTACTTTGTCACAGGCTGAAAACGGTAGATTTATAAGTTCAACACGATGACATACGTTGTGAGCTCGTAGATACCATAGGCTTTTCAGCACCCGACACGTACCGGCACGCAACTACAAACTATTAACTATGAATCAGACTTAACCCATTCTGGGCGGGAACCTCTTTTGGTGTTTTAACTAAGCATTATATTATACTTTTAGCTATTGAAAAATAGCAGATCTACTTGTAGGTCTGCTATTTTTGAAAAATCGTGAAAATGCGGCACATCTTTGAATATATATATATATTCTTTCAGAAGACCTTTCAACGTCAGGCCTAAATGGGTTAATGTAACGGGAGTTCTGAATATATATATATATATATATATATATATATATATATATATAACTAAGCCATGTATATTTCTGATGTCCATGCTTCTTCTCTTAACAGACACTATGAGGGCGCTTCAGATGACGGTGTGGTCAGTGCCGAGTTGCTCCTCCAGAGGCAGGAAGAGGAGGTTCAGCGTCTCCAGGTCCACCTAGCCAACAGGTTGTCTAGGGCCAACCTCTACGCTACAGACGACCCCCTAGCCAACAGGTTGTCTAGGGCCAACCTCTACGGTACAGACGACCCCCTGACGCCACTGGTACGCTCCTCCATGCTGGACCTCCGGGACCCTCTAAGTACCTCTATGTTGCCACATGCCCACCGCAAACCCAAGGTAATACAAGCAGAAATGATGGGTTTCTATCTTGGTGTATGATTCATTGGTAATGAATATCAAATGACTTGAGAGAGTAATTTTGCTGTCTATTTTATTTTTATTTTTTATTGCAGAACTTCTATGGCCCTGAGTTTGTGAAGATGACCAGTGAGCCGTGTGTCAACTTAGCTGTTCCTTCGTCAATAATGGTGAGAATGTGAATTTATGATTATTTGTCATAGTTACGAACCAAATGGACACTTGTAATGGGTTTGTAACTCAAACGGTGTGCAAAATTAACACGGTGTAGATAGCGGGTCCATAGAGTTAAAATTGTATCAAATGACTAAATGAGGGTCTGTGACCTAATGCACTTTCCCAAACACTGGGTCTACCTACCTGTGGGTCACGGACACATTTTTATGGGTCCCTTTATTTTTTGTTTCCTACATTTTGTTTTTTTAAAGGTTTGGGAACCACTTTCCTATAATAGTATAGCATTATATCAAAGAACTGGGGGTTCTTGAAATTAACCCATTTTGGGCAGGAACCCCTTTTAGTGTTTTAAGCATTATGTTATACTTTAGCTATTGAAAAATAGCAGATCTACAAGCTCTTATTACATGGCTTGGTTGAATGCTTGATTCTGATTGGTCAATCGCTTAATTCAGCGGTGAGTTATCTCATGATAATGACCGCTCCGCTGTATAATGACCGCTGCCTAATCAAACCCTCTGAGCACCACCAGCTGCGCGGCTGCGCCCGCTTGATTTACTGCCGTTTCCAACATAACAGCCATGTAAACACACACACTACTGACACACAATGTAATTTACAGCTAAACATTGCTCTTAAAAATGTTTTTGAAAACATTTGAGCGAGAAATAGACGAAGCAGCTGGACCCGAAAATGGATTCTATTTGATCAACTCACTTCCTTGTTTTCCGACAGTGCTTCAGCCCTGCAGCTGGGCAGACTCAGCCAGCGCGAAGTTATGGAATACCTTTTTTGTTGTGTTTTGGATCAATGGATTAATTTATGTTAGTTAGCCATGTAATAAGCGGGATAATATCTGGCTAGGTGGTCATTGTCGGGATATAATTCACCTTCAGGGAGTGTAACCACCTCGGCTTCGCCTCGGTGGTTAAACTCCCTGTCGGTGAATTATCTCCCGACAATGACCACCTAGCCAGATATTATCCCTTACATAGCGCGCCACCGAGTGCCACGGTACGAGCTTGTACTGTAGGTCTGCTATTTTTGAAAAATCGTGAAAATGTGGTGCAAATCTTTGAGTATATATTCTTTCAGAGCAAACGTTTTTAACTCAAATTGCTTTGCTTCTGGGAGGTCCCTGGAACAATATATTTTCAGATGGGGGTCGGCAGCCAATTACATATATTCTTGGGGGTCCTTGACATGAAAATGTTTAAGAACGACTGACATAGAGGTTTTCACAAAACTGTCAGGATTTAGAAGACATTTGTAGAATCGTTCCCAGGGCTAAATGGGTTAACCCATTCTGGGCGGGAACCCCTTTTGGTGTTTTAACTAAGCATTATGTTACAGTTTAGCTATTGAAAAATAGCAGATCTACAATGCTATTTTTGAAAAATCATGAAAATGCGGCACAAATCTATGAATATATATTCTTTCAGAGCGAACGTTTTTCTTTAATTTGACGTCGGGCCTAAATGGGTTAAAGGGGTTGAGAATCACTGTCTTGCAGCCCACTCCCATTCCGTTTCCCTCTCTCCTCAGAACAAGCGTGGTAAGGTGGAGGATGTTCACTCCCATTCCGTTTCCCTCTCTCCTCAGAACAAGCGTGGTAAGGTGGAGGATGTTCACTCCCATTCCGTTTCCCTCTCTCCTCAGAACAAGCGTGGTAAGGTGGAGGATGTTCCGAGGAAGGTGGGCGTGGTGCTGCTAAGTGGTCAGAAGCTTGAGCTGAGCTGTGACGTGAAGGCCATTTGTAAAGACGTTCTGGACATGGTGGTGGCTCATGTTGGCCTGGTTGAGCACCATCTGTTTGGCCTAGCGTATCTTAAAGGTATAATAAGTGTGTGTGTGTGTGTGTGTGTGTGTGTGTGTGTGTGTGTGTGTGTGTGTGTGTGTGTGTGTGTGTGTGTGTGTGTGTGTGTGTGTGTGTGTGTGTGTGTGTGTGTGTGTGTGTGTGTGTGTGTGTGTGTGTGTGTGTGTGTGTGTGTGTGTGTGTGTGTGTGTGTGTGTGTGTGTGTGTGTGTGTGTGTGTGTGTGTGTGTGTGTGTGTGTGTGTGTGTGTGTGTGTGTGTGTGTGTGTATACCCCCAAGTGTCCCCACCACAAGTGTTGTAGAATTTGAGAAATGGACATTTTGAGGACAATTTCCCTTGTCCTCACAAGAGAAATGGTTGTTTTAACAAGTTGCGGTTAGGAATTAGGCGTGTGTGTGTGCGTGCCAGCAAGCGTGCGTGCCAGCATGCATGTGCGTGCGCATGCATGCATGTTGTATCTGTGTATGTACTATATGTACCTAGATTTGTGATATGCCTGCCCTTTATATTTGCTCGGCTCATTTTCAGATAAATGAATCTAAGTAGAATTTGATGTTTGTCTAATCGCAATTTTTGAGATGATCGTCGTCATTGTTTCCGTTCATCCGTATAATCTTCGTTGAGAAATTGTGGGAATAGCAGATCTACAAGCTCATAGATCTATGTGACCTTGTGAGCTATTTAAAACAAAATGATTAAATGTGGCCTGTTTTGGCCATTGTATATTTTATTTATTTTGTTTACAAAGCCTAAAAGAGAAAAAAACAGGGTACTAATGTTCATTGCTAAAAACACAAAGTTATTATTCAATTATTTGAATGACAATCGTCTAGTAAAATGTCAGGTTTGTGACCTACCTCACTCTGGTCTCCTCATCTCCCTGCCTCCATAGATAATGAGTTTTTCTTCGTTGACCCCGACGTCAAACTTTCCAAAGTGGCACCTGAGGGGTGGAAGGATGATCCCAGGAAGAAGAAAGCTGATGTACTTTTTAATCTGTTCCTACGGATCAAATTCTTTCTGGACGATGTCAACCTCATCCAGTAAGAAAATATGATTACAATTAGTTGAAATGTCATGTGACAAATTACACAAAATCACACAAAATCACACACAAAATTACACAAGATCTACAAGCTCATAGTGCGCCACCGAGTGGCACGCTACGAGCTTGTAGGTCTGCTATTTTTGATAAATCGTGAAAATGTTGCACAAATCTTTGAATATAATATTCTTTCAGAAGACTTTTTATTTATTTCGACGTCAGGCCTAAATGGATTATTACTTTTCATTGGTTAAAAAAACCAAAAACATCAAAAGATCTATTTTACATCTAGGTACAAGCTGTTTGGCCCACAGGGACAATATTTCGGATTGCTTTAATATTGTGGTGCTTTGAATAAAAACGTTGAAATGTCTCTTCTGCACCGCTGAAACCAGGCACACCATGACAAAACACCAGTACTACCTTCAGCTGCGGAAGGATATCTTGGAGGAGAAGATGCGCTGTGACACAGAGAATGCCATGCTCCTGGCATCTCTGGCACTGCAGGCTGAGTTCAGTGACTATCAAGCTGAGGTAATGGTTTTTGTACAATAATTCCTCGTGTTGGTCAACATCAACTTTATTGTCACATCATAAGTTTACAGGTGCAAAACTATTGCAGTTTCAGAAGTAGTCATAAGAATAGAGAGAGAAACAAAGTCAAATGAATGTAAAAATGCAAAACTAAAACTTGCATAGTCTCTTGCAAGTAGAAAACACCTAGCAGCATATCTACAATTATACATAGCCTCTGATATCACCGATATCTGCTACCTGCTGCCAAGTGATGCCTCTCACAGTTTGTTAGAATTTCGGATATAGTTGGAAGCAAAGACCTCGCAAAAGAACAAGACTTGGAATGATATGTTTGTTGAGCTTTGTTCTCTAAATGTCATTTTGACGCTTCTTTCAGCTCCATGGGAAGACTTATTTCAGACTAGAACACTACCTGCCAGTTTCTGTCCTGGACAAGCTAGACCAGACCTCCATGAAGGAGGAGCTGCCTAAACTTCACAGCAACTATTATGGTGCCTCTGAGACCGAGGCAGAGCTTGAATTCCTTAAGGTCTGTACGCCCAATAAGCAAATTAACACAATTACTACAGCATAATAGAATACGCAGAATTGTTGAGGATTTAATGCAGGCATATGACTGCTTAATTAAAATATTTTATTTTGAATACTAATTGTACTATTTAGGACTACATTATTATCACAGGCATGTTGCACATACCGCTGTGTTATGCCCAATTTACATAATGTCCCATGCCTGAAATAGAGCGCCGAAGTCCTGACGTCACTCGTCTGTCTCGGGAGGTGTCTCTGTATCGTTTATGACAGTCAGTCCCTCATATTTGATACAGTCTGTTTCTAGCGGAAATATAACTAATTCAGCAGCAGTAACATTAGCGTTTTCTCACAGTCAGTTGTTTCTTCATATCCATATGAGTGAAACCTCCGGGATGATTTTCTTATTTTTTCAATCACAGTTCTTATGAGGCGATTTAAAATCCCCCTATGAGGATTACAATGCAAATAAAAAGTGAACGCATGGACTTAGCGCCCTCTGCTGATTGACGTCAGACTTCGGTGCTCTATGGCAGATGTACAAGCTCTCATGACGTTGCGTGGCTCGCATTGTGACCTTGCAGATCGCCTTCGTGACGGAACACTGCTGCATGACTTCATATATTAATTATAGTCCATATGTTGTTCCTCCTGAAGGTGAGCCAGAGGCTGACTGAATACGGGGTCCACTTTCACCGTGTGCTTCCTGAGAAGAGGTCCCAGACGGGAATCATGCTGGGGGTCTACTCCAAAGGGGTGCTTATCTTTGAGGTCCTTAATGGAAACCGAAGTCCAGTGCTAAGGTTCCCGTGGAGGGAGACGAAGAAGATCTCGTTTACAGTATGTGTTTGTGATGAATATTATAAACTGTCACATTGCACCATATCCCTACATTTATAGCACTTCAATCTGTAAGAAAAAGACAATATTAAAATCCTGCCCTTGTCTTTCCAAAGAAAAAGAAGATTTGCCTCCAGAACACATCGGATGGAATCAAGCACCTTTTCCAGACGGATAGCAATAAGACCTGTCAGTATTTGTTGCAACTTTGCTCCGATCAGCACAAGTTCCACTTGCAGATGAAGGCTCGCCAGAACAACCAGGAGCTGCAGGACCTTGGTATGATTCCTTCATCCACAGGCAGACGGGGCTGCCATGCTTTAGCCTTAGATACTCAAAATAGACCATCGTCTAAATTTGTTTGACTCGCCAGTGAAAAAGGTTTAAATTTTAGTGAATTGGAAAAAAAATTAAACTACCCCAAGTTTCCTCTAGAAAACCCACTCAATTTATGACTTTCATATCTTACCTAAAACATATTAGTACTGTAATAACTGAAGCTATTATCTTAAAAAAAAGCTTAAACTAGCTGTGAATAACTCAATGTTGAGCATCTGCATGGCATGTTTCTCGCCTAACAATGTAAGAATAAAAAGAGACCACACACTGATTGATGCTCCCAAGTGTAAAAGTTTACTGTGGTAACATTTCGAGCTGTCTAGGCTCTTCTTCAGACCTTCGCAAACATTGTGTAGAATCACACAGACATTTATATGCAGTGTGACATCCTGATCACTTTCTCGCTTTGAAAATCAAAATTCGTGACAAAATCTGAACTTTTGTTTGGCACAGTAATGTTGATGTCATGCGGTCACAGCTGTGTGTTTATAGAGCATTTTACAACAGCCCAGCCAGGTTCATAATCAAGAACCGGAAAGATTATATAATCAATGTTTTGTAACCATTCCCAGGTTAACAACATTTCACACACATCCCTGTCCTTTTTTGGTTGGCAGAGAACTGCCCTCTGAGCAACCTGCAGTATTCCCATGAAACGCTGAGTTCGGATGCGATGGGACGGACCGTGAGCTCCATCAGCCTGAGCCCTAGCTCCTCTTCGCGCTCCAACCCAGACCAGCTGAAGAGGATATCCTACTCTGAGGTGGCCCTCAACAAGGCTACCTCTGGCCGGCTCATAGTCCAGGATGACCTGGTTTTCCCAGGCTTCACTCCCGGCGCCGGAGTTCTCACAAACCCACGGTTGAAGAGCCGGTCCCACCACAACCTGGGCCAGGTGCCGGAGTCTCCGGAGCATCGAGTTGCGGCGCCAGCCTCATCGGGGGGTTCATATAGTAGCCAGTCGCACTCTGGACTGAAACAGGACCAGCTCAACCTGCTGGCCTCTAAACACCACCATCCTCATCATCATCATCGAGCCAGTTCTGACACAGGCTCCATCTCTGTCTCACACCAACAGGACAAGTGAGTGTTTATCTAAATAACTGCATAAAGTATTAACAATTAACTGAAAGTACATGTAATATGTGGACTTTTTTCCGCACGCACGCACGCACGCACGCACGCACGCACGCATGCACGCACGCACGCACGCACGCACGCACGCACGCACGCACGCACACAACCAGTGAATTAGCAATTGAAGTAAATATAATGTGGCAATAAAGCAACGTAACTTCTATTTGAAACCGTATCAGTGGCAGAGGCAGATATTGAAAGTTAAAGTGCGGCCCTACCCTAACAATTGCCATAATGTTAGGCCCGAAAACCCGAAAAGGCCTGAATGAAGGAGAGAGTGAACATAAATGTGTGGCCGCGGTGCCCGGCGTCATGTTTCAATTATAATACCGAGTGAGTGTGAGAGGGAATGGACTTATAGTCACCGAAATAAAGGATTTATGTAACTCACATTAATATTCCATTTCCACCATTCTAATGGATTCCATGGGTGAGTATTGAAGTAGACGTAGAGACGTTTCCAAAACGTGCTCATCGTAGAACAGGAGTACTATGTGAGATTGTTAGCAGTTCTGCCTAACTCTACCTCCAGTGCATTACTACATCACTATAGTGGCATTCAATTCCAAAGTCGGCTGATAACATTATGTGTGCATAAATTACTATAAGTAGTTAGAAAGGAATTGAGTATGCATCTGGCATTTTGTAGTGCATTTCAATTGCATTTAGTCGTAGATATTTTTCAGACGGCTCATGTTTTCGGCTGCTCTGTTTCCCCTATGCCCTACTGTGGGAGAGATAGCATGATAACAAAAAAAAACATCTTACTTGGCTTTTTTTTTTTTTGCTGTGGGAGGTAAAAATTACTATTTTGAAGCTAACCTCCTCACTATTCCTTCTCAGAGCATTTGGCAGTGTGGCTCATAGCAGTCCAGCGTGGAGCAATAGGAGATGCCAGAAGGAGTCTGACTCTTCGTCAATAGAGGATACTGGCCAAGCGTACGTAGTAGGTAAGGTTGTTGACCTGACTGTGTACACTGCAACATCTTCCCTTTTTTATTGGACCCATAATGGGTTACTCTGACTGCTTACAATTATCCATTAATCCATTTTGGGCGGGAACCCCTTTTGGTGGTTACATACATTATGTTATAATGTAGCTATTGAAAAATAGCAGATCTACAAGCTCATAGCGCGCCACCGAGTGGCGCGCTATGAACTTGTAGGTCTGCTATTTTTGAAAAATCGTTAATGTGCCTCAAATCTTTCAAGAAATTGTCATGATTTAGATTTTTTTTTTTTTTAATTTCGACGTCAGGCCTGAATGGGTTAAGGGCGGGAACGCATCTGTGTTGCCTTTTAACCACTTTTAACCATTATTTTAAACTTCAGCTGTTGGAAAAATAGCAGATCTACAAGCTCGTAGTGCGGCACAGAGTGTCGCGCTACAAGCATATAGATTACTATTTTTGAAAAATTGTGAAAACGTGGTGCAAATCTTTGAATATATATTCTTTCCCAACGTATGTTTTTAACTCAAATCTTTGCTTCTGGGGGGGTCACTGGAACAACATATTTTCAGAAATTGCTTGAGAACTACCGACATAGAAAACTGTCAGAAAACTCTCATTTATATAGAATCTGGTCTCAGGTCTTAAAGCTGCAATCTGTAGTTATTTACTATATTAGTGAATATATGGTATAATGTTATTTTTTTGAGGGGAGTTATAGCCCCTCCAACATCTGGCTTTTCATCATATGGCGTCTATGGACTTTTAATTAAGTTTGTTTACAGAAGTTAAACAAACATTACCAGGCGCCCCTCACTTCACACGTGTGTGAAGTCTGTATGGTAATGTGTGATGATAATGCATGAGAGACCTGGGTTTGAATCCCAGGAAGAATGATACATGTTATAAATTGCATTTGCACACTGGAGTCAACACATCCGTACATTCGGTGTACAGTAATTGTTCCAGAGCTAAGGGTCAGCTGCACCACAACATAATGTCTTGCAAAGGTGTCCCACACAGTGACTATAGCAGATATCCATTTATATGACAAAGTATAAACTATGTCTTAAGTGTTCAAACCGTTCTCTTTTGTTCTCTACCCAGGGGTTAGTATGCACAGTTCCTCTGGCCCCCCTTCAACCCCTGCCTCCCTAACTGTAAATGGTAGGCATTAACACGACATGTCACCACTTTATTTGTTTTAAGTTTTATGTCATACACTTCTGTATTTACAACTCAACATTGTTCAGCATATTGGCCATATAGCATCTCGATTCTCTAACTATAGCTAACTACTACAAATACAACATACAAAGAATGTCTGTCTTGCTCTCCCCCAGATCAAAGACTAAATCTTCATTATATAACCCAGTGTAGAGTCTCCGCCTGCCTGTGGACTATAATTCTGTCCAGTCTCTCCGTTTAATACCATTATTCTTGGCACAGAACTCGTGACCTTTTCTTTTATCCAGGCTTAGCTCTTCTGTTCAGGGCCATTAGCCAGCAGCGCTAAAGTACATCAGCAACACTGCAGGCCTCTGTTGCATTTAGCCTGATGCTGGCCTGGGCTGACTTACAGTGATATATAGATCTACTAAAGCTCTCAGGGCCTGTGGAACACGTTTCACCAAGGCCTCCTCTGTGTAATGCAGACTGGGCTGCATCCTGTCTGTCGTTCTCTGCTCTGAAACTAAAGATGGAATTTAGTTGAATACATGAACGCTCGCCCCTAAAACACGCTCGCTCCGGGTCAATTCCGGCAACCTCAGAACAGTCGCCACCAGGCATTCCTAAACGTAACCTCAGTAAAATGATGCCTAAAACCTAACCTTATTCCTAAATGTAACCTCGGTAAAACTATGCCAAACCTAACCGTATTCCTAATTCCGTTTTGGGGGAGCCTTCTGGTTATAATTTAGTTTGGTTTCTGGGAGGGCTGTTAGATGTAAAGTGTCTTGCTCACTTGTACTGTATACTGGGCAGACCGAGGGGGGACCAGTGACCTTCTGATTGGCAAACATCCTCTCTACCCACTAAGCTACGGCCGTCCCTGATGCTCTCTGTCTTTTGATTCACACAGACTCGCTAAAGAAGAAATTGAATGCCTTGCCATCCCCACAGAGAGAAATCACAACTGTAAAGTTGAAAAAAGATGTCAAATATGGTCTGGGTAAGCGGCTAGTTCCATGATGTGCCTTTAAAATAATGCCTCCATTTCACACTATATCTACAGCTCAGAGTCAGAATTGGCACGCACACTAAACGGAGTTCTGAGGCTTTTGTTCCATATCCTACCCCATGTCAATGTGTTTGAAAGTCAGTTTATTCTTACATGTGCATGTTTTGTGCCTGCAGGGTTCCAAATTGTAAAGGGTGAGAATTCTGGTCGTATTGACCTAGGCACCATCATCAGTTCTATCACTCCCGGCGGCCCCGCTGATGTCAACGGCTGTCTCAAACCTGGTAGGCCACAGTTCAGTATTATAGTTTGGCATTTTCAAGTACACACAAATGGCTACAAAATCAGGGATAGATTATTTATCTGCTGTCAGGAATAAAATGTAAATTTTTGAGGAAATGAAAAATATAACTTTTTCAGGAAATCAAGAAATCTCTATACTGTATATACAATTACTTGCATGGAGGGGGGAAGAGGTGGTAGAGTTAACAGCTTTAGGAGACAGTTTGAGGCTCCAATGGAGTTGAGAAGTTTTTTGCTACTTTTCATTGGTTCAATATTTTTGTTGTTGTTCAATAGCACTGATTTTATGCAAAAAAAAAAAAATCAAAAACCTTAAAGATTTTGTTAGGCGGTTTCCTCCCGACAGCAACGAAATATGTTTGATAGATTGATTGATAGTGTATACGGAGATCAAGCAGGGTGAACGGACCCTTATGGGTCCATTTGGTTCCATTTGAACACTCAGTTAAGAGGGTCCTTTGGTTCTCAAAACATTTGAGAACCACTAGTACTAGTTGGACTCCTAATATTCCATAGTGTCATAGTAAATAATTGCCATACATATTCTGAAGAAAACCTGGAGATTGACATTCAGTATGTGGGTGTTATGATCAAAATAATGGTGTGTAAAGCAGAAAATAAAAGAAATTGCCACGGACAAGACCAAGTCTTTGCCACGGACACATTGGTGACCCGGTGACCCCTCAAACATTGTATGTTCGGTGCAGGCGACCGTCTGATCTCGGTGAACGACGTACACCTGGAAGGACTCCCTCACGCCGCCACTATAGAGGTCCTCCAGAACTCCCCTGATGACGTCACTCTTGTGGTCTCGCAGCCCAAAGAGAGGCTCTACGAAGGTATAGTAGCAGACGATGCACATTTTAGAGATGCACGATATAATCGGTAGTGTAATCGAAATCGGCCATAAAAATACCATATATCATATATCTGGGATATCGGTTATAATTTCATAGTCGTGCACGCCTAGATGCAATACATTTTATTTTGACTTTTCAGTGTAGTGAGGATTAGTTTTCATTTCTATGTTAAGGTATTATGCAGCAGTAAAAAAGGTAACGATAAAAAAGTCCTCCCTTCCGGACATGGTTAGGTGGTCATGCTGACGTTACCTTTTGCTGTGAGAGTTCATTATTAATAAGGCTGAGGGTATAAAAGAGTATTTTGTATCTGATTCGTATTTGATTTTGGCTAAATCAACATTATTATTTTTTTGGCAGAATCTCCAGCAGCCTTTGTTCCCTATCAGGCCACGTCTTCGGTGACGGCACTTCCCTCTGGTCAGAGACACGAACTAGACTTTGAATCCTCATCTGAGGAGCAAGCTGGAACCGGAAGCCCGAGTCCTCCTCTACACGGTGCCGCCAGCCCCTCGTCGTCCTCCCCGCTCCACCAGCGCGCCAGCCTCTCCCCCTCCTCTCTGCTCCACCTGCGTGCCAGCCTCAGCTCCCAGGACTCGAGGAGAAGCAGTACGGCTGCCAACACCACCCAGGTTTCTGCCAACGGAATACCCCGGAACACTGTTGAAGCTTCTCCTGATGCGGCCGCCGTTGCTGCGCCTGTAGTCCATCAACATAAGCCAGAACCTAGCCTTAGTCTGGACTCTGCTGCTCCACCAGCTCTGCCACCCAAAACCAGGAAGGCTAAAGTTCCAGAGGTTCCGAAGGTTTCAGAACACTCTGACTGGGGTGATTCAGACATGGATGAGGAGACTTACTCTAGTAGTCAAGAGAAACTGAAGCTCAAAAAGGTGCGACCCTGGGTAGCATGTCTGTGGAAAGTCAGTTCACTGGAGTTAAATTAACACTGAGGATTCTTTAAATTTGCACCAAACTTCTGAGCTTTACTTGTCTGACCAGGTAGCCCGTAACTCTTTGAAATTGGTATTTTCATGGTGCAAAACCGCTGCAGATCCTCAAAACAGGATTTTTGCTTGATGTAACTAACTGCCTGCTGTGTATAATAACATTCGCTTGTCGTTGCATTTATGTCAATGCAAGGCAGATTACGCTACGTATGCCGCATGTCATGTCATGTCATGTGGATATATGATCTAATACGTTTACCACTCCCCTCTTATTTCCTTATCTCTCCTTCTCTTTTTCTCTCTCTCTCCATCTTCTGTCTCTATCTGTGCGCATGTCACGGCGGGTGATAACTCCACAACTCCACCCTGTTCTCCGTTTACAGGAGTGCATCATGGAAAGTTTAAGTGGTAATGCCCCAGAGGTCAATAGCCTCCGTCCAGGAGAACTATTTGACATTGAGCTGTCCAAAAAGGACAGTAGCCTGGGCATAAGTGTCACGGTACTGTTCGGCAAGGTTTTAATCCTCTCTTTGTTTTTTCCCCTTTCCCCCTTAATTTTGTGTCTATACTGTATATACATATTGTATGTGTGCTGCTTTTTTGTGTGGCTTCCTTTTTAGCTGTGTGCTGCTACTATCTGATCTTGAAGCTGTGCTTGGCTTTATGTGCATGTCACACTTACTTAACCACTTTTATCCTGGCCACCCTATTTTGGCCATGCCATAGGGCGAAGGTTTTCAAAAACATTTGAAACTTTTTAGAAAATCTACATGCTGAATATTTGTGAAAATAGCTGACCTACAAGCTCATATTGTGAGCTTGGAGTTTGGCTATAAGCTTGTATTTTCGGATCTGTTTTTTAAAAGTTGTAAAGATTTTTTTAAGTCATTCTAGGCAAAGAATTTCTAGGGCTTAAGTGGTTAAGCATTTTTATTTCATTACATCTTGTAGCATGGCATTTTTAACATCATTTCATAACATCATTTCATTCATTGAATGAAGAATCATTTTAATGTTATGGACTATAAGAAAAAGTCCTTCTGCACACCTACAATGGACAGGTGCGTCGGAATGTTATAGACTAAAATGGACTGTTATAGGATAAAAGCCCAATAGGGTAATTAAGATTAATCAATTAAATAAAATGGTAAAGTTGTACAACCGGTACAGTTACCTGATACTAAAGGCACTTGGTTACTTACTAATAACTAGACTAGAGTTATTTGGACCGTGACTGGTACAAGTTCTCTCTCTGAATATCTCACTGGTTGACTTGGCTTTTTCAGTATAGAGCAGTGGTTTTCAACCATTTTCTTATCAAGGCCCATTATGTATTCTGCATTTGAGCCACGGACCACCATTTGATGAGATTTAGCATTGCAAACCCAAAACTAAAGAATATGTACACATGTCCATGCTGTATCGATAGGAAAGGAACCATAGGGAGACAGGCTAACGTTGATCATCATCGTTCTCTAATTGTGGAGACTTCTTGTAAATTAACTTGAGTAATGCAGATGTTTAACAATAATTTAACTCCTCAGAGTGGATTTGGTTTCATTTTACACTCGAGAGTTAAAGATCTATAAGGGTCCATTTGGTTACCAACTCTCCATCGTTTAGCTGGGGACCACCTGGAACCCCCTCAAGGACCACTGGTGGTCCCCGGACCACTGGTTGTAAACCACTGTTATAGAGGAATATTGCCCACGAGGGATAATATTCCTCTATAATGAATAAAAGTGTGTCTACAGACAACACATATGTTCTGTTGTGAGAAATATTTAAAACTGTTTTGAAAATATAGTCCGGTCATCTTAGTTAAATCATTACGTAACCATTACATTTGCTTGGTTAACAAAATGACACTTATTAACACCATCACAATGAAATGAGAAGTGTATGGAACGCTATTGTGCAAAGAGTAAATAGATATTCAACTATTATATGAAAACCATAATATTTGTCTATTACTGCACTTATTCATGATTATTTATAATATCATAACTGCATATTTATTTAATTTGGGCACAATTGGCATTCCATATAAGTAGAGAAGTGCACTGCCTCAATAGTTTCATTGAATCATCATTTGTAAATAACACATCACAAAGTCACCCAGTCACCCATCATCACCCCATTAAAAATCTAACATAATGAAGCATTATTGCTTGTTACCCTAAAACCTCTGTGGTTCTTTCCAGGGGGGAGTCAACACTAGTGTCAGACATGGAGGCATCTACGTGAAGGCAATCATACCCAAAGGAGCTGCTGAGCTGGATGGAAGAATACAGCGGGGTAAGAATAAAAAAACCACCATGTTCCACCACCGATTCAGAACTTAATCAAATGAGCAGACAACACCACTGACAACGGTAAATGGTGCATTTATATCGACCTTTTTCCTGGACACTTTGACACTAACTTTGGAGGAGCCCGGGATCGAACTGGGAACCTTGCGGTTCCCAACCGGATGCGGCTGCTCTGCCGGCTACTCTACCCCTGAGCCACTGCCACCCCCATATGGTGTCTTTGTTGTCTCCATCAGCCGACGGCATGGGGAGACAATGTTTTGCACTCCGTCCGTCCATCCGTGTGTCCGTCCGTCCGTCCGTCCGTCTGTCCGTCTGTGTATAGCTAATCTCCGGCACCGTTAACCAGGTCGATGCCAAACTTTGCACACACACTCCCTGGATGCCATCGATGAACCTCTGCCCCAAATTGTCCAGAACGGCCTGTTATAGCGCCACCATGAGGCAGCTTTTCACATTTTTACCTATAACTGCACAGATCTGCGTGAAACGTTGCATGCACAGTGCACAGTGCACACTCCCTAGAGGCCAACGACAAACCTTTGACCTGCATTTTTCACATCAGCCTTTTATAGTGCCACCAGGAGGCCGACTTTTGTAAAACACATTACTACTCCAGATTCTGTCCAAAAATTCCGCAAATCGTTACACAGTATCTCTATAGTCATGTACTCAAGATGGATCTGTCCAATATTTCATATTCCATTCTAATTGGCTAACATTGGCTTTCAAAGTTTGCAGGATTGCAGGACCGTTTTGAACAAATTGCCTCAAATCATGAACGCAGTGTGCAATTTACGTGAAATCTTTCATGCACTTTCCCACTAGGCTGAGGAATATATCCCACCCTTTTCACATTGGCCTATCCACCAACCAGTGGATTTTTTGCAAAACACATTTTTGTAACAAAATGCCTCAAATCATCCAATAATTGCCATCAAATGCGTAAGAAGAAATGGCACCCTTTTTACATTGGCCATATTATAGCACCACCAGGGGGTCAAAATAACCTGACCTGGCCAGGTGGAGACCTGTGCCCTGAGGAGCACTTTTTCTAGTTATTTTATAAAACACAGGTATCAGTTCAGGTATCAGTAGTCCGCCAAACAAATTGTTTAAAAACATCTGATTTTGTTGTGTATTTTAGGAGAGATAAAGACTATGCATTGATTAATTTCACATTTTCAAAAAAGTTCAATTGGGATGTGTATGCTTTTCATGCACCGGCTGAGGGGGCCTGTTATTTGAGTTAGATTAACACCAAGGATTTGACTGTGTAGCTGCAGTAATGACAACTACAATGATTATCATCCTCCGTGTCTAGGTGATCGTGTGTTGGCAGTCAATGGAAAGAGTTTGGAGGGAGCAACTCATAAACAAGCGGTGGAGGCACTTAGAGATACTGGACAGGTCAGAAATTACATTTAAACAGCCATTTTTATAAAAAGGTACTCCGTTTTAATTACAAGTTGACTCCAACTAAGTTAGTCATGTATCCGAACAGCCAATAATAATATTTTCCCCACCACTCAGACCGTTCACTTGCAGTTGGAGAAGGGGCAGCTTCCTGCTGACAGCGTCCATGCACCAGTCACCCCTCAGTGCACGCCCCCTTGTGGTGTCAACGAGAGCCAGACGAAGAACAAAGATAAGCATATGGAGCCCAAACCGGATTACAGCTTCATTACAGATGGTAAGGAAGCAACAAAATGCACATGGAGAACTCAAGTGTGATTTTACTGTAACCGGTGACGTCCGTAATCGATTAATCGTGGATGTCATATTCCATATAGTCCATATTCCACATAGCTTTTGTCCTGAAAATAGACTGAAAGCACCAACACCTCTTGTAGTATTTATCTGTCATGATGGTCATATGTACCCTCTAGTCAGGGCCGGATTAAGGCTTTTTGATGACCAAACATGTAACTCTGTTTTTACCAAGTTAGTCTTTATCATATTGTCCAGTCACAAAATTAAGTTGGCCACATTACATGTCGCCAGTACATCTGATCATAAAATACAATAATTCCACAATCGCGATCAATGAAGGAAAGGCCAGTGCAGTAATTTCCAACAATCCTTCTTACACAAGCCGACAGTGCTGTCTGGAGGGTGTGTGTGCGGCACTGTGCGCTACCTGGAGCCTCGTGACCCAGGCAGCAGCCCGGTGAGCCTGTGCATTTCCCTGGGCCTGCCTCTAGTTAAAAATAAGGTTGGAGCTTCTTCTGCAGTGCTTCTCCTGGGATGCTTCAAGTTGCAGCGTCACCATGCTGCAGGTGTAGCAATGTAGCATGTTCACATCATTAACATTGCAGTAGCCGTTGCTTCTGGAGCTGGTGTAGTTTGGTGGTGGGTTAGCTCTGGGGGGGTTTTCAGTCAGTGGTCCAGACCCTGCTGATAGGGAAGCCTTACTCATAATGTTGGCCGTGTTTTTGCGAACGAAGTGATTGCGAAGTGAGCACTAACTATAGAAGCTGGCCAAAACTCTGTGTGTGTGTGTGTGTGTGTGTGTGTGTGTGTGTGTGTGTGTGTGTGTGTGTGTGTGTGTGTGTGTGTGTGTGTGTGTGTGTGTGTGTGTGTGTGTGTGTGTGTGTGTGTGTGTGTGTGTGTGTGTGTGTGTGTGTGTGTGTGTGTGTGTGTGTGTGTGTGTGTGTGTGTGTGTGTGTGTGTGTGTGTGTGTAGACTGCCACAACACTTTGTTCGCTTCCCGCGTTTACGCGTCTTACTTGTAATAGTGGGGAACCCTACAAATGTGGTTCTTTGTGCTATTGGTGAACACTGTACTTATTGATGCATGTAACACTAGAGGCTGTGGTGATTAAGTAAAATCCTTTCGTGAACTTTAGGCAGGATTGGTCCTGCCACCAATCCAGATTTTCAGCTTAATTTGTTCCTTTTAATTCCATCAGAATAATTTGTTCAAGGCTCAAGTGCAAATGTATTCAGTTTTTAGAAATATATGTTGAATTGCGCCCTCTGCAAGCTGGAAACCACCTAACTCCATTTTTGAGGTTTTAGTTTTCTTTGCATAAATCAATGCTATTGAACACCCTTTACGTCTGTGTGTCGGTTAAAGAAATATTGAACCAATGAAAAGTAGTAAAAAGCCCTTCGGACAAAACCTATTAACACCATTGGACCCTCAAACTGTCTGCTAAAGCAGCTAACTCCAATACCTCTCCCCCTCTCGTGCAAGTAATTGACAACATATAATGTCATAACATCAATTTTGATGAGGCAGTATTTTTTCATTTCCTGAACATGTTGGAGTTTCTTCCTGACAGCAGAGATCCAGTATGTTGAATTGTGCCCTCTGCAAATACACCTGACAGTAGTCCCAAGAGTATAAACATTGTTATGAGGTATCCACCACTGCAACATATTGAAAGTACAGCTACATTAATAATCTTCTGTCTCCAGACAATGTATTTGAGGTTGGCTTGCTGAAGAACTCTTCAGGACTGGGCTTCAGTTTTTCTCGAGAGGAAAACCTACCCGATGAGCCCACTGGCTCCAGCATGGTCCGTGTCAAAAAGCTGTTCCCTGGCCAACCAGCGGCAGAGAGCGGCCGCATCAACGTAGGCGATGTCATTCTCCGTGTCAATCGAACCTCGCTCAAAGGCCTCTCACAACATGTAAGTCCGGTATCTCCTTGGGTTGGAATCCCAGAGGGGGTTCAACAAACAATGATACATTTAACCACTTTTTCAACCTTGGCGAACATTAACGCTGTGAACTTGTAGATCAGCTATTTCCATTGTGTCACAAAGTATATGGGGCTTAAATTATTTCACGTGTATGATGATTTGCAAGTTAGAATTGCATGCATGAGTTCTAACACGTGTGCATACTGTACTGTAGGAGGTGATCTCAGCCTTACGGGGAACAGGACAGGAGGTAACTCTGCTCCTCTGTAGACCAGAACATGGTGTTCTGCCAGAGTTGGATACTTCGGCCCTGGTGAGAATGTACTTTTTGATTGTGTGTGTGTGTGTGTGTGTGTGTGTGTGTGTGTGTGTGTGTGTGTGTGTGTGTGTGTGTGTGTGTGTGTGTGTGTGTGTGTGTGTGTGTGTGTGTGTGTGTGTGTGTGTGTGTGTGTGTGTGTGTGTGTGTGTGTGTGTGTGTGTGTGTGTGTGTGTGTGTGTGTGTGTGTGTGTGTGTGTGTGTGTGTGTGTGTGTGTGTGGAATAATGTATAGCAGATCTACAAGCTCATAGCGTGGCGCGCTACGAGCTTGTAGGTCTGCTATTATTTTTAAATCGTAAAAATGCGGCACAAATCTTTGAATATATATTCTTTCAGAGCGAACGTTTTTTCAGGCCTAAATGGGTTAATCGAGATCAATCTTTTCCTCAACAGACACCGATGTCTTCCCCTCGTAAGGAACCAGTCGCCCAGGTGGAGTCCAGTCTGAGTTTGAGCAGGACAGCCTCTCCTTCGTCCAGTGAGGGCAAACGGGCCTTGGGTCCCGTGGAAGAGGCCCTGGAGAGGCTGATGCTGAAGTCCCCTGGCCGCCGCAACAGCTACAGTGACAGCACTGATGGCGATGAGGAGGTGGAGGAGGCCTTTAGTCCCAGCGCCCTGGAACACTGCCGACAGACCTGGGACCACAGTGTCTACCAGACCCCCAGTAACAACTTGGGCCTGGGCCGCTACGACAGTCCTGCTCAACTGGACGAGCCTATCCACTCCATGTTCTACTCTCCTAACGCATCTATGACCAGATCTGACCTCACCAGGAGGTAATGTTTACTCAATTACAAAGCATTATAGCAAGAGTTATGGCAACTTGGTGGTACTTGGAGTGAGAGGAAAGTGTTACTTATTAATGTAGCCACTGATTTTAAAAACTGCCCCATTAACCACACGTGTCCCTATTCTGGGCATGTCATAATTTGGTGAAAATAGAAGAGCTTGTACAGAGAATACAGATATTGGGTGAAAGGGATCAATAAGACATTTGTTAGATTCAGAGCTGATCGAATCAAATGATGAAACCGTTTTGCTAAATGAATCCGAGCAGGGCCATCGGAACCCAACTTAAATATTGTTCCAGGTTGCAGCTTTAAACACAGGTGTTTTAGAGGTTGACTTTCGCAAGTGACGCGTGTTCTATATATCTGTGTTTGTGGGTGTTTCGGACAGGTGTCCTTCATCTCCCCTGACGGCTGAGCTTGAATCTCCCCCTCAGCCCATGGTGACTTCTCCTGCTGCCCCCAGCCCAGAGCCCCTACCTCCTCCACTGCCCACACCCCTGAACCTCACCGTGCCAGGGAACGGACAGGACATGGACGACTTTGTCCCGGTAAGAAAGAACCGAGGACGAACTGACGACAGGGAAACTCGTGTGGTCGGAAAGCTGGAATTCTAATAACATATTTCTGTCAGACCTCCAGAAACGGAGCTAGAGATGTGGTTTTTAAAATATTAAAAGTGTATCTGTACAAACCATTAGCATAGTTTTAGCCCATTTAGGCCTGAGAACAGATTCTACAAATGTCTTCCAAACAGTTTTTTTTTGAAAAATCTGTTTCTTTACCAGTGGTGCTCACACTATTTCATGTCAGGGACCCCAAGAATGATATATATATATATGGCTGCAGACACCCCATCTAAAGAATATGTTGTTCCAGAACCCCCCCCCCCCCACACACACACACACCCTCCAGAAGCAAAGATTTGAGTTAAAAACATTCACTGTGAAAGAATTTATATTCAAAGATGTGTGCCACATTTTCACGATTTTTCAAAAATAACATCTACAAGCGGCGACACAGACGCGTCCTCGGGGTCTAAATGGGTTTAGTGTGTTCCTAGTCTCGCGTTCAATGTCTCTCTCAATTTCCAAATGCTTCCATCATACAGTCTGGAGCAACGGAAGTTCCATCATGAGTCAAATATAAAGTGGAAGTGGAGCCTCCTCCCCACTTCCGTTTCGTCTTTACACAGTAGCCCACATTTATCCTAATATAAATAGAAATCATCTAAGCATATATAGCTTGTTGCTTAGCAGAGAATGAAATATCAAAATAAGCTCTAAAGACATTTTAAAATATATTTTCGTGAACGGAAATGGCAGCTTCCTTACTCTGATTTCGGGACGTGTAGTCCCTGACTCTATATAGCATTCGGAGATTGTGGAATAGTTGTCTGGCTACGTGAGACTAGTGTGTTCCTATTTGTCGTCGGTCAGGACGTGGAGCTGAAGGTCTCGTTGGTGAAGTCGGACAAAGGGAGCCTGGGCTTCACGCTAACCAAAGGCAACGATCAGGGCTGCTACATCCATGACATCATTCAGGACCCAGCTAAAGGAGACGGTCGGCTCAGGCCTGGCGACCGAATGATCATGGTAAATACAAGGCTATACCCTTGGGCCTTTAGCTCAACAAAAAGGATGTTTGAAAAGAAGTGACAACGCAAGTGATTTTTTTTTTTTTTTTTTTTTTAACAGGGACAATGCACATTAATCAACACGTCATTTTTAAAATCCATGTAAATGGATTTAGCCATACGCTAATTTGCGTCCACAAACTTTGTCTCAAACAAAACGTTCCCATTGACAATGAATGGAGAGTTTAACGTCATAGTGTCAAATAGGCATAGTGCCTATTTCACGCCATGATGATGTACGATGACAAGAAAGCCCCTCACTTCACAAAGGTGTGATTTCTATTCTTATCTAAAGGGTGTGATGAACTATGCCACCCCCTTGCTCCTAACCACTTAAAACATGGCACACCTATTTTGGGCATGTCATTAACTCATAAGAACCACAAATCTTTAAAAAAAAAAAAGATTTGTGGTTATGAGATATAACATAGTGAAAATTGCCAATTCATAAGCTCGTGGCGCAACGCATTGAGTTTGTAGATGGGATATTTTTGCTATTAGACATATGAAGGAGTACATTATATGGCTTAGGCGGTTCCACCATTATGAAATGTGTCAAATCCCATGACCCTGTGTCAGAAAGACTTCTGATTTGTGTATGTTCTGAATCGGGTTGAGTGAATGATTCATCACATCTGTTCTCTACAGGTGAACAATACAGATGTCTCCAACATGGGCCACACTGAGGTGGTCAACTTGGTGCGTGCTGCTCCCCGGGTGGTGGATTTAATAGTGGGTAGGGTCCTAGAGGCCCCCAAGCCTCCGATAGAAGCCCACCTGCTGCCGGATATCTGCCTCCAGGGGCCCCAAGAAAACCTGGGTAAGGAAAAGTTAATCTACATTGACTCAGCATTTATTTAACAGAACAGGTAAAATGTGGTAAAGGTTAGTATTGTCAGTAAAATCCACATAAGCTCCATTTATGCTCTCGCAAAGTTTGGAAGGGGAGATGGGTGTTGAGTGGGGCCAGCCATCTAGTTCTGTGTGTGTAAGGACTAGTGGGAGAAAGCTGTTGTTGTAAAAGCATGACTTTGCACATGTTTTCCACACAACACACTTTTAAAAACTCAATCAATCTGGTACAACGGTATACATGGCCCAAATACTGCCTGTCTATTGTCGTTTCATCTTCCAAGCCTTCTCTGTTGCTCCGTCCAGAGCTTTTTCAAAATCATACACATACTGAAAATTATTGATTTAATTGTTTTTGTTTTCGAAATACCCCATGTGTCTTTTATTGCTCATTGAATCATTTCATAAAAAAAGCGATTTAAAATGTTTTATACGGCCCAGGCGGTGGCGTAACCGTCTGGGCACCCGACTGGTAATCCAGTCGCAGTGTGCCGCGGGTTCGACTCCCGAGCCCGACACGGCCTTTACTGCATGTCTTCCCCCATCTCTCTCCCGTTTCCTGTCAGCCTACTGTCTGTCCCTTCAAAAACCAATAAAAGGCGTAAGCCGCAAAAAAATATCTTTAAAAAAAAAAAAAAGTTTTATACGTAAATATCACTGGACTTCAAATAACACCAAACATTTATTAATTTTGCTTTGATTATGAAATCGTTTTTTTTTCACCCACATGTTTTATACAACTCTAGTCTTTCTTCTGTGAATTGAGTGTCAAAATGCCTTACAGTAATAAGCAATGTATTTTGGACGAGTCATCATCCAAGATACTGATCTGTAAACAAACCCGAGCCCAGGCTAAGAAGATTGACATGGGAAAATACTTTAGTGTTTATAGAAAGATGCCTGTGAAGAGTAGGCTTCCCTTTCACACATGTGATTCAGCACGAACAAAGGCATCAACCTCTATGAATGAGGCATCAACTATATGAATACGTAATGGCGAGTTTAGTTTAGTTTATTTAGTTTAGTTAGTAAGACTTTACTCTCCTGTCTAATAAAAATGCAAAACAATAAAAAAAACTCCCTCCCTCCTCCTCATGCAGGCTTGATGCTAGATGGTGGCAGTGACAGTGTGTATGGAGTGTTGTTTGTGAAGGACATCCAGCCTGGTTCTGTGGCCTCCGAAGAGGGCAGCCTGAGACCACTGGACATAATCCATTACATCAGTGGAGCTCCCACCCTGGACCTGACTCTGTGTGAGAGCACCAGACTGCTGGAGCTCTCTGCCAGAGACCTCACACTCAAGGCAACACGGTAGTGAAAGAACAAGAATCATTCAACGTAGTCGATATGTTTTTTTGTGTGTGTGCTTTCATAATGTTCCAATTTGGTCTGCACATTGTTTTGTTTCATACTTTCATCACTTCCAATTTCACTTTATCCTGTACGAGTTCTCTCTACTGATTGGATAAAATTGGTATACCGAACCTGAAAATGTACTTTCTGTGTACTAAAGAGCTAGAGAGATGGGCAGATCCCTGTTACTGAACAAACACTCTGAAGCGAATGCTAATATATCGCACTACATTTACCACCACAAACGAATTTCAAAACAACCACACCTCTTTAACATGATATGACTTTATTTATGATGTTGGTGTCACTGGTGGTTGATACCATGAGGTAATAACCAATAGATTAACCACATTAATCCTGGCATGCATGAAATAAAAAATATAACTAAATATTGAATAAAGAAACATAAGTAACTGTCTGGGGTGCACAAAAAAGTCTGAGTACAAGCGAAAATGACCACAGAAGTATTATAAAGTGAAAATTCTCTTTATAATATAAGGCAAAGACAATTTAGGGAATGAATGGTTCCAACATATGGCTTTAATTTTCTTGGATGATTTATTTTTGTTCTAATTTGTTCTGCTTGATTCCTCCTCTCTTCCTCTCAAGGGATGGAAAGCCAGTTTCCACAGAACAGAAGAGTGTCTCTTTTTTCAACAATAACATCAGTCCAAAGGTCTCCACCAGCATGAACGGTACGGATCACGTCCGAAAAACACTGCAAATGCCTGGCATCAGCCATGCTGTTCTGACACTGTCACAGCATGCTAAATGTATGATGCTACTCTTTATTTATTTGTTTAAGGGTATCTTAAAGGGGGAGATCAAAGAGACAACTGTCTGTCAATTTGTCCTTTAGAGGTAAGTACCACCTTGTACAATTGGCAATAACAATTTGGAAGAGAATACATGTTCTTTATTCTTTTAGACAAAGGAAAATAATCTTCTAGAACTACTACATCCATTTTATGACGCAAGCTCTTTAAAATGAATGAAGTGAGAATATTACCCAGATCTGTGTCTCCTGCTAAGTAAAAGATGTATGGGTCTGAAACATTTGTGTGTACGAAATGTACCTTAGATTGAGCCCTGCCACATTGATTTTCTACCATTTTAATATTAATCTATGAACTCTGGCAATTTTTATAGCTTTTCCCCTGTTTATGCACACTTGCATGTTTTTGATTAGCACCACATTTTACTTTATGCATGTAAATACAAATTTAAATTATCAAAATATTCTGGTTGACTGAATAGTTTCTAGGGGCATTTAATTAGGGGCAATTATTACAAATTTGATTGAAGGCTTGGTTAGAATTATTATTTATTACAGGGCCATGAGCACGCACACACAGCCAGTAATGTAATGGCTTGTAACGTGGGTTGAGTGAACGCCTAACATTTGCACATTTTTAAACGTCTCAAGCTCTCTGATGACAATGAATTGATTAAATATGTTTTTGTGCCATTGTGTTAATGTTAAGGAGGAGATAATTCAGCTGGATCTGGAAAAGCCTCCCGCAGGAGGTCTGGGTTTCTCTGTCATTGGAGGGGAGAGGGGGATTTTTGTCAAGTCTATAACCCCAGGGGGAGTAGCTGACTCATCAGGAAAGCTGCAGGTTGGAGACAGACTGCTTAAAGTGAGTTTGTTACACCTTGCCAACACCTTGCTTTACTACTACAACAACAACAACAACATGCTTTGGGTTGAAGGGGACAAAAACAACTTCGACACAGTGTTATGACAATCAAATCCTAAGATCAGCAACATTCACTTCAAATCCTTCGGGTTTGTTAATTGGAACATGAAGGTCATGCCGAAACACATCCATGTACGATTGCTGCCCGTGCTTATTTATAAACCAGAAGGACTTGAAGGGAGTGCTGGTGATCTTGTGACTTAACTATGTTTGAACACTTTGCAGATAGATAGTGCTATGTCTCAATGAAACCTGTGTACAGTGTATATTATTAAGTCTTTAAGTTACAGGCCTTTGTTTCTCCATCTTAAAGGGTAAGACCACTTTTGTTGAGGTTTGGGTTGTGTAGTTACCTTGCCATGATGTAACTCCAAATGTGGACAAGAAATAAAAAATAATTGCTCCAGTGATTAGAAATTGATAATTCGAAATATGCTCCTCATTGACTTACATTGTACACTAAAACGGCTCTCAAAGTCACTCTTTTAGTACGTAAACAAACACAAACAAAGTTGATTCAGACAATATAGAGCATCACCAAAACTCATGTGGTTTAATTTTTTCATAATAACGTTAACTTCCTGTTGATTTGTCCATTTTATTAGGAAGAAAACCCGGACTGGATCCGTGGATCCGGATCCAGTTCTTCAAATAGTAAAATCAACAGGAGGTTAACATTTTTATGAAAAAATAAAACCACATGAGTTTTGGTGATGCTCTATATTGTCTGAATCAACTTTGTTTGTGTTTGTTTACGTACTAAAAGAGTGACTTTGAGAGCCGTTTTAGTGTACAATGTAAGTCAATGAGGAGCATATTTCGAATTATCAATTTCTAATCACTGGAGCAATTATTTTTTATTTCTTGTCCACATTTGGAGTTACATCATGGCAAGGTAACTACACAACCCAAACCTCAACAAAAGTGGTCTTACCCTTTAACTACTGTGTCTGCTGTGTACGTAGGTGAATGAGGTTGCAATGACGGGCGTGTCCCACACCAAAGCTGTCACCACCATCCGCAAAGCCAAAGGTCTAGTTCATCTCATGGTGTCAAGACCACCGGACCAAAATCCTACCACATACCTAGCATACCTACCCATAAATACAGACAAATGCAATGGTAACACAGGTATGAACACATACCTGCCCATCATTTCAGAAACAACATGCAATGGTACTAGCTACAGATATGAACACAATACCCATAATATTTAGAAATACTATTGGATGTATGCCTTTCATGTTTTTAGTGAAACCTTCCAATAATGGTAGCTTTTGATGACTTATGCTGTATTTCCGTTAATAAACAGTGAACCTTTTGAGTAAATGTGAAATGCATGTGTGATGTAGTCTTTTGTCTTGGTGTGGTTCTCAGATATCAGTGAGGACAGTGGAGTAAAGACCAAGCCTTTTACTCCCCGTGATGGGCTGAAGTCTGACAGCCTCCCTATCATACCACCAACAGGTAAAACAATTGCACTCATTGGTCCATTGGAACATGCAGTTGATTGAACTTCCTACTTGAAACCCATTGCTGTTGACCACGGACCAATAGGTTTTATACCATAGACTGTGAAACATATATATGGAAACCATTGGTTTCTACAGACACGTTTTGAAGCCGCTTTTTCGGCAAATTCAAATCCACCATCTTGGAACTTCCGGTCCCGAAAAGCAAGTGGAAACGGTCTTGGCTGAAAGGGCAACAAGGGCGGGTCTTCACTCGGTAGAACCAGTACTAGAAGCTCTAGAAGCATAGCCTAGCCCTACTTTATCATTCATTTTTAAAATATATAAAAATGTATGTGGACTTAATTTACTAAATGCATATCATGATACCGGTAATTGGAAAAAGGACTTCAAACTAGCAATTGAAAACAAAGTATTTATGAAAATGTTTCCAAAGATAATAAAATCAAGTGTAAAGTCCAGAAGTAGAAGTATAAATACAGAAAATACGTTTTCAGGTCGGGATACCAATTTTATACACTCAGGAGAGATGATCATTTATAAGCTTCAATGTTATAGTGTTCCAGTTTCAATTGTGTCTGCAGGTATTTTTTTGTTTTGTTTTATCACTTCCAATATCACTTGTTTATCCTGTGTCCTGTACGAGTTCTCTATGCTTATTGGATCCTGAAAATCTTTTAACTAAAGAGGCTCACAAGCTCAGAACGCGTAGTGAGCTTGTACATTGGCCATTTTTGGTATAGCTTTAAATAGGGTTGATTCATTGATATAAAAATATCTAATCATAAGCAATCTATCAATAGAATAATGGTCTACTTGTTGTGTTGTACAGATTATGAGGTGGGTTCTCCAGAGCAGAGCACAGAGCTGTCGGAGGACACAGATTGTGATGGTTCATCTCTACCTGAGGATTCCCCTGAGGTAATGAATCCACATGACCTGCCTCTGCATTTAATATGACCACTAGTACAATATATGCCAAGATCCACTGTTCATTTTATTTTGGGTAAAATCAAATGTTTTTTTGTTTTTTTTTAATACAACTCAAAATGTTACTGTGTACACTGAATGTATACAGTACTTCAATCCTAGTACTTACTGTATCAATTCATTGTTTTGTTTTTCTGTTTTTTTAATACCTGGTAATATGATGGAATTACAGAGTTCCCGGAAAGCAGCATGGAAAGAGGAGTGTGTGGATGACCCCCTAAATGAAAAGTAAGCTCTATTTGAATGACCTGTCCGTTTTTTTTGTTCTTAAATTATTTTCTTACACCATCGGGGCCCAGGACGGAGATCACCGTCAATTTCAAGTTCATGGTCAAGTGCCCCAGACGGAGATTGATAAACGGGACGGAGATTAATGATATCAAAACCGATCGCATCGCTCCACAGCCTAGGCGCGCTTGTTGCCCAATCCTCGGTGTTGCACAACAGTGACACGTCATCGAAAATGTTCCCTGCCTGTTTAGCGGACGAAAACGGAAATCTTAAAACGTTCATAACTCGCGATCTAAATCATCCCGTCTAATTATGAAAAAAGATCCTGTGTTAGACGGCGCTCCGCGGTCCAGTCGCTAGTCGCGATAGATTTATTCTTACCTCCCGTTGTTGTCGATCGACTCTAGAGTGGTGTGGCTATTGTTAGCTGCTACACAGACATTCACAACAACTTCCGGTGCCCCGGTAAAAGTGGTCCGGGCGCTATAAATGATGGGCACATTTTCGTCCTGATGCCGATCAAAACGGCTTTCTGAAAGACTGTTGCTTTATCAGTGGTGCTCAAATGTAATTTTGGGACACCCAAAATTATATGTATTTGCCTGCTGACCCCCATCTCAAAATATTTTGTTCCAGATTTTAGTAAAAAAAAATCCCTTCAAAATGTCAAGATTTTTCAAAAATAGCAGATCTGTGTCGCACTATGAGCTTGTATATCTTCTATTTTTCGTCACACTATGAGCTTGTATATCTTCTATTTTTTGAATAGCCAAAAAAATAAGCATAAAATAATGCTTAAAGTGGTTACAATGATGCTCTCCCGGTTTTAATGGGTTAATGATTGTCCTTAACACCCATGTGGTGTTTGTCGCTGGATAGCAGCTATCTGCAGATGAGTGCTGGCCAACCTGAGGACGATGACGTGACATGGGGAAGTGATGAGCTGCCCATCGAGAACATGAACTCCCAACAGGGAGACGATGGTGAGCCTTGATATGTGTTCTGCTCATCGTTACATTATCGGCACACGTTGTCCAGATACAACAAGGCTCAAGCAAGAGCAAAGGCCAATATAAAACTCAATGGAGTATTTCCATGAAATGGTATGACGTTCCTTAACTGATTGCTACAGGTTTTGGACACATCCATAATTTGAGTGTTGGAGTATCCTTCTCAAAATGTTTATTTGACCCTTCCCCAGAGGGAGCTATCATCACGGAAGATGAGCTGACCTCCCTGCCCCTGGTCAAGGTGGTTCCTGATGGCCAGTACACAGGCGCCAAACTCAACACTGTGGTGCGCATGATGAGAGGACTTCTGGAGCAAAAGGTCCCTCTACAGGAGTTTGAGGTAATCACTTCTCATTCTCACTCATGACTTTCTATACATGAACTATGAATAGAGAATTTTATTTGTTGTTTTTGTTTTCTAATATGCCCTCTGACAGAATCTTCAAAATCTTCAGCCACTGGATGACTGTTTAATAGGGCAGACAAAGGAAAACAAAAAGAAGAATCGCTACAAGAACATTGTTCCCTGTAAGCCAATTTCATTATATATTATATTGTTGTTATTGTATAAGAGCCTTTATCCAAGAGGCTCGGTGACTAGCGCTAGCCGACCACATTTAAAGAAACCATTTCACTTTTGGTGTATTCAAGGCAGGGTGGCTAGTATTTCACGTGAGTAAATGGCATTCTTTGGTATACTTTTCTTTCACAGTTGATACTACTCGAGTTGTACTTGGAAAGGATGGAGGCTACATCAACGCCAATTTTATCAAGATGCCAGTGAAGGATGAGAACTTCTTGTACATTGCCTGCCAGGGACCTCTACCCACCACTCTGGGTGACTTCTGGCAGATGGTTTGGGAACAGAAGTCTAATGTAATCGCCATGATGACCCAAGAGGTAGAAGGGGGTAAAGTGAAATGCCAACGTTACTGGCCAGATACACCGAGAACAGCAGAGATGGTGGACGACAGGCTGCAGATCACGTTGGTCAAAGACCAACACTTGGACAACTTTGTCATCCGAATGATCGAGGTTAAAGATATCAAGGTGAAATCAAACTCTGATTTGCTGTTCAGTTTCTTAGGATATCAAAAGGACAATTCATGTATTGATTGCACCGTAATCAAATGATATTAAAAAGGTGGGTGTTCAGACCAGGAGGCGTCAAAAGGCAATCTCTGCAGTAAATTAATTAACATGAATGCTGAATAGCTCTATTAGTCTGATAGAAATCATTGCTAGTGTGTTTTTTCCAATAACAGAGGTCTCCCTGTCTCTCCAGCACTAGCCTCCAGCACAAACGGAAAATAAATTTAGGTCGGGATATCAATGTTAGGATGCGTAGTAAATAAATAAATACTGTACCACTTAACAACGTTTGTATTGAATTGTCCTCCACTGCAGACCAGCGAGGCCCAGCTCGTCACTCATCTGAACTACACCGGTTGGCCCGATCACGGAACGCCTTCTCAGCCAGAGCAGCTGCTGACCTTCATCTCCTACATGAGGCACATCCACCAATCAGGACCTATCGTCACACACTGCAGTGCAGGCATTGGCCGTTCAGGAACGCTCATTTGCATAGACGTGGTTCTGGGCCTCATCAGTAAAGATGCCGATGTAAGTACCATGTTTCTGCTGTCGGCAGTGGTGGAAAGTAACTAAGAACACTTACTATTTACTATTAAACTTTAGTTACTAGTTACTTTGAAGATTTAGATTATCACAAAACATACATTAACCACTTCAGCCCTATGTGCATTTCGGCCATTTGAAAATTGCCGATCTACAAGCTCACAATACGTCACAATGCGACGCATATTGAGCTTGTAGATCTGCTATTTTCAAAAGATTTCTTATAGATTTGAAAACTTGAAATGGGAATTACGAAACGCTTTTAAGTAGCTATTTTTGTCGACTCCAAATAAACCTACAAAACCCACTGATGCACCCAATTGAGACATAAGCTGTACACAGCGAAAGAACACATTGTCCACACCACAGGTTAACGTTCATTTTGATATATTTACTGATCCAAGCATGTGCACATACAGTACAAACAGTTTCTTCCATGGTGGCTGTTTTCCTTTTCATTGGTTCAATAGTCTTTTAACCAACATACAGACGTAAAGGGTGTTCAATAGCATTGATGTATGAAAAAATATATAATGCAGTTAGGTGGTTTCCCCCCCGACAGCGGCGATATTTAAATACAAACTTTAAATTTGATTTTAAATAAGGTGGTCTGTTTTGTTTTGATGAACGTTCACTGCATCAGCTTGACGTGTGCTCTGTGTGATTGTGTCTCTTCTGTAGTTTGATATTTCAGATGTTGTGAGGAATATGAGACTTCAGAGACAGGGGATGGTTCAAACCGAGGTGATTTTCTTACATTTGCACCAGGATCATGCCATCATCAATACATGTCATGTATATGGTCGTGGACTGTTATGTTTGCATAAGTGTGTGCTTAAAAATTGCTGTTGTTTCAAATTTGTTCATAAATCAGTATTTTCTCTTTTTTGGCATGTGTTAAATAATCCATGCTTTAAAATGCATTAAAAAGCAAGGACAACATATTTGACGAAACATTTGCAAACATTTCTAATTGGAATGTCGATTCAAAAAAGTCTTTGCAAGATTATGACTCGAGTCATAATCAATCAGTTGATCAAGTCATAATCAATTGGGTTAAACACATTGTATATAGACACATGAACATTTTAGGATGATTAATCCAGCCAGACCGCTGGTATGGTCAAGCATTACACCTTCTAAATTATAATACAATGTTTTCACAATCTTTTGACTAATACAAATATATGTATTTTTACAGGATCAATATATTTTCTGCTATCAAGTGATCTTATATGTGCTAAGATGTCTTCAAGCGGAAGAGAAGATCTCAGGATAGTGGATTATATCATGAACTTTCTGAATGAAAAACTCAGATGGAGGACAGTTGACATGGGCAGATATTGCCAAATCACAATTCCAAGATTCTTTTTTAAAATTTCCTTAAACCTTAATTTCTTGAGAGTAAATCCTAGAAGTCTATATATTTTTATGTTTTATGTTTTGCTTTTTAAGTTCTCCCATCTTTGGCTGCTACAGTACGTCTCTTAATGCATTTATGTGAACTGTTGATTGTATGTTGTCTTTTCATCTACAACGGAACATAAATATATTTTTCCTCCAGATTCTTGGATTATGCTAAAATAATTATGAAAATGATGAATGAATTCATATTTTATGTGGAACAGAATTATACTTATTTTGAGTTTTAAGTATAATTGATGCTGGGACTTGCCTTGACAAAATACTATGACAGTATTTGCTTTGTAAATCTATTATACAGTAATTGTTGCTTTGGGTAATTGATGAAAATAAAAGTGTACATATTTCATCTCCTTTAAAATTAAACTGTGGATACGTTTTAAATGTCATTAACAAAACATGTCTCTTTTGTAAATATGAGTCAAACATTTCCATGTCTTGTCAGAGACAACTTTTCACGTTTTCCTCGTCGTACTACAGTTTTACACAACGTGGCAAAAACGGCCGATATACAAGCTTGCGATGCAACACGTTGTGAGCTTGTAGATCTGCAATTTGTGCTATTTCTGAATAAAATAATGTCATTAAGTGTTTGTGGGGGGGGGGGGGTATAACTGTTGTACAAATAAAGTATTAACAATAGCAATAGCTTGTGACTAACTAACATTAGAACACAGATTCAAATGGATTACTACTGAAAATTACTCTTCAGAATTGACAACATTCTGAAAAGTAGCTTGTTTCCACCCAACAGCAACAAGATAAAACTGGCCAACAGAACCAACTTGGATGCAGAAACTGATGATTACAGTATGTCTTAGAGGTGTGTGTGTGTGTGTGCAGCAGAGGACACAGAAAATAAGGATCCAGTTTACCTAGCCTTGGAGACCGCAGGCATTTCATTTTCACAAGAAAAAAAAACCTGACCATGGCCACTCTACAATGTGTCCATCACCGTCTGGTCCAGTGCCTCCACTTATAAATTGAGCATTTGGTCAGATGAGTCATTGATTGTCATTTGTCAATGTCTGCAGTACTGCAACAGGACTGGGAAGTGAGCAAGAAAAGGACGATGGTGCCATCTGGAGGGGAGAGAACAGACTGAACAGATCTTTGTTCAGCATCATTCCATGTTCATAGAGGGATTAGAGGCCCTAAGAGTTTGCAGTGGAGTCTTTAGAACAACTATTTCAGATTTGCTTGTTGAAATGGGGGGATTTAACAGCATTAACAGCTAAATGTATTGATGATTGGTGGAAGTTCATGGGTAAGAGAAGAACTCACTTTTACCCTCTGCATAACGGCTTGCAGTAAACATTCTGCTCTTCTTTTCATTTCTGGTTTCACCCTGAACCTGAGGTTGATATTTGCTTGATCAGAATGGAGAGGTACCGAGAGCATCATGGCAGGCATGAGGCATCACTGCCTGCCTGGTTTGGGTACTGGGCTTAGAATCTGCTCCTCATTTTATAGATTTGATTTAATAATTGCTGTTTTACTATCTCATCCCACTGTTATTAACTACCCTTATGTATATATCATGTATACCAGGGGTGCCTACACTTTTTTGACTTGAGAGCTACTTTAAAAATGACCAGCTCAACAAGATTTACAGACAAATATATTATCCAATTGTGGAAAATAGTTAAACAATATACCTGAGGGGGCTTTGGAATAGCAGCATTGGCATTACATATAAGACTAACGCACTTGTAATGGGAAGTACAGGGGGTACTTTGTAATGCTACGACATTAAGTGATACAATACTTGAAAACTAAGTACTGACTGCATTGTGGGTTTGAGCCGACAGGCCCTTTTTGATCAAGTCACCTTAATTCAAGTTTTTTTTTTAATATATTTTTATGTGGTCTACCTTTTGGGCACCCCTGAGTATATGTCACATTTTGCCATGTTTGATCTGTTCTTCCATTTCGTTTTATGCTATGAGAATGACACTTATTCCACAGTGATGCCCATGCTTGATTGTGGGTTTTGTAATATTTAATATGATGGCCCACCACACACACTGAACTCCAGGAAATGTGATTATGTTCAGTGTGGCATATTGTCTGGTGTGTGTGATCTCATACATACAGTAGACTACATAATATGATTGAGTGTCCACAATACCATGCCTTAACAGTTTATAAAAAATAATCCAATATTTCCCTTTACACACGATCACCTTTAAACTCACCTGAAGTGCTATAGTATAGTCAATAGTCAAACTATCCCATTTCCTGAATATGCTATTGTTGAACTGTACTGTATTCTAATACTGTATGTTAACTGAACTACTGCTGCTACAATGTCTAACAAAAATAATTGTACCGTGCAAACTGTACACAAGACAATAAATAAACCTTGAAAATAGACACATTTTAAGGTAATTCATTATGCATTTAATAAATGATATTTACAAGTACAATTATATAAGGTACATCAGTATTTTTCACAAGAACGATTGAGGTATATAATTCATATTTATAAGTAATGTATTGTTTAAAACATTGTTTAAATTGTTTTAAACATCATTGTAGAAAAGTATTTCAACAGCTTTAAAGCCAAAACTATACAAGACTTAACAAAGAAACCTTAAACCTTGAAAATACATATTACAAACACATTTTACATATATTATGCATTTAATAAATGATAATATCATTCATGTACCTTTTATAAATGTACTTGTAAATATTATTTACAAGTACATTATATAAGGTACATCATTATTTTACATCACAAGAACGATTGAGGTATTGCATTGATATTCACAAGTAAGTTATCATTGATTGAAACAGTTTAAATTGTTAAAAACATTTAAATTGTTTAAAACATGATTGCAGAAAAGTCTTTCAACAGCTTTCCAGCCATACCCAGAGGAATGAGAGTCTTTGAGCTCTCCTTGAGGAGCTGTCCCATGGGGATACCTCCCTCTTGGGCCATGGGGGTGATCAGCTCAGCCAGGTACTGCCGGAAGTGTGGGATGTCTGTAGACATGTCCTCCGCCACATCTAGGATAGCTTGAAGCCCTTTATAGTACTGCTGTATGGGCATTATGCCAGCCTTGATGAGCCGATGCAGCAGCTGCCCCATGTGGTCTCTGGCGATGGCGCTGCGATCTAGCGTGGACTCCAGGCCATTCCGCACAAACACAAAGAGCAGCTGACCACTGTTCAACTCCTGTACACACCGCAGTGCCTCCTTCATGTCGTTGATGTGTAGGTACTCTTCAATGATCGCTGTGGATTTCTTGTCCACTTCCTCCTCGGTCAAGGTGGGGGTCTGGGGGTGTGGGTGATTAGGAGCAGCGTCCTGCTTTATGTTCTCTGTTGTGCTCAGCAGCTGGCTGTTGTTAATGTCAAGAACACGAGTCTTGGTCATTTTACTGAGATGTGAAGTATCGCTGGGTTTGTTGTTGGTGGAGATGGAGTAGCTGTTCCAGCCCTTGGCCACCCTACCCTGTCGTGGGGTGTATGAGACCCGTCCGCCGGGCCGGCCTACACCCAATCTGTCGCCTGTGCCTCTGATTGACTGCTTGGAGAGGAGGGTCTTCTGGATATTCAACTGCTCCCTTTGAACCTCCATCTCAGCATCTTTGTGGATCTGGTCGATGGTCTTGGGACCCTGGTCTGCGCGCCTGGGCACCCAGTTATTCTGTCTGAGGTCCACCACATCCTGCAGCATGAAGCGGATCCTGGGGGAGGTCTTCCTCTCCTTGATGATCTTGTCCATCTGGTCCATGCAAGGCTTGGCCATCTGAAAGTCCATGTCTTTCCCAATGGTGGAAATAAGTGTACACAGAAACTCCATGGACTCCTCATCATGTTTTATGAGCAGCTTACTGATGATGCACTTGTCCATGGTCGCTGCCGTCAGCATCTTGAGCTTGAACAACTCCCCAATTAACTTAATGTTGCCCAAGGAGCACCTCCTGACCTTGTTTTTGTAATGGACCAGTTCCTCTTTGCAAAGCTGCTTCTCCTCCGCCTGGGCAGCATCCAGATTCCTGTCGAACTCTGCTTTGCAGCGGTTGAGAAACAGCCTGCGGAAAGTCACACAGACTCCTGGCTTATCTGCACTGGGGACCTCGAGTTCCATAAGGCAGTGGCACATGTTGGCATAGACCACAGAGAAGCTGGGCTCTGAGACTGCCTTCTCAAAAATGATGCCGATGACTCCTTTAAGCCTGCTCTCTGTGTTGATGGGGAGCTCCCTCACCTGCTTGGTCAGCTGTTGGAATCTCTGGGGCGTTAACTTGTTCAGGATGCCACGCAGTCTGTTGAACAGATCCTGGGTCATGGCCTCTGTGTTCTTCACCTCCTCACGCTGCTGCTTCTTGCCTGTAGGTGCCTTCCATGCCTCCTTGGCCTTGTTAAGCTGCACATCGACGGAGAGAGAGAAGTGACGACGAGGCTTGTCTCTCCAGCCTGCCTCTCCAAGTCCAAAGGGAGGCCTGAAATCAGAGCCACGGTCCATGACTACTGGTAGAGTCCTGGGCTTCAGATTTCCCAGAGGCCTCTTGTTAACTCTGTCCAGGATTACATCAGTGATGACTGGCAGACCCTCAGGTTTGTTCATGCTAGCTGAGATGAACTGCAAGCTCAGAATGAGAGCTCTGTCGTAAGTGATCTTCTCCATGATGTCCAACGTACAACTCCAAGTCAAGACCATCAAGCAGAAATGAGCATCTGCGTTGCAACCGGGGCCTTTTATGCGCGACGTTCTGGTTCTCAACGGCAACGCTTCGTTCTCGACGGACATTGGCTGTTGAATTTGAATGTCTATCAGCGCGTCCTATCAGCGCGTCGCCTGTGGGTCTCCCTGGGCAACGCGCTTAGTGTACAGGCTTTGTGTACACAAAGCGCGTCCAATGAGCGCGTCGCACCTGAGCGAAGGCAATTTGTGACACGCCCACATAGAGTTGGGGGAATTCCATAGAGTATATATATATAAGGGGAATTCCCACCGCTCAAGCAACCTACCGACCGTAAGTTGGCAACGTCAGTCCATCCCAAACTCACCAAACTCATCAATTCAAACTTCACAGATACATCAGTATCATTAAAATACAAATAACATTTACTGCATCAGCTGCATGTGTTCTGATGGACGTTATGTGCGTCGCGATGTCCTCTGTACTGTAGCCTACTGTGTAAGAGAATCGTATTAAATAAACTTTATTCAGCTGAACACTAGGCCTACTCTAACGTGAAATCAAAGAAACAATATTGTTCCATTGGTTTGAATATTAAATAAATTGATATTGTTTTCTGATTATCTGAGTTATTCAGGGTGTTATAAATAAAAAATAAAAACGATATAAACAGCTAAAATATCTGTTTTTATGTAAACAAACTTCGTCAGTCTGGCCTGGCTGGTGCCAAACGGTGACGTGTCGACACGTCAATAATAATGACTATTTCAAGATGTGGATAGATTTCTCTTTCATATCAATTTTGGCAGTCGTGATCACAGCGGCAGAACCACAGCTAATTCACCACAGCCAAGGCTCTGACCACAGCTAAAGCGACGCGGCCCCGTTTTGTTTGTCCATATTCACGTTCCGTAGTTGTACCAGAGCACAGTGCACCAACCAAAACAACATGGCAGCCTCCGTGAGCCACGCATGAGGAGTGGGAAGTTTAGCGATTTTCAGATATATAGTTATATACACGTGGAACTTTTTCCTAAATCATGTCTGGCCGACACAACAACAAACTGCCCAACAACCTGCCCCAGCTGCAGAACCTTATTAAGAGAGATCCACAATCATACGTGGAAGAGGTGGGTTTTTATTTATAGCTAACTGTTGAGTAGCTAATAGTGCTAGCGAATACTCTCGCTACCTTAGACTATATACTCTAAGCTCGCTACACACATTTGTACTCAGTAGTGAGTTCGATCTGAAGTTATATTTGTACAAGGTTTGTCAATTGGCCTGGTCTGACCAAATCCGTGTCTTGATCTCTTCACTTTTCCAGTTTCTACAACAGTATCGACACTACCAGTCCAATGTTCAGATCTTCAAGTTACAGCCAGGCAAGCCCAACAAAGTCCTGGCAGAGCTGGTTATGTTCCTTGCACAGGTGTGTGCTGGTATACTACTGCGCAAGGGTCTATTACATTGGTTCCATTTGTGTACTCGTATGTTAAATTAACACCTGTCATTTTGCATTGGGGTGCCAGAGAAAACGTATCTATTCAACTCCAAAATGTGGTGGACTTACCTGAACCTTTTTATTTCCCAGGTTGCACACTGCTATCAGCAGCAGCTGTCCACCTTCCCTCAGGATCTGACTGAACTGCTGTTGAATCATCACACAGTCTTGGAGCACGACTTGCGGATGGTGAGACAACACAACAGTACAGGACCCCATAAATTACAATAACACCATTTCATGGATTGAAGTTCTCAGTCGCCACGAGTCATTCGGATTCTATAGAAGCCAGCATGTCTTCTAAGTTCTAATGGAAGCATTTGAGTGACAATAAGCTAATCTACAAGCTCTCAAACTCTGAGAGCTTGTAGTTTAGGCTACAGGGTCCCGTTTTCTTATACTCCGGGGATGACATTTAACCCATTTTGACCTGAGATCAGATTCTAAAAATGTCTTCTACATCCTGACAAGTTTTCTGAAAAAGCTATGTTTCTATGTCAGTGGTTCTTCGATTTTTCAGAAATAGCAGACCTACAAGCTCGTAGCGCGCCACTCGGTGGCGTGCTATGAGCTTGTAGATCTGCTATTTTTCAATAGCTAAAGCATAACATAATGCTAACACCAAAAGGGGTTCCAGCCCAGAATGGGTTAAAGGTCGTAAGCTGGCATGAAACATTTTCCACTCAAGACATTAGTTTAATGTCGTCTTACAGTATGTATGTATATGTCGTGCTTTCTCTGTCAGACCCTCTGCAAAGCGCTGATTCTTCTGAGGAACAAGGACCTGATAAACCCCACTTCCCTGTTGGAGCTCTTCTTTGAGCTGCTGCGATGTCACGACAAACTTCTCAGACAGGTGAGAGCCTCGATGTAAACCAGAGCACCAACCAGCCATAGAATTATAATGAGCTCCACATTTTAATTTTCATGATTGATTATTTTGTGTCACTCTTTTCTCTGTGGGTTTGTGCTAAAATATTGACACATTACCAATTTTCCATAGGTAAAATTACCACTGTATTATGCTGTTTCCCTTTTTCGGTTTTTGACTTTTCTTTTTTCTTTGCCTCCACAGACATTATACACACACATTGTATCGGATATCAAAAACATTAATGCTAAGCATAAAAACAACAAAGTAAACACGGTAAGTAAACATGCTCACCTTTATGCATTTGTTCCCAATGGGCTAATTTACAGTATTTCGACCTCATTGTGCCTAATATTCATGTTTCAAGAGGTTTATCTTTACAACTGTACAGACCCAAGTAAAATTCTTGGGTTTCGGTTTCGGGTCCTCAACATTGTAGCAGAAATAACAACAGCAAGGCGATGATTAAGACTAACAATTGTAGTTATACATTTATCATGCTGTAGCACACTTTGACTGCCTTGAAGGTGTTTGTGTGCATGGTTTCTGCTTCTCTAAATATTATACTTGTGTATATATACAATGAGTGCACTCATCATATATAATTGATATATCATGCATTTGTTCCAGACTCTGCAGAACTTCATGTACACCATGCTGAGAGACAGTAACCCTATTGCATCTAAGATCTCTCTAGATGTGATGGCGGAGCTCTACAAAAGGAACATCTGGTGAGCCGCATGTCTTGTATTTGTGAGTCAGGATTTGACCCATTAAGACTAGGCAGATTCCACAATTGCCTTCTAAGTCAGTACTCGGTAGTTCTCAAACCTTTGAGATTTTTCAACATATTGTTGAAAACATATTGCATAGCATAGGACAACCTGGAAGGTCCAAATGTTCCGAAAGCGAATCAAAGAAACGGGTCCCGCACACGTCTGGAACTGGAACTTGCAAAACGGATGCTCTTTATTATTAATATCCCAGACAGTTTGTGAATAGCCCTTTCTGAATAGCCAACACTAAAATGACACGGATGCTTTCCCAGTTCTAACGAGTTAACCACATCCCTTTTTGGGGCATATAATAGAATATAGTAGCCGATCTACAATCAAGTATATAATGGGCCTTCAGTGGTAAAATGAGGTATGTAAAGGTGTTGTGCTCAAGAAAATACACATGAATGACTCATTGTGCTATGTTCTAGGAATGATGCCAAGACGGTTAATGTTATCACAACGGCGTGCTTCTCCAAGGTGGCAAAGGTAAGTCCTCATGATGAAAGCAAGTCCTTTTTCTACCAGATAAGGACTTCAACTGAACGCACCGTGTCTTCTTCCTGTGCAGATCCTTGTAGCTGGTTTGAAGTTCTTCCTAGGAAGAGATGAGGATGAGAAGAAAGACAGCGATGACGAATCAGAGGCAAGTAACATGGATGATTCATCGAGTTATCACTATACTGTGGTCCTTATCAAAGTAATATTAATACATTGCTTCATGCTTCTGTAGGATGATGGACCAACTGCCAGAGATCTGATGGTGAGGTACTCCACCGGCAAGAAAAGCTCGAAGAACAAGAAGAAAATGGAAAATGCCATGAAAGTCCTCACGGTACCTCAGATATTTAGCACAGGAGGCATGACTTGCATCTTTAATAGGCTTTGTTCAGACTGCAGGGAAATCTGATATTTTCAAGTGATCAAATCATATTTGTGTATTTAGAAATAGTTACTGTGGTAAAGATGTAACAACATAGGTATGAGTGATGCAGGATTTATACTCTGTTGTACGACGAAATATACGTAAGGCGTCAGCCTACATAAGATTGCAGATAACCGATGGAAGAATGCAGATTTGTCATCCTGCCCGCTCTAATCACGATGCAGAACATCTCCGTCACAACAGATATGCCGTCACTGCAGGCATTTCTAAATGTTTTCCAAAATGACACTTACATTGCATGGTCGTCATATGTCCAGACTCCAGTCTGACACATGTTTAGGAATAAGATTCTTAAACAGCATTTTTTATATGATTAGCAGAATTCAATTTCCATGTGTTATTTTGCTGTTCAGACTTGATAAAAGCAATCCGGTTCAAATCTGCATAGGCCAGAAATCTGATGTAGGCTGCCAGTCTGAACATAGCGTTGGCAGTTTCTGTTTTCAGTGTTTTTCTATACAAACGTATACTTGTACTTGTACGTATTTGCTAATTTTGCTTATGTATTCCTTTGAAAGAAACACAAGAAGAAACACAAGAAAGTGGAAGTGTTCAATTTCTCAGCGATTCACCTGATTCATGATCCTCAAGGTACGGTATATTGCACATTCATATCCACACCCGAAGATTGTTCACGGCCATTGTTGGCAAAATACATAACACTTACATCTGGCTTACCTTTGTTTTAAGATTTCGCAGAGAAACTCTTAAAGCAGTTGGAAGACTCTAAAGAGCGATTTGAGGTGAAAATTATGCTGATGGAGCTCATATCCAGATTGGTTGGAATTCATGAGGTAAGTTATGCAACGATCGGCCAGTTTGCACAGTTCTGGTCAAAGGGTTCACGTTATAGTTATCCATAGCAAATTATATAATGAATGTTTAAATGATCCATTTCTTTTTAGTTTGGTGTGAAAAGGAGGACCAATAACTAGTTAAAATTAATTTGTTAAAAAGCAAAAGTCAAATTGACAAGGTTGTTATTTTCTAGGCCAAAATGTTCAGACCATTTCAGCAGATGAAGCAGCATGCTACTGAAAAACACACATGAACAGTTGTCTTCTTGTGAAGCTACATTATGATAATTATTTTTTCATTGACAATTGCTACTTCTCCTCTACAGCTCTTCCTCTTCAATTATTACGCGTTCATCCAGAGGTTTCTCCAGCCCCATCAAAGAGGCATGTATACATATTTTATTCAGTACATTCATCCGGTGTTGACACTAGGGTGACAAAGCACCAGGCTTCAAGGCATTTCCAATGGAAGCCAGCGCTATGAAGATACATATTAACGCTTGTGTGACACGCAAAAAATGATCAAAGATCTGCGCTCTCAGGGGGCACGGTGGCACAGTCGCCTGATGGAGGGGGAAAGGAACTGGTCGGAATAATGTGTTCCTTCCACGCGCTACGTCCTCCCGGGGAAACTCCCCTCTGTCAGCTGAAAAGAAGCAGCTTGGACTCCTCATGCATAGAAGGAAGCATGAGGTCAGTCCGCTGCCCCCCCCAGGTTGGCAGAGGAAGTGTCAAGTTTCAACCAGACTTCCCATGTTTTCGTTATGTCATTATAGACAAACATTTTCCCCATATAATGAAAATGGTCCCATCTACGAGTTCAAAATGTATCGCAATGTATCGTCTGTTTGTTTGTTCTTTTATAGGGCTTAAGCAGTTAACGGTTCCCTGTGCTATTTAACCCTGACACTGTCATTTATGCAGTGTGGCTTGAGCAACAGCTACGACTCGGAAGCAACGTAGCTGACTTGACTACACTTTGTTGTTGCTGCTGCTAGTATGAATGCAGCAACGTGTGTAAGCATTTTATTTCGTTCTGATGTTCACATTTGTAAAATGTATTTCCTTGCCAGATGTGACCAAGATTCTCCTGTGTGCCGCCCAGTCGTCCCACCAGCTAGTGCCTCCCGAGGTACAGTAATATCAATATATACAGTATACACGGCACACTGTATATACACACAAAAAAATCAAACCCATTTCTCAAAGGATAAGTAATACACAACTGATAATTTCTGAGAACCATCTCGCAATAAGAAGGGGTTACCGTTAGTCAGAATTCCATGTTATTGCAATACATTTGCTAGCAACCCAGAGTGCATCCTCTATAAATTAGATTTTGTGTTTTCTTAGATTTGCACTGATAGCAGTGAAGTTCAAGGGAGCATCTATACATTTAGCCAGTGTATCACAGATGTCATACCAGAATGTTTTTACTTTTATACTTTGCCATTTGCCATGTACAGTGCAAAAATGAGCCATCTTCTGTACCACACTTAAATCATAAATCTTTTTTTTTTTAAAGATATGTCTTGGGGCTTTTTCATGCGTTTATTGATAGTGTGACAGGAAATGGGGAGAGAGGGGGGGGGGGGTTGGTAGTTGACACGCAGGGATAGGGACTCGAACTCGCAACACGCTGCCAGGCTGGACCACCAGCCCAGATGCCTGGACCGTATCTATGCAACTTTTGAGATGTATAATAGAGTTGGTGCTTGGTGGAGAAATGTTTGAGTCGTCTATACCTGGAATTAACAGTAGCAGAGAGGCTATCGCGACACAAATCAGACATTTCAAATCATTTATAGTAATATTTAAATCTGACAACCCTTTGACCTAAGCATTATAATCTAATGCTGTGAATTTATTTTCTACTTCCATTTTCTACTACATCTACAGACCATCGCACCTGTGATCATGACTATTGCCAACAACTTTGTGACTGAAAGGAATTCTGGCGAGGTGATGTGTGTTGGGTAGGTCTGTTTTAATTGTCACCAGTCATCAAGGTCTATACAGACCATTGATGAGTCATGACTGCATTCTTACTGGGGACGGAACGGAACCGTACGCAGCTAAATGGCTGCACCGACAATTCGGGGGAGTTACATATTTACTGTGTTTTTCCCCCTCTGAAAGCGAGGCAAAGGGCTGCGTAACCACATTTTCCCCTAATGTGGACAAATACAGCACTTGTGTTAAAGAAATTATTCACGTGCGGAGCTTACGCAACTAACAGCCTGTTTTTCACGGCTGCTGCATTTGCATACAATTGTTTGATTTCACTCATTGATATTGGCCTATAGACTGGTAGAATGTAAGGGTGATATCTAGATGTTACAGGAGATGTGCCCATAATTGTTCAAGAAATAATTCATTCAGCATGGAAAAGGTATAACAAATTAGTAACAAAGTTGTGGTGGACTAAGATCAAACTGAGTAATTATTTGACTATGCGGGGACAGCCCTACTGTAAACTGTGTCTTGTTATACCTTTGTAATTGATAGACTGCATTGAAATGAGAAGTGAAAGCAGACACAAGTAGCTGTTCTAAAATGCATGAATGCATAGCCTTAAGCCTTTTTATTTATTATTTACAAATGATGCCAAACCTTCTGACATGTTGTGACCTGTGTAGCATCAATGCCATCAAGGAGCTGGTAGCTCGTTGTCCCCTGGCCATGACTGAAGACCTGCTGCGTGACCTGGTGCTGTACAAGAACCACAAAGACAAGAGTGAGTCGTCCAATCGCTGCCATCATTAGGGTTGGGAAACGGAATCGGTTCCATCACATTTGGAACCGTTTCAGGAACCGGGTTTTTATCACACTGTCAGAGCTGGCATGACACTTCACGTCTGATATACAATTACACTACCGGTGGTTCTCCAACCTAACTCCGAGAGTGTACAAATACTTGGTTCCATTTGTACACTGTCAGAGTTACAGAGCGGTTGGGGTCCATTTGTACACTGTCAGAGTTACAGAGCGGTTGGGGTCCATTTGTACACTGTCAGAGTTACAGAGCGGTTGGGGTCCATTTGTACACTGTCAGAGTTACAGAGCGGTTGGGGTCCATTTGTACACTGTCAGAGTTACAGAGCGGTTGGGGTCCATTTGTACACTGTCAGAGTTACAGAGCGGTTGGGGTCCATTTGTACACTGTCAGAGTTACAGAGCGGTTGGGGTCCATTTGTACACTGTCAGAGTTACAGAGCGGTTGGGGTCCATTTGTACACTGTCAGAGTTACAGAGCGGTTGGGGTCCATTTGTACACTGTCAGAGTTACAGAGCGGTTGGGGTCCATTTGTACACTGTCAGAGTTACAGAGCGGTTGGGGTCCATTTGTACACTGTCAGAGTTACAGAGCGGTTGGGGTCCATTGGTACACTGTCAGAGTTACAGAGCGGTTGGGGTCCATTTGTACACTGTCAGAGTTACAGAGCGGTTGGGGTCCATTTGTACACTGTCAGAGTTACAGAGCGGTTGGGGTCCATTTGGAACCCCCTATAGGAGTCGTTAACCCATTTAGACCGCAGGACGTGTGGAAACGTCATAACTAATCCAACCGACGGAATGCTACACACGTCCTAGCGCTTTCATTGATATCAAACGAGAGAAAGATATAGCGAATGACAATCAGCGTTGTCATTCGCTGATTGTGTTAAAGGGAACCGTTAAGGAATCAGACCGTTAAGGAACCGGAATCGTTAAAATCCTAAATATTGATCCAAACATTTTCACTCATTTTATTTTTGCTTTAATCCATGTATTTGTCTAGATGTGATGATGTCTGCCAGAGGACTCATACAGCTTTTCAGAAACCTGAACCCACAGATGCTGCAAAAGAGAGACAGGGTGAGGAAAAAGTTTTTATTTTTTTACATTGTCACATGTATTGCTGTCTATCAATCGATCAAACGGCAAATAAAGTAAATTATGCATTTATAAATTGCGCCTTTCTCTGCTTGTGCGTCACATTCACCTGGAAACCATACTGCTCAACGGGCGCGCTTAGGGGTTCAGTGGCTTGCTCTTAAGGACACTAACGTGTAGCTAGGAGGAGCCGGGGATCAAACCGGCTATCTTCAGATTCCAAGACAACCTTTCTCTCTCTCGCTCTGTCTCTCTGTCCCGCACACACATACACTTTCTCAACTAATCCTGACTTAAACTGAACTGGTCACTTTGTCGTCTAGGGGAGACCAACAGAGGCATCGGCAGAAGCCACGATTCAAGACTATGGACACCTGCAAGCTAAAGACTACATCCCTGGAGCGGAGGTCCTGGACGTGGAGAAGGGAGAGGATGGTATGGAGCTGTTCATGATATACTGTGTTATGTTAATCCATTAAAACCAGAAAAGCATCCATGTCATTTTAGACAAGCATTATTTTATACATATGACATATTCAGAAAACGTAGGACATTTTGTAGAATCGGCCTCAGGCCACGAAGCTTTGCACAAACGTCATGCGAAACCCACCATAAACATGCAAAGTCCCCACAATAAGCTAAGGTCAGTTAGGCCTTCAGGATAGCCCAGAATCTGTCTCTTGAGTTCAGGCCGCTCAGCATACATTCTCAGAAACCGTAGTTCAGGTGGTACAGTGACCGCCTGGGCATCGGAAGGTTCCTGGTTCGATCCCAGACACTGAACCCCCAGCTGCTCCCGATGAGCTGATTGGTGCCTTGCATGGTTTCCTTCACTGTCACTGTGTGAATGTATTGAACATTGTAAAGAACTTTGGACAAAGCCTCTCAATAAATATGCCATTTACCATTTAAGTTTATACGGCTTAAGACCTTAAGTGGTTAAAGAATGACTTCTTTTTTTTCAAACTTCCAACAGATGGTTGGGAAAGTGCCAGTATAGGTGATGAGGATGAGGATGGTGAATGGGTGGACGTTCATCACTCCTCTGATGAAGAGACCGGAGAAATGGTGAGACTGAACACACCGACTAGACCTCTGTTTCCCAAAACCACTTTTGGGTCGCGGATACATTTTTATGGGTCCCTTTGTTTAAATTTTTGTTTTAATTAGTTTTTTTCAGTAATTTCATGAAATTCCATAAATTAGAAAACAAATGTTTAACCCATTTTGGGCGGGAACCCCTTTTGGTGTTCTAAACATTATGTTATATAATTTAGCTATTGAAAAATAGCAGATCTACAAGCTCATAGCGCGCCACCGAGTGGCGCGCTACGAGCTTGTAGGTCTGCTATTTTTGAAAAATCATGAAAATATTTATTTCAGAAAACTGGAGGATTTAGAAGATTTTTTTTTAAATGTTGAGGTCAGGCCTGAATGGGTTAAGCTCTACCAGCTTTAACTAGTTTGGGTCTCTTGACCTGAAAGGTTTGGGAACCACTGGACTAGACTATGAGCTCCAACCTGGGCTAATAGTTGTTTGAAGAGCATGATGACATTTCTTTGTCCGCTCTCTAGGCAGAGAAGCTCCAAACCATACCAGTTGAGGAACGGAAGGTTAAAGCCGCAGCGGTCAGCGGCAGCAGGCTCCTCACTCAAGATGATTTTAAGAAGATTCGACTTGCCCAGATGGCTAAGGAGGTCAACAATGCCCCCGGCAAGGGCCAGAAGAGGCAGAACGTTGACCTTGATGATGAGGACGATGCCAGGTTAGTGGGATATATCATTTATATATATATATTAGATGAACTGTGATGTTTTATGCATGCACTTTTTCAGAGGATTTCTAGGCAAGAAAACCTTATCTGAAACAGTAGAAATTGCTATAGGATCAGCGTGCGTGCGTGTGTGTGCACGTGTGTGTGTGTGTGTGTGTTCGTGTTTTCTGGTGGGTGTGTGAATAAAACTTAACTGTATGGTAGAGTATGTTAACCCATTGATGCCTGGTGCAACCTATACGTTGTTCTACCCTTGATGCCGGCGCTCTCTCTGTGTCTCATCAGCTATTGTTATAATTTAGCTATTGAAAAATAGCAGATCTACAAGCTCATAGCGCGCCACCGAGTGGCGCGCTATGAACTTGTAGGTCTGCTATTTTTGAAAAAACATAACCATTTAAAAAAATAATGAATCAAAATTTGAAGGTTTTCAGAAACCTTAGGTCAGGCCCTAGAAGGCGTTCCCAGATTCAGCCTCAGGTATCAATGGGTTAATACAGTATACCAGTGGTTTTCAACCAGTGGTCCGGGGACCACCAGTGGTCCTTGAGGGGAGTCCAGGTGTCTTATAGATCTTTTACTCTTGAGAGCGTATAATGAAAGAGTTACATTATTGTTAAACATCTGCTGCCTGTAATCTCTCCTAATACCAACATCAATACAGCATGGAATTGTGGACAAAATCGTATCCAACGACAACAAAATATTCTTAATTTTGGTTCCGAGAGACTACTATATCTCATTAAATGGTGGTCTGTGGCTCAGAGATGCCAATAAATAATGGGCCTTGATATGAAAAGGATTGAAAACCACTGCTGTATACTGTAACTGACACAACTACAGTGGTGGTCTACCCACTGTGCTCTTCTATATTGTGAAACTTAGACCCTGGTCTCAGGTAGGACATTACTTGACAAGTAGTATTACATGTAAGTCAAAGGGCAGTTGTCACCTTTCCAGGTGTCCTTGTTTAGCTTAGCAGTAGATATAGTCTACTTTAAATATGATTTTAATTCCCTGATATTAATAGGTGGACTTTGTATGACCATGTATGACCAACATTTAAAATGTTATGACACACTTTTCAGAGGGGAGATTTTGACTTTGAGGGATATTGAGAAACTACACAAGAAACCAAAACCAGACAAGGAAACAAGACTGGCAACAGCAATGGTAACTATATATTTGTCATTTTGTTATTTGTATAATAATTCAATTCAGTGCATAATTAGGTCACGTCACTGTAAGGGATCATGCTTATGACAGCTTAACAATTTTCAAACTGGCCTCCATATTTTGGGCATAGGCGAAAACTATTTCTCGCGAAAATAGACTAATTCCAAGTTCACAACGTGCCGCAACGCATTTTGAGCTTGTAGAGATTGGTCTGTCTGTACAGACCGATCTGTAAGAATCGTGCAGTAGTGCTGCACGATTCTTGTTCAGATGTGAATCTCGATTTTCCTCCACAAGAATTGAGATCACTATTCTCACACCATTCAAATTTTTTCCATGAAAATATTGATTGTCTTTAGCCTGTAGCTGCTGAACATTACTACATTCAAAATGTGCCACCTGAAACCAACTACTGTGGCTTTAAACAGACAACATCAAAGTGCTTGACTTAAACCTCTCTTATAAAGTCTCTCTCTTGTAGCAAAAGCATAAGAGTAACTAAAATGAATTGGACAGCCAACTAATACTGCACGATCTCATAGTTGTCTAGATCTAGATCTTTTTTCGATTAATTGTACAGCAGTATTTATTGTAATGACCTGCCATCTTCTCAGGCTGGGCGAACGGACCGTAAGGAGTTTGCTAAGAAGCATAGCAAACTGAACCCGTTTGCTAGCACCAGCAACAAGGAGAAGAGGAGGAAGAAGAACTTTGGAATGATGAAATACAGCCAGAAGGTTCGGACCAAGATCAAGCGCTCCTTTAGAGATAAACAGGTACATCAACAAGAATGGATTCTGCTCTGCATTTTGCTACTTTTACTTGGAAATATACTGCCGGTAATGTTGCTTTGATTGCAGTGTTGTTTTCGTCGACTAATACTATGACAAAAAATGTGTCATTACGACGACATCAAGGCCCGCCAAAATACATTTTAGTCGACTAAATCTACAGTTGATTTAGTCGACTAAAATGTATTTTGGCTAGACTAACACTAAAACATTCCAGGTGACTAAAGTGTGACTAAAACTAAACTATTCAAGAGACTAGAGACTATCTTGCGCCACCCCTTATCCCTAAATGTATTTGTCATTTTTTACTATTTTTTTAAAACAGTTCAACTAGCCAGTCTACAATTCTACACCGACACTGTGAGCTTGTAGATCAGCTATTTGAATTATTTTAAAATGTTTTGAAATAGTAAAAAATGGCAAATAAGTTTAGCGGTAAGGGGTGGCACAAGATATAGCTGTATGACGAAATCTAAAATTTGCTGTCAAACTCAACAATGTTTGATTGCCAAAACATGTCAACTGTCCTCATCCAGATCGATCTGCGAGATGCACTGATCAAGAAGAAGAGGCAATACAAGTAGGAGATCTGGAGATGACCACGTCACCTTCAAGACCAACATTAACATGATCTCATGTTGTGTACGTTATAAACCTATTAACAGATGTTACATTGTATTCCTTGCCTTTACACCATGCTGAAATAAATAATTTGACATGTAATAATATGTCCTATCTGTCATATAATTGCTAATACATGTTTACGTATTATCTGAATCTGCACCCAGCAGTATATTCTTGAGCCGATCCCTTGAACTGTAGTAGTCCACAACAGTCATATATCTCCTGCTCTGGCACAATTTCTGCCTCGGCCGTCTCAATGTCTTTATCATCCTAAGATAACCGACTCCATGTATGTACGGCAGGGGTGGGCAACTTTGACGATGGAGAGGGCCACTATATTATATACAAAGGAGGAAATGGCCTTTATTAAAACGAGGCAAATGCCAACATGTTTCGACCTCGAAGCATGTTGTCCCTTTCTAATTTCAATTAAGGCTTTTGCCCCCTTTTTACGTGGTTGAGGCCTTGATACAAGGAATGTTCAGCTGTTTCAGTACCCCCTCTGAGTGTCCACTCAGACTTGAGAGCAGAACTGGCCAGTCCCAGGTGTTTACAGAAATGTGTAGCCAAGCTCAACATCCATAAAATAAGAGGGATTTTGTTAGAACGGTTCTTGAGATATGCAAAAGGCAGATACACACTCACTCTGAATTTAAAGACGGGTGACTTCATCTGCATCTGCTTGTTTCAAGTGTGCAAATTATCTTGTGCTTTCCAATCTAAAACCCGAAACCATGTATTTAAAACGGTAATCATCAACATCATATTGCGTGGATGTATTATCTTGATCCAAAAGTTGTAAATTCAATAGACCCTTCCCTCTATTAAGGCCAGGGTGGTTTGTGATGATACGGTGGAATTACTCTGAGAACAAGTTGACACCAGCTTTGCAGTATCACACCGTACGACAGGTTTGAAGTTTATTCATATACATTCGCAGTCGTAGGTGACTGGAAGATATGAGTCAATATTAAATGATTGATTGCGATTGTTAGATAAATTCTGACATGTTGTTTACACGTCATGTCAAGTTGGCCACTCCATCATATTCTGTTGGACAACACATAGAACTTTGCGCCCAGACCGTGTTCCATATAGGTCATATTTTGTCATCTTTCCCTTTTATCATCATTTCACTCATAGCCTACTGCCTGTTTACACAGGATTGTTCATCTTATCCTTTATATTATTTTATCATATTTATATTATGGATTTCCTGACGCCACATTCAGATTTAATATCTTATATCTGGTTGACTCCTTATTCGGTCTCCAGTCAAGTTAACTCGCATACTGAGAGGCCTATTTTGATTTGAGACATGTATTTGACCTTGGTGCCTAGTGAGAAAGTAGATGGGAGTATTTCTCTCTGTCGAAAGAGTTCACAGCTAGCAGGGAAAGAATGTTATCTTCAGGTTGCCATAGCAACGCCAGCCTCTGTGCTTTCCCGGTCTATGGCCCTCAATGACGGAACCAAGAAAGATGTCACGATACCAGTCTCATCATCCATGTGCTGGTCCAATGAGCGCTCGACAACCAGCGCCACCGTGGGATATTGCGGATATGAACTATTTACCAGCCAATGAACATTTATCAACAACTGACGTGATCTACAGTATTAATGCCTGGGACATACTGTGAAGGGGAGTTCAGGTTCAGTTCGGATCCATATTGGAACAATTGAATACTCTAAATTATAGTGATGTATTGTGCTATTATTATTATTATTATCTGAACCATGTAGCACATTCTCTATGTAAATTGACTTTATTACCTACTAAAAATTACAGTTAAAACCTTAAACTTCCTCTCAGAACTTTATTTCGTCTGTCTCCTAATTCGTTTTTAAGGTATCCTTCTATTTTTTATGGTACCGTGGCTGTCATTCAAGATTTAAAGGGCTAATCACTCATTTTTAAGGTAAATACAGCACGGTATTTGGTCTCCCTGCTGGGTTATTGAAGGTATATATATTTACAGTCCTTTCTAATTAGCATTTCAGAATAGATATCATTTATTTTTATCCATTAAATGGCCTTTCTCGCCATCTTTCCAACAAATTGGTCTTCGATCCTTTCCTTAACTTAAATTTATGTAACAGCGATAGACTGTCTATGCTAGGCAGAGTCCTAAAGGGAAAAATACATACAGTAGTACAGTACTGTGCCTTATCTATGTTGTACTTCCTGTGTGTTTGGGTCTGCAGTACTAGAATGTAGGGCATTCACTTCTAGTCTTTTTTACTAGTTGCCTAGTTTACTAGTCGACTAGTTGTTTAACTACCTATTATGTAAAAAATAAAATAAATTAAAAAAAATATTTGTACATTGAAAAACTGTACATGGTGACTATAACTATAATCTACCTGATCTTGAGGCCTACAAAATCGCGAAAAAAAATTATTTTATTTTTTTCTTATCAACTAGTCAACTAGTACCAACAAGGTCGACTAGTTGCTTAATGCCCTAGAATGGACTGATTGCAGTTCAGTACAGAATAGATACTGGTAGGCAACTACTTGAGTTGCGTTGCAAACCAGTCTTTGGAACTACTGTTTTGTCTACTCTGAGCAGCAGTCACTTAGTTACACTATTAAATGGCAAATGTGACATTGTGGCATTAACTAACCCTAAATCATAGTGTATGACGTCACTAGTTCTCAACATGGGGTCCAGGGACCTTGAGGAGTTACAGGCCTATAACTCGGTGTACAAATGGAACCAAGGGTCCACTTGGTTCCATTTGTGTAACTCTTATTAGTTAAATTATGGACTGTTCAGTGTGGATTGGATTCCCCCACTATGGATCAAAATCATGGGGTTCTAATGCATTTCAAACTGGCGATCCTTGAAATTCAAAGGGTTAAGAATCACTGCTGTAAGTAATAAACACCCAGAAGGGTTAATCCGATTGGTTTCCAGTGGCAACGTGCATTCCACAGCACCGGGCGGAGGGAGTAGAACATGGCAGGCTGAAGAATGCAGAGAGAAGCCTGGGCAAGGAGGAGGATCCTGTGTTCCCTTTGAGATCCCCATCGCAGTCGTGTTAACTTATTATTATTACATTATCACCCAACCTGACCACGATGAACAACAGCAGCAGCAGCAGTGGATGGCCCAGTACGTCTGGGAACGGATCACTAGGGGTCGACCTCGGGGGAGACGGAGGCCTCCACAAGGCTCTCAGCGTGGTCCTGACCATCATGCTGGGCATGGTGGTCTTCTCCCTGGGCTGCACCGTGGAGGCGTCCAAGCTGTGCTTCCACCTGCGCCAGCCATGGGGAGTCCTCGTGGGCCTGTTTTGCCAGTTTGCTCTGATGCCCTTAACGGCGTATCTGCTAGCCACTGGTTTCAGTGTGCAGCCTGCCCAGGCAGTGGCCATCATCATCATGGGCAGCTGTCCAGGAGGGGTCATCTCAAACATCATCACCTACTGGATGGATGGAGACATGGACCTCAGGTAGCCTACAGAGCCAACGTCAACCTTTCACACACGTCTTGTTTTGCCGTGTAACGATTTTTTTGGGGATGTTGTGATATGGCATAAGTGTCTTTTCCTGTCGTTTTTCCTTTTCCTGGCTTTAGTCATTTAAGTATTTTATACTTTCAAAAGTAGATTTTCAGAAATGGCACAAATAGATCTACAAGCTCACAACACAATGTGGATCTGCTGTTTTTGAAAGATGTTGAATTTAAAAGAAAAAAATGTATAAATGTCTTTCATCACAATACAATGTTATCGTCACAATATCCATATTGTCAAAACAAATTGTAATATTTCACTTTGTCCATGTCGTCCAGAAACTAGAATCTGTTTATTGGTAAGTAAGTGCACAATCAAGGACATACAGAATGTGACCAGTATCTTTACACGGGCCCTGAGGGTCAGCCATATCATCAGTCTCTAGTGCTTTGCCATCTATAATGTTCTCTTACCATGTACTACTGTACTATAATAGAATGAGCAGAGGTGGAACAAGGTCTAATTCAAAGGTATCTATGCCTGTTTAATATGTGAAGGCAGATCAGTCCGTAGGTAACAAATATTATTGATGCAACCTGTATTTCTTGGGAAATGTGTCCTATCTAGCAGTGTTCATTTTTAGTTTTTATTTATTAGGTTATCTTTTAGGCAAGTTTTAAGTGATTTTGTTGACAACTTGACAGATTTAATTTGGCAGGTCTTAATGTCATAAGATAAAGGAGCGTCGTAATGGCAGATTTACACTTGGTTGCATGCTGAAAATAGCCAATGTACAAGGTCACAACGCGTCACGCTGCGAGGTGTTGTGAGCTTGTAGATCTGCTATTTTGAGAGCGCAACACCCGAGCGCAACCAAACATATTTTGTCTTTTAGTTCTACTGGATCTCTTCTCCACAAGCCCCTCTCTAACATATTAGTTGTCAATATATTTAGTTTTAGTTTTAGTCAGTGAAAAATGGTTGTCGACGAACATTAAAACCCATTTTGTACGGGAACCCCTTTTGGTGTTTTAACTAAGCATTATGTTATACTTTAGCTATTGAAAAATAGCAGATCTACAAGCTCATAGCGCGCCACCGAGTGGCGCGCTACGAGCTTGTAGGTCTGCTATTTTTGATTTTTTTTTTAAATGCGGCACAAATCTTTGATTATATATTCTTTCAGAGCGAACGTTTTTTTTATTTCGACGTCAGGCCTAAATGGGTTAACACTGTTTCCTAGCAGGTGCTTGTGTTTGTTACTGATGTATTGTTATTCCTCTCTTGTAGCATCGTCATGACGAGCTGTTCCACGGTGCTCGGTCTGGGCATGATGCCACTCTGTCTCTATGTTTACACTCATGGCTGGGTGGAGGCAGGACACATTACAATTCCATATTTGAACATGGGTAGGAAATATGGTCCTTATTCTCCATACTTTTATAATTAATTTTATTCTAGCCTTCTGGAGTTTCCTGTGCGGTCTCATGGAAGATGTTAACTATTATTGCATCATCCTGTATTGGTGTTTTGGTCAGCATACATCTAATTATTGAAGAACATGGCTGTTGAACTTGTCAGCAGTCAAACAATGAATACCGGTACATTTTCAATTAATTAACATGAATAAATACAACATGGGTTGAGTCGTGACATCAACCTATGAATAGCACTGCTGCTAACTGGGCCATCAGAATTATACATTTCGAAAGCAATAAGCTGTGATCACTTCTATACTTTTGATCTGCCCTAAATAGTAAATACCACATCAAATCCACGTGGATCAGTTGGAAAAACAATTCCCTCCAAAACCCAATGCTTGGAACTAACTAACTGTATAACCAACTAACTAACGTATAAACTAACTAACTAACTACAGTAACCAACTTCTGTAGCTAACATTGTGTGTAAGCAAGGAGTGATGGAATCCTTAAATGTGATCATTTCGGTTTACAGTTCTTTATTATATATATTTTTTATTGTTGAATGTATAGGCCTTACTCTTCTCACCCTGGTTACACCTGTGGCCTGTGGTGTTTATGTCAACTACAAGTGGCCTGAAACAGCGAAAACTATATTGAAGGTACTGTATTGTCCATGCCATTCAATCTATACTGCTTTCACCATGACAGATTTTGTATTTCTCTGTAATTTGACTGGGGATGAAGGTGGTTTCTGTTACCATTATTTCCCCCATGCTTTCAGGTGGGGTCTGTGGTTGGAGGTCTTCTGCTGCTCGTGGTGGGTATCGCCAGTGCTCTGCTATATAAAGGTTCCTGGCATGCAGATACTTCAATCCTCATCATCGGCTCCGTCTTCCCGCTCATTGGCTACAGCGCTGGCTTCATCATCGCCGTCATTCTCAGGCAGCCATGGCAGAGGTGAGAAGGGACAGGTGGTGGGTGTACTCGAACAGTCTTATGTGTCCAATGTCAATTCTATGAGACAACTTCCAAGCGTAACATAAAGAGTCTAGGGAGTATAAGTACAAATAATAAGTACAAAGCGGGCTTATTAAAGTACATCTCTTCTATCAAAAACATTACCTCACATATTTAGGAAACCACAGGTCAGTTTACCCCCCCGTGTCACTCCTACATCACTTGAGTATAGTTTCAGACCTTGTAGGAAAGATGTTATGGCAAATGTATAGCTACTTTGTCGTAAGACCGTGTCGCTCCCTGAGAATAACGCTTATCGTATATATAGATTTTGGTATTGTCTATCTTTAACTTCAAATTCACACTGGTGTTTCCAGGTGTCGGACCATAGCCATGGAGACAGGAGCCCAGAATGTTCAGATCTGTTCCACGGTGTTGCAGCTGTCCTTCCCTCCAGAGCAGCTGCTTCTAATGTTCACCTTTCCCCTCATATATGGGACCTTCCAACTGCTGAATGGCCTCCTGCTGGTCTCAGGTGACATTACAAGAAAAACATGCATATTAAAGTACAGGTTAGAAATAACTGAAACCACTTGATCCTTAGCATCCCCATTCGGGGGATGAACATTTGCCAAAATGGCAGATCCACAAGCTCACAAGCATGTGGACCAAGTGCAATCCTACGATTATAGCATAAATTGCCTGGTTGTATGTCTTGTTTATTCAATCTCTACCTATCTGGTAGTATTTTTATAATTATGATTCAAACCATGCCCAGTGTCACACTTGAGTGAGGGTAGTGTGTGCACTAAAGGCACTTGATTCAAGACTCAAAGAAATTTCAAGATACTCAAGATACTCAAAATAGTCCGAGTCCAAAAACAAACGTGACAACTTCTCTTTCTTCTCAAAGCTTCCTTGGCCAGAACCAGGAAGCACTGTGGTTAACAAGACACAGGTGTCAAACATTTCTCAAACATGATTACTCACCTTAAATAATAAAGGTGAGACTTAAACCCAGTGTTGTGAACCTAATTTTACAGAATAATGAAACACAATTTAGAGGAGGAACACAGGAAACAGTCTATATCATTAGTAAAATGAGTCGGTGGCAGGGTAATCTGCCACACCCAGTTGAGCACCCTGTGAAGCTTGGTGGTTCCTTTATATTTAAACAGTACAGTAGCCTATATCTCTAACAATCAGCTGACATTGTGGGTTTGTGTTTGTTTTTTTCCAGTGTATCAGATTTACAAACGGACATACCTGAGGAGAAAACCTGATGTCTCTGAAACCAACATGGCTTTTGAAATCGATCCCCAGCCTGTTTCCTCTTCAACACCAAACAATGGCTCCATACTTACACCAAAATCAAAGTCAAGCTCATAGCAAGAGACACTGTAAGAAATCATTCCGTGCACCAGGACTTACTGTCAGTAAATCACATAAATCACAGACGGTATTAACCTCTTTCAACATGGTGTAACTATTTTGTTTGTTTTCTCGTCTGGAGAAGTCTTGTCAGATGATTTGTGGTTTGTCCGAAAGCGTCTTTCCAACTTCCCTTTCTTCACCATCTATTTCTAGAACAACTGGTTGTTGATGGCACATGACAAGGCACGGCTTTAAGGCCTGTTAAGCACCCTAGCTCTTATCATTATCTAAGTGTAGACATCCTATATTAACTGCCTGGTTGTTGAAGAAGGTTGTTGAAGGGAAGGGTGTTCCCCATTGCTGCAAAGGCTTTGCACTATACATAGGTGAGAAGCTCCTTGGCTTTATCTTATTTTGTGTTTTTGTGTTTGTTCCTTGCCAGTGTCTATCACAATGTTATGCCTATATGTCTGTCTGTCTGATTGATTGATTGAATAGTTTATTGAACATAAATGTAAAAACAGCAGTGCAGTCAAACACAAAATTCAACATCATCAATAACAAACAAAACAATGAAAATCATTTCCGGAAAAAAATAAAAACTGAATGTACAGAGTGGGGGGGAAAGGAAGGGGGGGGGATGGGGTGGAAGGGTCATTTCCTCTCCTGTGGGCCTGCTGAAAGGTGACTTTTAAAGCCTGATAAATAATGAAAATAGGCTAGCAATTGGTTACATAGGCTACAAATACGACACTTGCCTACAGTATGCTGGTGAAGTGGCGGCCCAAACAACCAACATGGGTTTACTATAATATTCAACAGATAAGAAGCAACCGTATAGTAAACTTGTAACTGTTGGGCTGATTCTCACAAGTCACAACAGCAGACATTTTGATTGCTTTCCAAAAAACAATATCTATTCCCCATGATGCTTCGAAAACGCATACACAAACACTAAACACAATTTATTCTACAGTGTACTCATGTGTTTACAGTTAAACGTTTAACTGTCATTATGTTGTCTAATGTGAATTCTATTGCACATGATGTGCATATCTCCAAAATGCCTCTAGTTAACTGAGTTTATGGAACCACAGCCTACTTGAGCTAGAGGTTAGAAATCGAATGCAGCCTTGTAATGGTACTGTATTACCTCATAAAAGTGGTTAGAAGTAAGCTTGTGGTTGAATTTGGCTTAAGTATCCGTATAGTGTATCAAATCTAAATCCACGGGTGTACAAAGCTGACCTTGAAGCATTTTATTTTATTTTTATATTTATCTGATTTATTTTCCTTTTTTTTACTAAACTTGCGGAAAGTTACTTGTAGTTACGTTTATGATACAATAATGGTCTCATCCTACTATAAATGCACCATGTCTCTGTCTGTGTGCGTGTGTGTAGGGTTGTAATGCACGTAACTCCTAAATCCCCTCACCTGTGCAATTTCCAGCCTCTGCCTCAGCCAATTGATTGCCATGGCAACCCCACACCTGACAATTGATTAGCCTACTTAACCATTCCACTTGTCAGTTTGCCCTCTTCACACACAGGCATATACAGTCAGAGATCTCCATGTGGGACACAGACAGACAGTTAAAACGGGTGCTATGACAAGTTGACAACGGGTATTATTAGGTTCCCAAGTTGCATCGTTCTTTCTCGCCCCCCTAGTGGCGAAAAATAAAAATTCTGGGAACTCAGATTATTCTCAAGTAGGCCGATGGGCACGTACAGGTCTAGTCCCAATAATGTACTTACTTTTTATATCCATATTTAATGAGTCTTTATTTAATATGCAGTGATTAAAAAGTGATTTTTGAAAATGCCAAATTTTACATTTCTAAAGTTAAATAAACTAACATGTGATTCATTTAATGAGTCAGTTGTCTCAACATGGGTCAGTTTAATTATTTAATTTTTATACTCAAGGATGCTAGAAAATAAAGTCAAAGTAACAATATTGTAAAGCTGCTGCATGTCTGGGGATGAACGATGGTTAATAGAGTGCAAAGGTTTGTCACCAAACTCCACACATGATGGAGTTCAGTGGCAAACCGTTACCTGGCACTGAGCCAGTTCATACAGGCACACTGTACCTTTGCTCTGATCACATAAAGGACATTACAATGAGCCAGGTCATACCTCTGTTTTGATCATTATGTAAGGGCATTGCGCACATTACAGTACATTCACTACAACAGGGAGGACAACAACATGAACCGAGGATGCATCCTTTATGTAGCCCTTCATCTGGTGACCGTGTCCTCAGCCCAAGATGCCCTCAATGACCGTAAGTATTATTATCCCATTCTGGGCGGGAACCCCTTTTGGTGTTTTAACTAAGCATTATGTTATACTTTAGCTATTGAAAAATAGCAGATCTACAAGCTCATAGCGCGCCACCGAGTGGCGCGCTACGAGCTTGTAGATCTGCTATTTTTTTTAAATCGTTAAAATGCGGCACAAATCTTTGAATATATATTATTTCAGAAGACTTTTTTGAGTGGTGCAACCACAGTACCAATGTTTAGAGTACCAATAGGGGGTGCTGTTGCACCACTCGCTTCAGACTGGTCTGATTTGTTTTTATTTCTATGTCAGGCCTAAATTGGTTAATATCTCTCTCTGTCTGTCTCTCACTCGCTGTATACTTGTCTCTCCAGTTGTCTATTTCCTTTGTGTGTGTGTGTGTGTGTGTGTGTGTGTGTGTGTGTGTGTGTGTGTGTGTGTGTGTGTGTGTGTGTGTGTGTGTGTGTGTGTGTGTGTGTGTGTGTGTGTGTGTGTGTGTGTGTGTGTGTGTGTGTGTGTGTGTGTGTGTATATATATATTTCCTAATGTAAGACTGTTTTGATTATAATATAGTATAATGGTGTGCAATGACTTATTTCTGTATTTGTAATATAAAACCATCTATGACGTACCTGGGTCTTGTGCATTGCACAAGCTGGACATGCATGGAGATGCTGTTGTTAATATATCATTCCTTGAGAGACTTTATGGGCCAGGATAGTAAACTGAATGGCAGTCATGTGACAATTGTAATTACGCTTTGATGCTTTACGTTGCAGATTTCCTACCAGTTCAGTGCATTACATTGCACATTCCTTGTTCTGTATCCTGGAACTACAGTTCAATGAAGAAGACACTCAGGCTAAAATCAGGCTTCCTAAAGCATGGGTGTTGATTTTTTCTTTTTTTACATGAACCACTTGGACCCTAGAATCCCTATTCTGCATGAGGGGAAACATGAGCCGAAAATAGCAGATCGGCTATTTTCAGCAAAGAGGTTTGGTGTAGAGGTAGCTCTGGTCCATGGCTCTAATGCCTTCAAAGAGGTTTGGTGTCGAGGTAGCTCTGGTCCATGGCTCTAATGCCTTCAAAGAGGTTTGGTGTAGAGGTAGCTCTGGTCCATGGCTCTAATGCCTTCAAAGCTATGGACCAGAGCTAGTGTAGAGGGGAAAAGGAGCAGACCAAGTACAGAGTCAACATTCAGGTTTACTTAGAAGGATTAAGCCAAGTGGTTTAAAGTTTTTTTTCAACCAAGGTTCATGTTTTAGGTTGTTATTAGAGAAAGTAAAAGATGATAGCTATTTTTTTTCTTTTGTTTTAGCCATTTGCTCGAATTCCCCTGCCCCCTGTCAAAAAATCATTGCTAAAATGATGATGAATGAAAGAAAGCAGTAAATGAAATAATAATAACTCATCTTTTACTTTCTACAACCTTAGGCTAAAACATGAACCTTGGTTGAAAAAAAACTAAAGTTGTCCTTTAAATGACTATCTTTACTGTCGAACAAGTCTGCTATGAAATCTGCAACACCAGTTTATATGTAGTTGGGGGTCCCAGACTCCCCGTTTCATCTCTCTCTCTCAGCTATAAGGGGTCCTTGGCCTGAAAACTGTTAGAGGCCCCTGTCCTAAAAAGGAATCTATGCGTCTTCAAGTGACATTTGTGAGAATGTCACTTGAATTTTATCAAGAAGGAAAGTCTAAGAGACAGGCTCCATTTGGTCCATAACTGTCAATCATTTACTGGTATCTGGGGACCCCATGGAACCCCCCCAAGGCCCTCTGAAGGACCCCAGACCCCATGTTGAGAAGCAGTGGTCTACCTCCGTATCTCCCTTGTGTTCTGTGTTCCAGGGTTGATCAGTGGTGGAAGGTGGCAACCCGCCGATGCATCCAACGCCTCTCTGGCCCAGACAAACACCTCCCACTCTCTTATTGAGGGTTTCACCTGTCTGGGTCTGTCGGTCATTGGCTTCGGTTCCGCCCTGGTGCCGGTCAAAAGTGTAGATACCGGAGATGGTGACTGCCTCATACTACATAATGTATACTCAATGAAATTATGAAAATCAACAACCATAATTGAGTACCACAGACGAAAAACAGTCTAAGTCCAAATTTCAGACTGACCCCTCCACGAAAAGGCCTTGTTGTCCTGAACCCTTATCTATCATTTATATATTATGGATCAATAGTGTGGACTTAGACTGTTATTCGTCTGTGGTACTCAATTATTAAGTGCACTTTACCACACCAAAGCAAATCAGCATGTTGTCATTTTTTTGTATCAATTCCCATTGACTGCTATGTATGAATATGGGTTGTAAATATAGACTGTAAAGGGGTTGCCCTTTCTGCCCTGACAGGTATGTTCTTCCAGTTTGTCTTCTGCAACACTCTGGCTCTGGAATCTCTCCTGGTGTATGTCATCAGGGGCTGCCCTGATATCTGGGCCTTGAGCATGGTCGGAGGTTTCCTCTTTGCCGTAGGTCAGTGATTCTCAAAGGGGGTCCGGGGACCCCCAGGGGGTCCTTGAGGGAGTTCCAGGGGCCCCAGCTAAATGATAGTTATGAACCAAATAGACCCTTTTGGGTCTCTAACTCTGAGAGTTAAATTGACATTGATTTTACTGTATAAATTAGGGTCCCAGAGATATAAATGCCATTAAATGGGGGTCTGTAGCCAAACCGTGGGTCGTTGAAATTAAAATGGTTGAGAATCACTGCTGTAAAAATATTCTCTTATGGGGGTCCCTGGCATCTTTTCAAATGGGGGTCTGCGGGCTAATAAATGTCAATTTAGGGGTCCTTGATATGAAAAGGTTTGAGAACTGCTGCCTTAGGTATAATGTGAGTGTGATTGATTGATTGACTTTAGTGTGTGTGTGTGTGTGTGTGTGTGTGTGTGTGTGTGTGCGCGTGTGCGTGTGCGTGTGCGTGTGTGCGTGCGTGCGTGCGAGCGAGCGAGCGCGTGCTCTGGTGGGTCTTTTTCCTTATTGTATCTATTTTGTGTCCTTATTCCTGTTTTCGTAGCTAATCTGGCCACGGTACCGATCATAAAGACTATTGGACTTGGAATGGGCTTCCTTATTTGGTCAGTGTTCAGCCTGCTCATGGCATGGGCTAGTGCAAGGTACAACCATATACACTTTTTACTCTTAGCTTATTTGCTTTTATGGTCTTCATATGTTGGACATGTCATTATAGGTGAAAATATTCTGCAACTTTTCAATGGTTTTACACAAATGATACATTATGATAGTCATTCTTATCATGTTGTGTTCATCTCTTCTGACTCTTCATTCACTCATGTCTGTATACACTTTAGATTTGGATGGTTTGGTCTTGATAAACAAGATGTACCAAATTCACTACTCAACTATATTGGAACTGCACTTGCAACAATAAGGTTATGTACTGTCAAAAACATAACAACATAACAAAAACATTTGATTCCTTTTTAAAGTGCATTTTTAAGGATGTGAAATATACAGCGAAAATATCTAATTTAATACAAATACAATGTTGCTATTATTTGTGTGAAATAATATGCACATTTTCTTTTCACAACTACCATGTTTTCTCTTTGTCTCTTTAGTGTGTTGATCCTGTTTTTCATTAAGACGGAGGAACAGGAAATTAGATGTGAGGACGAGGATGATGAGGAGAGGAAACCGCTGCTTCACAGATGCAGAACAAATTCAGACCAGGTCAATTAGCTTCACTATTCTTTAATTTGCTGTGCAATTATCACATTCTCCACAACAACAGGCCTCTTAATTAAGAATACTAGAGTGGTGCCCGTTGGGCACTGGCCTACTTGTAACGATGCAAGTTGGAAATGCATGCCCCACCCGGTTTTTACATATGTATCGCATTTATGCCCATATATGGAGTTCTTTGTAAGGCATGCCCAAATATGGAGTCTATGCAGAACATATTTGTGATGTCAGAACAGGCCAGCTCCATATATGGACCCTGGGCAGGGGCCCTGTCCAGATCCCGTGCAGAGGCCTTTTGTGGCGGTTCTGGACAACCGTGGGTCCGACCGACTCGACACCGGGCACTGCACTCCCTGTGGGGGTGTGGAACGCATGTGTTGAATTTGAAGTCCGTGGGCGAACGGTTCTCGAGTTATGTGGATTACAGACGTACGTACAGACGTACGTATACACGCGTATAGACTTGGTGCATTTATAGATAGATAGATAGATAGATAGATAGATAGATAGATAGATAGATAGATAGATAGATAGATAGATATTAAATATGTGGCCTGGAACAACAACTAATCGTGTAATAAACAAATGGTCATATTCTGTAGTGGCTGTATTTTTCTCATGTCCATTCAGCTGGATTCCACAGACAGTGACTACATTCGGTCTGTTGATATGAACGGTCACGCCAGCTGGACTGACAGACTGACTCCTGTCAACAAGAAGATCATGTAAGTCTTTGCCTGCCTCCATTTATACTGTACGGCAAAGTATGAACTTCTAAAGATATTTCTGATGCTTTTTCTGAGCCTTTATTTGAGTCGTAGTATTAGTGGAGTGATAGAAATAATAATTAGGGCGCTTGGGTGGTGCAGTGGTTAAGTCCCTGCCCACCACCATGGAGATTGTGGGTTCGAATCCACCGTGGTGCATCCGACTTTGTCGGGCATCTATGCGCACACAATTGGCCCGTGTTCGTGGGAGGGAAGCCATGCGGGGAGGGTGATATTTGTCACTACATACAGTACCCCTACGGGCTGCTGGGGCGGAGTACCTTTCAGCGGGGAGTGTTGGGCGGGAGGAGTAGGCTGAAGGCCTCCTGGTGGGGGCTCCTCACTGGCATTCACGCACGCACGCACGCACGCACGCACGCACGCACGCACACACACACATATTTTGATGCTTTATTTGTTTGTTTGACATCTTTTATTGACTTCTGTAAAAAACTGCTCTTTTTTCCTCAAAGAGGCTGTTCACTTGCAACTATGGCTGGGCTATTTTATGGTGGAGCTTATACCCCAATATTATACATTAAAAACAACTCCTTGAAGAATGCCACGTCCTTTCCTGGAGCTAGCCAGTTAGGTAAGACCAAAGTAAAGGCCTTTGGAACTATATATATATATATATAACTATATATAATATTACATTTACATGGTTGACATTGCTATCTTGGTTTCTGTATCTTCTTTAGATCTGGACTACCTTTTCCCTCACATGACTGGAAGCAGTACTCTGACATCGGTAGCATTTGTTGGATATTGTGTAGTGATGAAAAATGCACCTGTTTTACCATCCAAGTGTATATTGCCAGGTGAGTAGTTTATCTTGGTTCAGGTGGTGCTTTTTAAAGTAAACATATTGCTATGTTTGACTGTTATACTTCGTCGTACGACAAATAGTGAAAATAGCAGATCTTTAAGCTCACAACACTTCACGATGCTTGTAGATCGACTGTTTTTGCAATATAATAGATAGATTAGATAGACAGACAGACAGACAGACAGACAGACAGACAGACAGACAGACAGACAGACAGACAGACAGACAGACAGACAGACAGACAGACAGACAGACAGACAGATAATCTCTGTGTGGAACCTGCATTTCCAAGGGCTGGATAAAACGGGTGGATAAATCCGTACCCATATTTGCATACTGGGCCTGAATGGTGAACCACAACTTCCGGGAGAACCAAATCCAATCACAATTGAGCACAATCTGCAGAGGGCTTTTTTTTCTTTCTTTTTTTTTGTATATGGTTTCCAGGCTAATAATGACATGACATAAATATGGATACCAGGTTGAAAGTGGTTAAGCATAAATTATACATTGTTGAATATGCTCACTGGGAAAAAAAATCAGGAAATGGGACGCGTGGCATTATTTTTTACTGAGCAAAGTGGTTGGTTGGTTTTAGAAGCCAGCTCCTACAATGATCCCCTATAGCCATAGCACAATGTGTCATTTCTGTATTTTCAGCATTCTGTGCAGCATCTCTGCAGTTTGCCTCCCAGTGTGCATTTTTCACAGCCTGCTACTGCCTTGGGACAGTCATCACATATCCCATTGGAACCACAGTAAGTTCTGACGAGAGAGACACCAATTCATGCTTATCATGACATTTGCTTTTCTTAAAGCTGCAATCCACCACTTTGATATCCTACCCAGATGATGTTGGATGTTCGTGTGTGCTGACATTTCTACTGTTGAGCTATAACAGAAAGCTGAATTGCGCTTTGATCCTCATGCAATATTTATTTGTGTTACTCTATATTTCTCAATAGAAGAGCAGGTAGACCATTTACAAACACCACAGTTGTGTTAGTTATATTGCATTAACATACTAGTCTAACGGTTTTTAGGGATCTTGTTCAAACTGAAATAATTATAACTTCTGTTTGTGTAGTCATTTAGTTTATATATGGTCATAATAACCTTGCCAACGAACACCACTCTGACCAAATACCTGTTCCACAGGGTCCTGCATTAATTTCTCTTATGTGGAGTATATTCTACTTCAAAGAAATAAAGGTACGTTCTAATGAATAAAACGGTTAATTTTATGTCATTTAGCAAAACATTTCTAAACATGCATTAGCAGATCTAATAGGCTCACAGCATGCGAGTCAGCTTAGCTAGTTACACTATTTTTGAAAACTTGTAAAAGTATTAAGTGATTAAACTCTTCTTTCATGGTCCCCACTCTTTCTGTGTGCATGTATTTTAGGGTGGGATTCTGTCATTTGTGTGACTGTATCTCACTCTTACTTCTCACACTCCGATCAATAAAGGTCTATCTATCTTTTCTATGTGTTCATCTGTGTCCTCTGCAGGGAACCAGGAATCTTCTCATCATTGGAGCTGTTCTCATTACTGTTCTGAGTGGAGTCACACTGATCTCTCTATCAAGGATTGAGTTCTGAAATTATACATTGGATTCTGAGACTATACAATTTCTGAATACAATCTATAAATCATATTAATCCTGTTTTAGATTGCTAGCCCATCCAGGCCAGATCTGAATGTTTTTATTTATTCTCTTTGTTTTGACAACCATACAAAATTCATACTATCATTGTCAGTGCCGGTTCTGTTTTCAGGAGGCCATTCCCAAACATCAATAAAACATCTGGATGCAGAATGTTTGTCCCAACAGCAGTAGGTCAAGGAAGTGAATAATATATTATATTCTTCACATATTGTGAATATGTTGTGTGTGAATTATTTTCACATTTTGCCGATATTAGACCCCCTTACTTTTGTTTCTTGTTTTGTGAGTGCATGATTTCACAGAATTGACTTGTGAAGCAAAGCCCATTTACTGATTTAGCGCTATACAAATTAAAGTTGAGTTATGTTTTATTGCTAATCTTTGACGTTTGATAATGATAGAGCACTTTCACCGAATATTTGTGTAGTACAACGTGGCTGCCTCAGCTTAGGCCTTTTTTTTGCGCACTGATTGACTGTATAATATATAGACACCTTATTTGTATACCCTTATTTGCTCTGTAGTATTTCATTATTCATTTTGCCTTACTTCTACTGTATACTACAGTACTTTTTTTTTTGTAACCGGTGCCCACACCTGCACTAATGGACTAGTTTTCCCAAAAGGTATTCTGTGGTCGCAAATAATGTAAAGTAGACTAAACAGTGAGTACATGATATGAACATGCATATGGTATATCATTAGGCAGGCATATAATTTTCAGACCTAAATTTACCCTTCAACTTCTTAATTGTTTATGACCTAATTAAATGATGGCTATCACAGGTATTGTAGCAATTTCTATCAATTGCAGGAATATTAGGCATTAAATGTCATTAAAATGATTGTACATGTATTTGGCCCTATTTATATTAAGTAAATGTACTGGTACATATAAAATATAAATAAATAAAAATCGTCCTCCCTCTCTGCCCTCGGAGACCTCCTCAGTTTATTATATTTGATTGAATACTCTATTTTCTGTTCTGTCTAAATAAAGCAATGTGTGTGTATTTAATTTAATTTAATTCCACTTTGATGTAGTCTCTCTAGTAATAATTCAACAGCTGCTTGTTACTATTGTGAAACTACAATACCCACAAAGCATAAGCAAACGACTACAAACTTCCAGTGGCAGATACTCTCGTCCGTTTGGGATCTACTGTGCATAACGTTACACCTCCGGCTGTGAATGAAAGTCACATTTGTTTTTCTCCTTTGCTGCGACATGAGGTAACAAATGGCCATGTTTCATTTAGTGAAACGATGTAACATTCCAATTGTAAATAACATTGTTTTCATTTCAAAATGCGTAATTTTTTATTCTCGTGTGGGTGGCAGCAGCTACCGTTAGCTAACTAGCTAACTAACGTTTACACGTCGGCACGTCTGCTACTGAATTGCTGGGTTTAGCAGACGAACACCTGCGTCGAATGGCTTTGTAATTTAATTTACGACAGTGCTTGCAAGTGGGTTTCATTTGTGTGTGGATGTTTTCACGTGAGACTTCAGAGAAAGGCATCGGCTGTGTTTACATTGAGTGCACTTGGGACTACTCGGGTCTGGTTTTACCGGGGCTGCAGATCCGGTAAGCGGATACGGAAACGGCCCACGTACGTGCATGCATGTGTGTGTAGAAATGACCGGATACAGTAGTCGGGCTCTAGACCAGATCTGAGCACGAAGAAGTAAATAGAAACCGGGATTTAAAGCCTGGTTCCATATTATGCAGGCTGCAGCACCAACTTGATAAGTTATAACATGCAGCACGCCTGCAAAAAAATAAATCAACTGTTGACGTGTTACATGTTTCATGTTGTCAAACTCTTTCACGGCTATAAATAACCGTAACAATGTTACTATCTTACTCAGTGGTTTAAAATAGTTCTGGTAACACACGCACACCACCACAACGCGTGGTGTTCAATTCACATGCATTGCCACTGATGTGCTCAGTGTTAAAGCTGCAATCCGCAAGTTTAATTCTAGCCCCGGGGTTTGAACCACACATCAACTCTGCTAAGAATCGCCGGATTTGCTTGATTCTAATTTATGTGTTATGGATACACTAATCTCAGGCTCGATCAAAGATAATTAGCTTATTATTGGCTTTGGACAGTACCAGCAGGTGTCCAGTCCTACCCAATACCAGGGTCTACATTTCTCAAGAGTGGGGAGTCTACTCAGTCCACCTTCCACCCCTGCCCACTTCGACAGGCTGGAATGGCTTAGGGTCGACGACAGAGTACAGCATCTTGCAATGGGTCTGGTCCACAAGATTCGATACACCACCAAGATACCCATGTACCTGTCTAGATACTTCCTTAATGTTAACGAAGTCCACACCCACAACACCAGAGGGAGTGCAACGAACCATGTACAACCCAGATTCGGCACAAACAAGGGACTAAATTCTTTTCGCTCCTATGCCACCAAAATGTGGAACGCCCTACCAACTGTCATTAAGACATGCGAATCCCTTGACTCCTTCAAAACCGCTCTCAAAGGGCACCTACGGATGGCTGCAATTCGAAACTGGCCCCCGTAAAATCTGAATCCCCCCCGCCCCCCCCCTTTTTTCCCCTCACTGTATATATTTCTTTTCCCTTTTTACCTCCTTTTTGATGAATTCCTGTTCTGTCTATAGAAGTGTCTATTTGTACGTCTCTAAATGTTTTGATGATTTGAACATGGTGGACCCTATTGGAAACAAGTGTAATGCTTAATTGGGTCGTCCACTCACAGTTAACAGCCTTTGTATTGAGTTTGTGCTTGAAATGTACTGTAATTCTGCAAACTGTTAATAAATTCTTCAATCAATCAATCAAACTGGGCTCCGTTCTTTTGGCAAATCTAGAACTTCCTGTTTGAGAGCTAGCAAATTTAAGACATCCGGTCGCTTTCAGAATAAAAGCGTGGTTAATTAAATAGTGTCCAGTGTCCACTTTAGTTGACTTTAGTCTGGAAATGGGACATCTTTTTATGTTTCACCTCGCTGTATGGCGTGCCAATTTTTGTTTTACACCTCTGCTGCTTAGCGGACAGTGTGGTGTTGTAGAGGAGGTCTCCACGGACATGTGCGTATGTCACACTAGTCGATACATAGCAGGGATTTTTGTCCAGTGTCCACTTTAGTTGACTTTAGTCTGGAAATGGGACATTTTTTTATGTTTCACCTCGCTGTATGGCGTGCCAATTTTTGTTTTACACCTCTGCTGCTTAGCGGACAGTGTGGTGTTGTAGAGGAGGTCTCCCCGGACATGTGCATATGTCACACTAGTCGATACATAGCAGGGATTTTTGTCCAGTGTCCACTTTATAACGTCCATGCACTCCAGTGAATAGCATTTATCCATTTAGATAACTTTTTAATTACTTATTTTTACACAGAAACATAATGTGTGTCTTATAGCATCATATAGCATCATTTAAATGCTTCATTTGTAGTTTTAATGTGCAAATTAAACTTTTTTTCAATACTCTAGAGGGTACTCTTATTTTGAAGAGATCGTCCACCGGAAGTCTTATATTTGCTCACTTAGATTTGCCAAAAGAACAGTGCCCAACCACTGCAGGTGTGCTGCTACCCAGGCTACACCATTTAATTACATCTAATGTTATAAATAACGTTTTTAACTATTAGTTGTGGATACTCTAGCAGCTTAAATTTAATTTGCAGTGTTGTTGTAACCAAATGGACCCATAATATAGGCTACTATATCTCACATGCTGAGGCCACCTATGCATTCATGAAGTTTTATGTGGCCACTGGCCAACGTTATTACACTCTCTCGTACATTACATTTTTGATTTACTTATTGTTGTCATTGCCTGTCCCAACTTAGCAGTGTATTGATGTAGTTATAATTATAGATGTCAGCCAAACTAAATCAGGCCTGGCCTGTGGCCAAGCAATTAAATAATGCTTTTTATGGTGCATTTATTTACTGAGGGATGGAAGCGGATGGGCATACCTGCAGATGGAGTAAAGAGGAGCAAGTTAAAATGTCATTTCAGTAATCGCCGGCGTGTGTGAAATAAACTCTACAAAGCAATGGGCCTGGCAAATGCAGATGATTCACCATGTACACATGTTTGAAACCCAGGGGTGCATGCCATGGGTGGCAGCATGGCGCATGGGTAAAGCATATATATAAAAATCACACCCGTGTGGTGCAACTACACATTTATTGTTATAGTTACTGTACATTAGAACCAGCTATAAAGATTTATATAGAGATTGATTCACTCTGATTCACTCTGACGTGATATCTGTGATGTCAGTGACGTCACATACTAACCATAGCAACCATGCTCGTTTTTGGTTGCTAACCATAGCAACCATGCTCGTTTTTTTGGTACGAACAAACACGGGTACAAAGCCAGTTGTTGGAGTGGTTTGCACCACTCAAAAATATATAGATGCCTCATTGGTCGCTGCAGTTCGTTGGATCGACCCGTCTCCAACGGGAGGAGAAAGTCTGGCGGAAGTGCTGACGTCACGCCGCGTCACTGCCACTCAAGTGACTACTTACTGGCCAATCACAGCGCGTCTTTTCAGGGACATTGCCAAAGCAAGTGCCACTGGGAAAGAGGGAGTTGCGCCTCTGATTGGCCTACCGAACCTCCGCTTCCATTACGTACCCGGAAGCTTGGCAAGCTTCCGCTTTGCTTTCGCTATGCTTTGCAAGGAATCTCGGGAATGCTTGCCTCCATGTTGCCTTCCCTCGAGAGACGAATGTCACAGAGCCGAAGGAGGCGTCTACCTTTTTATGTCTATGGGAAAAAGCACCAGGTTTTAATCCAGCTGGGCCAAGCATCTATGCACACATAAATGGCTGTGTTTAGAGGGATGGAAGCGGGGGTGGGAGGGTGATCTTTGTCGCTCTGCTAGTGATTCCTGCTGGATGTGGTGGCACCGGTCAGTGGGGGTTTGAGGAGTCCCACCCTCCTGGTGGGGACTCACTGGCAGGTGAGCCACTAGCCAGGGCAGTGGTTCTCAACCTTTTCAGGCCGTGCCCCCCAAAATAATCATCTGAACTGGGGACCTCTCCCACCCTGACAAACACAAGTGTACTTGAGGCATTACATTTTGTTTTTTGACTATGTTCCACAGGTAATTATTGTGGGCGAGGAAAAAATAATACAAAAATATCTATAAGCTATATAGTTTATAGTATAGTTTGTTTGACTACTTTTGATGCAGTCTTTCCATTTCATTTTATTATTATATTTTAGGTATTAAAAAGATCTTGTTATAAGTCCTTTTGTCACTTTACTGTCTGTCATCTGGGAAACCCACAATAAATCATGTGGCGACCTACAGGTTGAGAACCACTGCACTAGGGTACAATAACAGTCACAACACAAATTGAGAGGAAAAAAGAACAAATTGGCTGCTCTTAAAAAAAAAAACTATTTGCCAAAGGATATGCCATTGATTGAAGCATGACATTTTAAAGCTAAGAACAAGATATTTCCTTGGAAGTTGGATGTGGAAGAGATCATGACAAAATGACTGATTGCTCCTCTGTGCACATCCATATTGTGGAATTTTGCATGATTAGCGGAATCTCCTGTTAGCCAGGAAGTGGGAACATAATTATGAAACACATACCAACCATAGCAAAATGAAACATTGTTGATATTTGCCTTGTCTTTCTGTTAGAAAGTTTTAGTCTACTTGCAATTGAGTAGTTGTGCTACACGCTGATATTTCAGTTTAGACTCATTCACTAATTTGGCTGGATCAAGATCCAATTATATCGGTTAGTGTCTAACTACAGTGTATAGCATTGTGCATTCTGTATGATAAAATACCTTTTCTATTTTTAAATATATTGTTTCAATAAAGGGCCGTGACAAATAAACAATACAGATTGATGCTTCGAATTTACTGTGAAAAATAGACCTGGTTTCAAAAATATATTCTCGCTTTATTGCCCCTTAATATTTGTGTTCTATGTTGCGAATTAATCACAGGAAATACACGCTCCTTGTGTGAAAATGAATATCCCCACTGCATGTTAAATAATATAATTATGATTCCATCACTTTTAGTTGTATTTGTAACCGTACATTTGCTCATGTGGAATTTATGCTCTGCGTTTTACCCATCCTAACCTAATTAGGAGCAAGTGGAGCCTAAATGTCCTCTCTCCGTATAGCTGAGTGGACTAACGATGAGGAGGTGATACACTGAGCCTATTCACAGACAGAAATGGAAAGTAGGGAGACCCTACACACTATCTGTAAGGTGTGGGTGGAGTTTAGCCCCCTGGCTCCTGGCTTTCAGATGCTCAGTGTGCAGAAGCTGCACAGATTCTCCATCAGACTCAACAATTATTGGTTGGATGTTTAACTATATGGCATGGATTCCCCTGTACTGTCAGCAGTGGGCTATAGCTACTGTAGCGTTGCATATGTTTTGTATGTGACTGAGGTCATTCCTTTTTTCCACATTGCATTATGCATTAATGTACTTTTGAGGGAGTCGATCAGGAAGTGAAACTGAGAGGGAGGTAATTGCAGACCAAACTTGTTCAGCTGGTAAATAATCTGTGTGTCCCTTTTACTAATATCCCCTGTGTTTGCCGTATTAAGGTCTCTGAATAGCCCCATCATGGCCTACTAACATTGGTCATCACTTTTGTAAGATTGTTCTCTTATCTTCCTGTCCAGGTGTTGGGTGCTGTAGACTGCTATGGCACCAGGCGACGTGGTGCCAGACCATGCCAAGCAGCTGAAATCCAAGGAGAAGCGGCTTGGCTGCAGGCCCTCAAAGGGGGATTGTGAGCCTGATGGTTCCTTTGTGTTTGAGGCCCATGAGGCCTGGAAGGACTTCCACAACTCTCTCAGGCAGTTCTACGAGGTCGGAGAGCTGTGTGATGTCACCCTGAAGGTAAGGCCCTCGTTCTGCTCACAGGGAAAGAGACATTTGTGTCTGAATTACTGTAGCTTTTGATGCATATTTATATGGGACAATTACCTCTATGATGTTTTATTTATTATACTGGTGTGCCAATAATCACGATAACGCACACCCTCCTGTGTAATATTGCTTAAATTAAATGTAGTTGTGTGTTTGTGTGTCACGTTAAGTATGATGGGCCCTTGCCTACTTTCATATTGCATTTATGCAATCCGAATAGGATTATAAAAGGGGCATACGTTTTTTTGAACTGACTTTGATTCTTTTGACTTTTGAACTGACATTTCCATGGTAACTTTGCATTTTTGGAACATGTGGGAACAATTGATACAAACATGATCACGGCATTACTGAATCTGATTATAATTTTTTTCCCATCTCTATTTCTTTTTTTCTCTTCAAATTAATCTGATTTCACACGTCTACTGTATATTTCAGTTGGGAGAACTAATTAGTAAGGACAGACTTTTTTAAAATAAATACTTAAAGACCTGTGACTAGGGGTGTAACTATAATAGTAATTGCATTAAAAAAAACCTGCACTATCCACATGTTTTCACGCAGATTTAATTTCTTTGTTAAATAGTTACTGTATCGTCCATGTATCGTCAAACATGTATCGTGATACGTATCGTATAGCTGTTAAAATGTATCGTTTACACAGAAGGAATCACAGAAACATTCACAATCCTACCAGTTTCACTAGCAAGGCTGCCATGGTTAAAGGTCCTAGCGTTATGGGATGACGCTTCCAGTCATAATCATATAAACAATTAAACATGGTAGATGGGACTCTGGGAAACCTGCTGCCATTCCTCAGGTTCCACTATCTGGCCTGCATTTCTATAGCTCAAGGACCAACAGTGGTCCTTGAGGGCGTTCCAGGTGTTCCCCACTCCCCAGCCAAATAATGGAGAGTTGGTAACCAAATGGACTCATATGGATATTTAACTCTTGAGAGTGTAAAATGAAACAAAAGTTAAATTATTGTTAAACTGCTTAGTTTACAAGAAGTTTGAGAAAGTAGAAGAATTGTCATTTTGATCAATGTTTGCCTGTTATCTCTCCTAATGGTACCAGTTTTGGGTCTGAGATGCTGAATCTCGTCAAATGGTGGTCCGTGGCTCAAATGGCAAATCTAATGGACCTTGATGTGAAAGGGGTTGAAAACCACTGCTATGGCGCCTTTCATCCAAAGCACTTCCACAATGTGTAGTCAATTCATTTCAAATGTAGTATAGTGCCAAATCACAAGTTGTTTCAAGACGCTTTACATCATGGATGGACCCAGGAAGAACTGATTAACTGGTCACATGCATCATCATCATGTTATATTGGCACCATGCCACCTTGGCCGAGGTCTGTGCTCTGCTCTGCACATTTGCTAGTTAAACTATGATAAAGAACTTCTGTAATAAAATAAACAAACTTGGTAAACTGCTTTAAAAAAGCATGTTGAGAGTGAGACTCCTTTGACTTTAGGAAAGAAATGTGGTGAATATAGGGACACATTAATTTATTTACATATTTATTTACATATATTTATCATTTTTCAGTATAACATGAATTGTTAAATTCGCAACGTTTTCATAGTTACCTTAAAATATCCTAATGTTACTGCAGAAATGGTGGAACCGCCTGAGACTTTCAGGGGCTGGAGCGAAGCTTACAACTCTAACGACATAAGGACACAAAATGATTAAAATGTTTTATGTGAACAAGTTAGCAATCAGTTTTCCATACGTTTCTGTCTCTGATTTGTAGGTGGGCAGTAAGCTGATACCATGTCACAAGCTGGTGCTGGCCTGTGTCATCCCATACTTCAGGTGCATTTCATTTTCATTGTTTAGTCACTGTCCTCTTGTTTTTTATATTGTAGTGGTAATTTAATCTATAGTGGTCAGGAGGTGCACGCACATCCAAGAAAATTCAACGGGTGCTCGAACAAAGGAGATAAACCAAAGAGAAAGAGGACGTATGCACTCCGTTTTGAATGCTCCCCAAAATAATTATTTATTACCAAAGCGGGAAAAAAACACATTTTTAAGAAAAGAAAATAATAACCTGTAAATCAGTGATGTGGCAGTGAACATGGAAGTTTAAGTTTGTTTGTGTCAGAATATAGACATTCGTCAGGAGTGTAGTAGATTTCTTAGTACTAGTAAAGCTATTGGTGAGGTTGTGCGATGCACGATTATAAAAGACCGGAATCAACAATGTGTGTGGATTGAAAAACTGGATTGAAAAACAGTGAACCATTTTTAAGGACAAAAATATCTTGTAACAGAATTTATTGGAAACCGTAAGCTTAGGTTCTGTTTAGAGTAGCACTAGTCGTTATCTAAGTCCCATTAGGGTCATGTTCCTATCAGAGATGTTTGAGTTTTCGTAGTCTTTGTCTGAGAGACTGTTGGTCCCATCAGGGCCATGTTCCTATCAGAGATGTTTGAGTTTTCGTAGTCTTTGTCTGAGAGACTGTTGGTCCCATCAGGGTCATGTTCCTATCAGAGATGTTTGAGTTTTCGTAGTCTTTGTCTGAGAGACTGTTGGTCCCATCAGGGCCATGTTCCTATCAGAGATGTTTGAGTTTTCGTAGTCTTTGTCTGAGAGACTGTTGGTCCCATCAGGGCCATGTTCCTATCAGAGATGTCAGAAGCCAAGCAGCAGCTGATTGAGATCAAGGACTTTGACGGTGATGCCATCCAGGACCTCGTGCACTTTGCCTACTCCTCTAGACTCACTCTAACTGTTGACAACGTCCAGCCGCTGCTCTATGCTGCCTGCATCCTTCAGGTGACACAATATACATGCAAACAAGATTCGTGAGGCCCTCTCGCCTCACTCTCCTCTCTCGCTCTCCCTCCTTTGTCATGTGACAAACAAATAATAATGAATTGTATTTGCTGCGGCTGCATTGCTTACTAGCCTGCCATCTGCTGTAGATTTTAATCTGAAGTGGAAAATCAGCCTAGTGTTTTCATGCGCCTTGCAATTGTGGTCTGATTCCTTTAGGTTGAACTGGTGGCGCGTGCCTGTTGTGAATATATGAAGGCCCATTTCCACCCCACCAACTGCCTGGCGGTGCGCACGTTTGCCGAGAGCCATAACCGTGTGGATCTAATGGACATGGCCGACCGCTATGCCTGCGAGCACTTCTGCGAGGTGGTGCAGTGTGAGGATTTCCCGTCTGTGTCGCCGCAGCACCTGCGCACGCTGCTGTCCTCCAGCGACCTCAACATCCACACAGAGACACAGGTGTACAATGCAGCAGTCAAGTGGTTGAGAGCCAACCCACAGCACCATAAGGCCTGGCTGGACCAGATAATGTCTCAGGTTAGAGAAACGTCTGCCTGCCTGCCTGCCTGCCTGCTTGCTATATAAATCAAATAACACCCCTAACAATATTTTTGCCGAAATACCTCATCAATATTGTAACGATAATATTGTATTGTGACAATACTATAATGCATTATTATTTTTCAAGCTATCTTTTGCATCAGAATGTTTTTAAAGATTTATGCAAAGATATCTAATCTCATCATGATATCGATACAGAGCTAATCAGATCATAGTCAAGGTTGACAGTGGGGGACCGCATGTAATTCAGACAGGGCATTAGTCCAACATGCGTCCGCATGTCGTACTAGCGTCTGCTCCCGTGCGACTGCATGTAATTCAGAAAGGGCATTAGTCCAACATGCGTCCGCATGTCGTACTAGCGTCTGCTCCCGTGCGACTGCATGTAATTCAGACAGGGCATTAGTCCGACATGCGTCCACATGTCGTACTAGCGTCTGCTCCCGTGCGACTGCATGTAATTCAGACAGGGCATTAGTCCAACATGCGTCCACATGTCGTACTAGCGTCTGCTCCCGTGCGACTGCATGTAATTCAGACAGGGCATTAGTCCGACATGCGTCCACATGTCGTACTAGCGTCTGCTCCCGTGCTTGCGGTTATGGTTAGGTTAGGAGATGAGGTTTAGTGATGGGAGATTAATCGGTCAACACATCGTTATTGGCCGATATTTTCCTTAAACCAATATATCTGAAATCGATATCTGTAAAATAATATATCTGTTTTAGCAGATATTTTAATTTATTTTATAATAATTATGTTGAAAAATGTATCAAAGCCTTAAAAAGCCTTTTGTGATGATGAAGACTATTATATCAGTTATATCATTGCTTTCTGTGGGAGCTTTCAAAGGAGTCAACAAGTTGGAACATTTTAAAATATGTTGGGATATGGGCTAACATTTCAATAATGGTTCATCCCTAGTTTTGGAATAAAAAGGCATTGCTTTTATCAAATTCAGTGTTTATAAGCCTTTTTCAGAATGGCCCAAATTATTATGTTTTATACAGAATGAGATCATATCGAAATGTCTCATCCTTGTGTGTCCATACACATCCTAGTGTGTATGCATGTGTATGACTTTATTACTGTATTATGGATGTGCAAGCATAATTACTATTATTGAATTGTCAATTTCCCCTTCAGGTGCGCCTCCCCCTGCTTCCAGTGGAATTCCTGACGGGGACGGTGGCCAAGGAAGAGATTATTAAAGGTAATCTCAACTGTCGGGACCTTCTGGACGAGGCCAGGAACTACCACCTCCACATCTGCAACAAGGTGGTGCCTGACTTTGAGTATTCGATCCGCACTACACCCAGGAAACACACTGCAGGTAGGACTCACAAGGTGGAGTTTGGCTTTACTACATTTGATCATCATGTGACATTCATTGTGCTAACATTTTGTTATTTAGTTCCTGATGTAATAAAGCATTTTATTTTTCTTGAGACAAAAACACGTTGGGAGTTTGGGTTCTGCATAAAGGTTTTTAGTACCTTTTTATTTAATATTTTCCTTTAAATTCATGCAGATAAGAAAATCTAATTGCTCATGGCTAATATCTACACACCTAAAAAAACAAATAACTTAGATCTTGTTACTGTGCACAATGCCAATCACATCTAAGAAGTTGCTCCCACGAACACAACACACCTAAAAGGAGGGGTGGGCTCGAATGTGTGTTTTATTTTAGTCTGAAGTGAATATTGTTTTCGCTTACTGTACCTTCTCTTTGTTTTCTTGGGAATGTCACCTCAGGTGTGCTGTTCTGTGTGGGCGGCCGAGGTGGATCGGGTGACCCGTTCCGCAGCATCGAGTGCTACTCCATCACCAAGAACAGCTGGTTCTTTGGCCCCGAGATGAACAGCAGACGACGCCATGTAGGAGTGATTTCTGTAGGAGGTGAGAAGAGATAGGAAATATAGGTCATAGCAGTGTCGTCCATTTTGTACCATGTATTAACAACATGGATATATCGACAGGAAATGTAAAACATCAATGTGTCTGTATTCCTCACTACAAGTAGACCATATGCCCGTTTTGAAAATTCGTAGGTAGTTTGTTTAGTAAATTCTTTGCAACAGGGCTTCAAACCTAGCCTGGTGAAACCACTCCCCCTGCTGGACAACATTTGCATTCTGCCAGCAGGGAGAGTCTGGGAACTCTCAGGCAGAGAGGATGTACTCCGGTCCAATTCTGGCCGGAGCGATATGTGGCTGTATGGGGCCGCTAGAGGCGGGATCGACGCGAGACTTATGACATATTGAAGCGCTGCCACAGCGCAAATGTAAACACAAACTAACGGGACTACAACTCGAAATTATTATGGAGATATCGTTTCTGCTTGAGAGATCCCAGATGCAGGCAGGAGGAGGGAACAGGTGAACTCAATACTGCGGCAATCTGGCAAAGTCAGGTTACTTCAAACCCCCTTCCCATGAAAAAGCACATCCAATGTCCATCCTTGTGTCTAATTTATTTGTCATACCACTATTAATGTATATATATATATTTATTTAATCCTACTAATCCGAGTAAAATGTAGTGTATCTCAAAACATTCTAACATACATTTTCAACATTTGCTGCAGATATTTCCAGGCTATTTCATGCCACTGTAGAAATGTTACATTGTTTGTAATCACAAGCACCCTCTAGTTAGTGGATGCAAATTTGATATTGATCCTTTTTATTTCAGACTGTAAAATGGAATACTTATGAGAGTTCTACCTTGTGTGACAGTGAGGTTTGACAGTGAGGGTTTTAGATCTGCATGACTTTTAAGTAGCTTTAGGAGAATGTCATTAGTCCTGCCTGGCCAGACTGTTGCTTGCCACAATATTCAAGTGCTTCTCCGGTCATACAGTCTTGACTCCGGAGCAAGGAAGCTCTGAAAATGATTATGGGTGAAACTTCCGTCGTGCAAATGTATCCTAATATAAATAGACACCATCAAAGCATATATAGCTTGGGGCCGGGCCTCGCGGTCCGGGCACTTGCCTGGCTGCTAATCCAGCCTGACAGTGTGCCGCGTGTTCGACGACCTTTTCTGCGTATCACTTCCCATCTCTCTCCCCCCATTTCCTGTCAGCTTTCTGTACAAAATCAAATCAAATCAAATAAAGGCAAAAAAAAAAAGAAGCTTGCTGCATAGCAGAAATGAAAATTGCAAAATAAAATGGTAAGAGTGTTTTTTAAATATATTTTCGTGAACGGAAATGACGGAACAGATGCCAGCTTCCTGCTTCGGATTTCGGGAGATGTAGTTCCAGAACTTCCAGACTCTACATAGCATCCAGAGATTGTGGAATAGTTGTCTGGCTACACGAGACTACAATGTCACGGAATGTTGACACAATGTTGAAACGTTGGAATCTTTCCTCAGGGAAGGTGTATGCGGTCGGGGGCCATGATGGAAGTGAACACCTTGGAAACATGGAGATGTTCGACCCCCTCACTAATAAGTGGATGATGAAAGCCTCCATGAACACAAAGAGGTCATTTGGCTATGACTAATACACCATATATTTTTAATGTTTTAATGAACAAACTTAGCCATAGTTTATACTTCGAAATACAACAGTGTTGGGTGAAAATAGCTGATCTACAAGCTCAGAATGCGTCTCTCCGCTATGCAATTGTGAGCTTGTAGATCCACGATTTTTGGTGCTTTGGAAAAGAATGGAAGCGTTTTCACCTATAATATGCACAAAATAGGTACATTTAGAAATGTTAAATAATGTTTAATTGTCAGAAGTGTTCAACATAATGATTGTAACATATCTACCATACTGCATGCCTTTGTATTTATTCTTACTTTTGTTATTTTTTAGATCATTTGCTGATGTAGCATTTGCTGTGTGTTTCTTAGAAGGGGCATAGCATTGGCAGCCCTTGGAGGTCCTATATATGCTATTGGAGGTTTGGATGACAATTCCTGCTTCAATGATGTGGAACGTTATGACATTGAAAGCGACCGCTGGAGTGCTGTTGCTTCCATGAACTCACCTAGAGGAGGGGTTGGCTCTGTAGCCTTGGGGGTAAGAAACAACAGAACAATGTTCATCTACTCTGTATTAGTGTATTCATATACATGTTGTACTACATACAGTATATACTTGCCCGGCGTTGCTGGGGTTGTTGTGTTCATTCAGGTTTTGGTACCTAGCATTACCGGGTTATTGCATGATTGAAATACCCCCCTCCCTCTCTCATCTTCATCTGCTCCCCCCTCTCCATCTCTCCTAACCCTCTCCCTTTCTCTCGTGCTGATTGAGCTCTGGTCTTAAATGGGAGTTTCGTGCTGGAAGGCTTTCTCACCTTTACTTGCAGTTGTTTAGTCCTCATAAAAGTGGTCCAGTTGTTATCTCCCGGTCTGATGATAACAGCCAATGTGCCAAGTATAAAAATGCCCCTGCTTTACACCGAGGATCATAACATTATTGTTTTACAACCGCAATCATCCAGCCATCGTGTTTCTATACTGCAATAATTGATGTAATTGTTATGCGGATTTACTCAGCACGTAACAACATCAAACCTCTCATCCTGCCAGGATCACGTGTACGCAGTGGGGGGGAATGATGGCGTGGCCTCCCTATCTAGTGTGGAGCGCTTCGATCCCCACCTCAACAAGTGGACAGAGGTCAAGGAGATGGGCCAGCGGCGGGCCGGAAACGGAGTCAGCAAACTCAATGGCTGCCTCTATGTCGTGGGTGAGACGAGACGTACTGACTGAAATGGATCACAATGAATCACTTGGATTCAAAAACGAGCATGTTAATCGCCTCGGCATGTATGAGCTTGGAGATAAAAAAAAACATGTTTGTGCAAATCTTTTAATTATATAATGTTTTTAAAGCAAACATTTTAACTCAAATCTTGGCTTCTGGGTCCCTGGAACAACGTATTTTGAGATGGGGGTCCGCAGCCAAATACATATAACTTTTGGGGTCCTTGACATTAAAAGGTTTGAGCACCACTGATACAGTATTTACACATTTCTAGAATGGGCCTCAGGTCTTTAATGGGTTAACGTGGTTAAGTCAGCCAGGTCACATGTCTTCCAGCTCCATGCTGTCTGATTTTTATACTTTTATAGCAAAACAAGAATGAGAAAAGTTCAGGTTTTGTAGTCAACTGGTTACTCATTACGGGCAATACAGGCAAAGAGACTTTTATTGTACCTCCTGAATTTGAGTCATTCAAGCCTCACAACAACTTATGGTATTTTGTGTTGTCAGCTACTGTACAGCTTTTATGGTTTACTTACATATGAACCCATATTCTGGATGAAATCTAGTCCTGGAATAACTACATAATCATGGCTTTGGATAGTATTCAGATCCCTTCAAGTGCAAATGTTTCCACAATTTGTTGAGTGACTCAATTTTAAATTGATTGCATTATTGACACCAATCTGCTACATTTCCCCATCATAACAAAGCAACAATACGATAGATACAATTTTAAAAAAGCTTATTTTTACATGTTACTAATTTCATGTTTAGATTTTTATAATCTTTAGATTTCTTTGTTCCACTTGCGGTGTTGAATGACAACACCATTATATCCTCCCTTGCATCGTTTTCACACTTGACTTGTTTTATGGTCTTGTTTTTCTGAAGGTGGTTTTGATGACAACTCACCGCTGAGCTCTGTGGAGTGTTTTGACCCCCGGCAGCACCGCTGGGAGTATGTGTCAGAACTGACCACTCCGCGTGGTGGCGTAGGGGTGGCCACTGTCATGGGCAGGGTGTTTGCTGTCGGAGGACACAATGGGAACATCTACCTGAACACAGTGGAGGCCTTTGAACCTCGCATGAACAGGTGAGGACAACAAAGGCTTTGTTCAGGGTCAGAATATCAAGTTTGTGTCCAGACTTGAACACATTTCAGGAATCAGATTTGAAAGCCACTTGAATGTGGTACAAAACTGATGTGGGGCTTTTTTGCCATTCAGATTTAATAAAACAAAACTATCTGGATATGCCAAACCTACAGGATCAAAACCACAAAGGGACCAGGGAGGAAGACTATAGGATATGCATTGTTGTTTAGGCTGTAAATTGATTTATGATAGTTGAGTGCAACTTATTTTTTTAACATTGTTTATTAGGTTTTTACAGCAGAAAAACGTCATACATAGCATTAACATGTATGGACACCTTCCCTCAAGGAGTGCGACTTTTATTTGAGAATTGAACTTGAGTCAGTCGACCTGTTCTGTGCAGCAGCTAGATAAGAGGACACAAGGTTTTATTTTTTTCCCCCCTTTTTCTCCCCCAAATTAGTCAATTATGCCAATTGATTCCTCCCCACACACACTTCTGTGTTGTCACTACTGTCGTATTCTACTGACTTACTGAGGAGCCCCCACCGGGAGGACGTCCTACTCCTGGACCTCCCGCCCAAAACTCCCCGCTGACGGGTGCCTCCCCATCCTGTGGGATTACGTGCAATGTCCAATATCACCCTCCCTGCCCCGGCTTTACCACTGCGCCAGTGTTGATTTCGTCGACTAATTCTATGACGAAAAATGTTCGTCGACTACCCTTTTTCACTGATGAAAACCAAGTGGAAACTAAATGAAAACTAAGCTATGATGACTAAAACTAAGACTGACAATTTCGTCAACAAATAAAAGTCATTTTACATTTGGTTGCACTGCAACGCGTTATACGTCATTGTACACTTGGTTGCACTGCGACGCGCTGTGAGCTTGTAGATCGGCTATTTTGAGCAAGTGTAAAATCAGTCATGACGGCATCAAGACCTGCCAAAATACATTTTAGTCGACTAAATCAACTAGATTTAGTCGACTAAAATCCTATATTTGGTCGACTAAAACTAGACTAACTAAAACATTTCAGGTGACTAAAATGTGACTAAAAGTAAATGAAAACTATTCAAGAGACTATGGCCCTCATTTATCAACCGTGCGTACGCCAAAATATGGGTGTACGCCGAAATTACCGCAATTTTCGGCATTTACGATTTGCGCCAAAGATTGAAAATGATCTTGTGCCAAGACAAAACTCACGTCTGGTCGGGAGCTGTCGTACGCTTTGTCCTCACCTGTTTTTCTGTCGTAGAACAGCGGAGCAGCATTGTTTGACCAGCTGAGAGGCTGTCACAGGCATCGAAACATATGTATTCACTCCTAAAATGTTTATATAAAACTGTATAGGTGTATATATGGGCTAAATACATATAAGATGTGTCTTTGTGTCATATGAAATTAGTAGGAGATTTCCAACTTTACAAGTAATTATCGCGCAATTAAAAACAATGTTGCAAGTTAGATGCTTAAGCCATTTAAACAGTGTTTTGCATGAGCGCATACATGCGAGGATTTGGGCTGTCTGTGCTGAAATATTTCCATGACGGGACGTTGGAGAGTACTATAGGCTAGTGCAGTGCTGCAGCTGCGGAGAGTCCCAACGTGGTAGCCTACTGTAGCCTAATCTACAGCAGGCCGATGTCTTTCTGGAGTTACGGTATGTGCAATCTCCTCCTCGTTTAATAAACCCGACGCGTCGCTCGAATGCCAAATGTACCGTGTCAGCGCACGTGGGAACCGCATCGGAGATATAGGTAGGCTACCCAGCCAGCCCACCACCACCAGTGCCCAGCCACTGCAGCGACTGCGAGGCAATCTAAATAGTCTGTCGAACGTGCGGTGCATGGTCAGTTGGTCACGGTCACGGACGGACCACAGTGATAGAGAGAGACAGACAGACAGGACAGGAGGAGCACCTATGCAAAACAGCAGCCTGTGTGTGCCTATTTGTTATTTAATTCATGGTTCACAGGTTCAGGTTTTCGTTCACCAATATATCTTGTATATTAAATTAAAAAGACTTTAATAATTTAATATACAACTAACAACACACAGTGACAGTTGCTTGCAAATTGCTATATGTGCGTGCGTGCGTGCGGGGGGGGTGATGCGGGCAGCAAGGGAAGCGAAGCGAGAGGAGAAACAGACAGCGTAGTCCTACAGCTTTATTTAATTCATGCAGGTTTATTTATTTAAGATACAACAAGTTGCTTGTGCGTGCGTCTGTGTGTGTGTGTGTGTGTGTGTGTGTGTGTGTGTATGGGAGGGGGCAAGCGAGTGAAACTTTTATTTTCCTGTAACCATGGTTTCCAGGTCGTATTGCAGTTGTTCATGTCGCAAAAACGAGGGCGAGGCTTGATTTTATAGGGCGTGCCAGATTGATTTCAGCCGTCACATTTATCACTGCTAGGAATGAAATTAGGAAGAAACAGCTGTCTGCGATCACTTTGTAAATGCCGACCCGACGTGGGTGTACTACGAATCCTACACTCGAATTTGGGGCAGATTTTACACTCGATTGATAAATGAGGGCCTATGACTAAAACTAAAATCGCTGTCAAACTGAACACTGCGCCACCCAAGCACCTATATAAGACACATAAGATAATGTTATGTCTTTCCTCCTGAGAGCCTTCCCCCGTTGCTTGTGTGTTTTCCTCCAGGTGGGAGCTGGTGGGTTCAGTATCCCACTGCCGTGCCGGGGCCGGCGTGGCCGTTTGCGAGTCGCACATCAGCCAAATCAGGGATGTCGGCCAGGGCTCCAGCAACGCGGTCAACTGCATGTGATCCACGACTGCGTCTCCCCAACGTGACGTGACTTGCCTTGTCAGTCACCACCAGATCCGAGCTGCCTGCGACCCCAACCGATTCACAAGCACTTGAACCCAACCAAGGCCCTTATCCATCCCCTCGTCCCCTTGTTAATATTGTCCACACTGTCACTAAGAGTTAAAGCTGCATTGTGTGATATTTCCTGATTATTATTTAATTTTTTCAAGGCCTGAAAATAATATGCAATGTATGAAGGTTTCATGGAGACGAAACGCAACCGACCAATATGTGCATGTGCCGGCCCGTCCATGTTACTCATTTCCATCCTTTCTTTTTTTGTCTGTGTTTGTGTGCAACATTTTTAGTTGCCAATTATGTTTTCCCAATGTAATCACCTGCCAACGAGGAGCCCCCATCATGAGGACATATTGCTCCTGGACAAACGCACTGTTCCTCCTCATAAACGACTTTTTGTCAAATATACGAAAGCTGTGACAATCTATTTAAACATATGACTGAACTCTACAGATACAGACACCGTTAACGGGCAGACATGAGGTAAAAGTTGAAAAGGCGTGAACTCTGAGCAGCATGCTTATCAATGTGGGGGAAATCCAGGCGTTAAACGTCTCCCCCTAGATGTCCCAAAGTAGTCCCAGCCAGGACAACTTATCCTTGATCACACCCATGCTTTCCACTACTACATTACTGTTGGATTGTCCTGCTCAAGATGACTTCTGGCTGCACTTCAGCTGGAATTACCGTTACTTAGATTTGTATCTGTGCCATAAGTAATGCCCAATTTAATTGATGGATGTATCAATTGCCTACCTTCAGTGTTGATTTCCGTCGACTAATACTATGACGAAAAATGTTCGTCGACTACCTTTATCACTGACGAAAACTAAATGACAACTAAAACTAAGACTAAATATATTGACAATTTTGTCAACAAATAAAAACTAGACTAAAATGTTAGGAATGGACTAGTGGATAAGAGATCCAGTATAAGTAAAAGACAAGTCATTTTACACTTAGTAGCATGCTGAAAATAGTAGATCTACACACTCACAATTCGTCGCAACGTGTTGTGAGCTTGTAGATCTGCTAAGTGTAAAATTAGGCATTAGGACGCCATCAAGGCCCGCCAAAATACATTACAAATCTTACGATATTTAGTCGAGACTAAAACTAGACTAACACTAAAATGTGACTAAAACTAAATGAAAACTATTCAAGAGACTGACTAATGTGCTGTCAAAATCAATACTGCATGACAACTAAGTGGAAACAGCCTCCTGTTAGTAGCTCTACGTTTGTCTCTTTTTGGCTGCCAACAGTGTGGCGGGTGCTTTTTGTGATGAGGGGTGCTGCTGGGGGGCCTGAGTGGGACCTACAGGGAAGCGAGAGAGCTGGCTTGTTGTTGTGGAAAAACAACGGCTTGTTATTACACTTATTTTCAGCCATTGGTCAGGGACAGGATCACGTATCACACAATGCAGATTCTTAACCCCTGTGTCCCTAATTTGGGCAAGACAACATTATAGGCAAAAATGTTTCCGATGTTTGAGAATTATTTGAAAATAATCAGATCTACAAGGTCACAACACTTGTGCCACACGTTCAAGACCTTGTAGATCAGCTGTTTTTGCCTTTGTTTTTGTTTTTTTTTACATAAAGTCGACATTTTGAAAATTGGGCTTAAGTGGTTTAACATCATGGATATCAAGTATCAACACTTGCTGTTTCACGCCCATAGAGTAGTTAATCTGCACAGACTGTGGGATATTCTCTTTTATTTACTGGCTATAATGTGCACATCTGACAGACCCGAAGGCTTCCAAGAAAAGGACATTTAAAAGTTATTCTTTGTGATATTTGCATTTCAGTGATGTGTTGGTACTGTATTACCTTTTATTTAATCACATTGATGTAGTTTAATTTAAGGGAAAATGAGTGTAATATTGTGAGGGAGGATAAGTAAGGATTCAGCATTCACAGCACTAGTTGCAGTATAAAGCATAAAGCTGAATTCTATAATAGGCCAGTATGAAAGCTTTTCATTTTCAAGGACTGCTTGAGCCTGTCTGAAGATTGCACTTTTGTGTTTCAGTTGTTTTCGTTATGCTAGGGAAGCTCAACGTAGGGGAGGGGGGGGGGGGGGAATAATTGAAAAGACTTCACTAGACTAGTCTCTCAAGCCAGACCATGTTCCACAATCTCTAAATGCCTTGGAGAGTCTGTAATTCAGCCCCTGATAACAGGAAGCTAGTGGTCTAGTTAATGTTCAAATATTTGTTAATTGAGTTCCCAGGATTATTTGTGTCCGCCAAAAACGGGGATGGGGGCGGTACCTCTGTTTTCACTACTTATTCTTAGAGCTAGAGTCACAGTACTGTTGGGCCGAAGCATTTAAAATGTGTGGCAAGCAACAAGTCTGTCTTGAGAGACCCTGATCGCTACACTTACATGGTTCTTTGCAGTGTGGCGTGTGGAACACTTAACATTTCCCTAAGGCGTGTTTGACCTACATTAGATCTTTGTTACATCTCCGTTTTCAAAGTTCCTTTCATTCGCATTTATTTCAGGATATACAAAGACATCGGGAAAGGTATTTGAACTGTTCTGAGTGGGGAATCCAAACCCTCATCAGTAGTTCTAATTGACATTGGCTGGATCATATCCCAGCAGTTTTGTTATAGCTGGCTGTTGCCTCTAATTGCGATTCAACAATCCTTCCTGGCTGACTGGAACAGCCAAACAGTCACTGGATGTGTGAGGACTTTGCTGCATGGGAATGTTTGTGCTGCAGTGCAGGTGCCAAAACGTGCAGAGTTTGACTAGGAAAAACTCCGAGCTGTTGGTGTGCAATTGAGATCTGGTTAATTTCTCGTTTCTTCTGAAACGTGAGCTTGTTGAAATGCTCAGGAGCACAACTATAACTCTTGAAAAAATAGGATTCAACATTCAGCTCCGTGATCCACAGTAGGATCTATCCAAGCTGACAGGGAATGATTTTCATATTCACAATTTGTGAGATGATAGCTGGACTGTCAGAAATACTTCTCAAGAGTGCTCAGATGTGTACACGTTTAGACTGAGATTAGACTGCCAAATGGTTCAAATATATTTTAATATATTTTAGTATATATATGGAGTTTTGTATCATAAAACAAGTGTATTTGGTGTTGTTCTTTTCTACATTGTGTAATCCATTGCTGTGCACTATTTTCCTAGAATAGATCATGAGGTGGAAGTATATTTTTGTCCTGAATGGAGAATTTGAAGCTATTTTCAGATATCCACATTAATATCTGCATATTTTAGGCATTGAGGCTGAAAATAACTTGTTAAACTATTTTGCCTCTGGTAACTCCAAATTAAGTCATTTTAAATTACTCTAATGTTTTCTAGAATATATAGTTTTGAAAAACACACCAAGATATGACTTGCATTGTTTACATTTGGAGGTCTGTAGAACAAAGGCAAAAAAAAGAAAAACTAGTTATTTCACCCTTTGTGTTCTTCCATAATTAAAGCAGCACTATGTAACATTACTCTTCTACCCCGGATTTGAACCAGTACTGACATTTCTACCATTGAACTAATGGAGCCTGCCTGCTTGCTCAATCTTGACCATCAGGTTAAACTTTGTCAGATCCTGTGTCTAGACACGACACTATAATCTAAATGTCTCAAGAGCAGGGAGACAAAAAATACAAGTTATAGTGTATTAACATACTCTACCATACAGATTGGACCAAATTAAAATGTATTCATTAAAAAGGTTACATAGTGCCGCTTTAATGCTAGTGCAATCTTTCTACTTGATATACCATTTTTACACCAGAATTTATTTGCCAACTTTGATGTGAGAATGTGTAAGTCTTTTGTAAAATTGTTATGCTGTATTTTGTGTTGTTCACCTTTGACTGCTTAAGAGCATGCTGTTAATTTCCATTACATTGATATACATTGGTTTAATAAAGTTAAGTATTGGCCAAAAGGTGTGTTACCTTTTCAAATTTTAGGAACATGTAAGACCTCCATGATAGTACCTACTGCCGTACTAAGTCCTGAGATGCACTGTTAATTTTGTTGACTACAACTATGACGAAAAATGTTTTCCTTTTTCATTGACAAAAACTAAGAAAATATATTGACAATTTCATCAACAAATGAAAAACTAAAATGTTAGGGAGGGAATTGTGGAGAAGAGATCCAGTTCAACTAAAAGACAAGTCATTTTATGTTTGGTTGCACTCAGGTGTTGCACTTGATGAAGATCAAGACTTTGGGCACCCGCTAGCCAAGTGGTCCAGGTGCAACTGGTGCATGCCAAATGCAGTATAGGCTTTGGCCTTGGCGTTGAGTGTTCGAGTCCCGTTCATGACAACCATTGCTGCGTCTCTCTCCCCTTCTCTCCCTCTTTCCTGTCAGTCTTCACTTGATACTAAAGGCAGAAAAGGCTAAAACAAATCTTTAAAAAATAAATATCAAGACTTTGACACAAGGCACCACCAAAATACTTTTTTGTCGACAAAATTAACTAGATTTATTTAGTTTACTAAAACCACATATTTAGTCGACTCAAACTAAAACATTTCAGATGACTAAAATATGACTGTAACTACTACATCAAAATTTGCTGTCACAATCAACAATTGAATGTCTGCCGTGAACTATTTTATTGTTCATTTCTACAATATGATTTTAATTAAGTTTTATATGTTTTGTAAAGTTAAAAAGTAACAATTAACAGGCAGAGAGTTGGTTGTATAAACCATACTGGCATGTGGCTGTTATGAGGACCAGTTCCTGCGTTTGGACTTTGACGCTGAGATGTAATCATGTCAAATGTAATTCAAACTTTCCTGAGGGTAATGGTGATCAAAGATGTTAAAACTCCAGATACTTATAAAGTTTGCATGTGGATGTGGGTTATGGGACCCTGTTGGACATGGTACACAAGTATCTGCTTGGCAGTTAACACAATTACACCTGGAAAGCATCTGTTATTTTAGCTTTATATTTAGAAAAAGGAACAAACACCCACACACTGTCTTCAAATGCAGTGACCAACTTTTATTATTCTTTCAAAGATTTCCAAACATAGTCTGATGAAGGCCGCATAGATCGAAACGTTGCGGTTTCCCTAATAAAAGTTGGTCACTGCATTTGAAGACAGTGTGCGGGTGTTTGTTCCTTTTTCATTGTTGGGCACCGTACCCTCTCCTACGCACCTGTGGCCTGTAGGTGTGCAAAAGCCTTGCTTTTTAGCTTTATATTTAGCAAAAAATCTCCACCAAAAGTTAGCATTGGTTGTTGTTGATCTGTTACTTTTGATGCGCTTGAATTTGAATCCTGAAGAGTAGCAGTTTTGGACATGAGGTTTCCCCCCTACAGACGATTTGTAGAATCAGTCACGGGTCTAAATGGGGACAGTCGTTAACCCCTTTGAGGTTAATTATGACTCCACCCCTTGCCCCGGGTTCGATTAGTAAAATAAACAGCCCTATAGTAGTATAGTAGCAAAATAACCGATCTACAAGCTCACAACATGTCACATTGTGAAACATTTTGAGCTTGTAGATCAGCAGACTTGGATGTTTTTGAGGAACTAAAATATGCAGTTTGAAAAGTGTTTACACATTTTGAAACATCTAATCAAAAAAGGCACGCATGGATGGATTTCACCTCCACTCCCCCGCAGCGAATTCAACCCTGCCCCTGCTATGGAGTTGGTTGCAATTTTTTTTTTACCCAGTCAGTCAAGTGATCAGGTGTTTGTCATCTGTGTTTTACTGCTGCTAATCTTTGGACCCTGATCTGATGTTGAAAAGTAGCGACCCAAATTGATGATGCTCAGAACTGTTAAGTGGCAGCTTGTATACCACATTACACAGGGCCTGTACTCGGGGGACATTAAGGAAAAGATACCTACAGTATTAAGATATCATGTATTAGACATACAGTACAGGGAGGTGGTAGAAAAATGAAGAGATCCTTAAGAATGTCTCTACAACTTCTCATCCTGTATGTTCTTCTTGGTTGTGGTAAGACATCACTTATTTGTACAATATTCTGTTAATGCTAGCATCCCTATTTTGGGAAAGATTTCCAGATTTGTTTTAAACATTTTGAAAACAGCAAAGAGCAGATTCCATGCTCACAACTACAGCTATTCCTCATATGAATTCTATAGGGTGGTTAATTCAAAGTATGTATATTACATTTTGCATTCATTCCAACATGGGGCCAGAAATAAAATATGTTTGTACTAAGTAGGCTTAGGTATATACTTCTGTGCTTGTTAAAATGTCAGATTCCGGGGATGTCTGGGTTAAACAACTGCATGCATCCTTGTTGCTGCACACTATTGACAGCTCCTATTGGTTGGTATAGGGAGCCTGTTCAGTGGGAAGGGGGACTAGGACAGAGAGAGCGTGTGAACCTCCACATTGTGTTAATCTGATAATACTCCTCTCTGTCAGGTGCATACAGGAAGACTGTCTCTACACCAGTGGGGTTCTTGAGGGGGGAGGGCAGTCTACCCCCCCCCCCCCCCCCCCCCCACTATATATATATATATATATCCCCCTGTTTCTAATGTTTGTCGGATATTATTGAATTGTCAGAATTACCCTATTGGTGTCATTCAAAAGCATGTCAATCTGGATATGAAAATCATCTAAAACCCCCAAAAGAATGTAAAGATCTCTTATTAATATTTCATTCAGAAGTAAATTGGGTAAAATGTCCAGATATGGATATTTGGGTGGCAATGTTGACCATTGTTTTTCAGTAGAGGAATCCAAACAAATTCCATTTCCATTTAGCTAATTAAGATCTTTTCCATTAAATGACCAACATTCTAGTGTCATGCCATAGGTCTATTACGGTAGATCTGATGCCTTTTATAACAATTACTGAAAGGTTTAGTCTGTCAGACAATTTATTTATACCTACCATTAGATTTTTATATTCTCACAAATCTGATACATGTGATGAAATGTTCATATTGAGATGTTACTTTATATAGGGAGACGTTGGGGTCAGTCGTTAACCCCTTTGAGGTTAATTATGACTCCCCCGCCCTTGCCCCGGGTTCGATTAGTAAAATAAACAGCCCTATAGACGTATAGTAGCAAAATAACCGATCTACAAGCTCACAACATGTCACATTGTGAAACATTTTGAGCTTGTAGATCAGCAGACTTGGATGTTTTTGAGGAACTAAAATATGCAGTTTGAAAAATGTTTACACATTTTGAAACATCTAATCAAAAAAGGCACGCATGGATGGATTTCACCTCCACTCCCCCGCAGCGAATTCAACCCTGCCCCTGCTATGGAGTTGGTTGCATTTTTATTTTTACAGTCAGTCAAGTGATCAGGTGTTTGTCATCTGTGTTTTTTTTTTTTTTTTTTTTTTTTGTGTGTGTGTGTGCGTGTGCGTGTGCGCGTGCGCGTGCGTGCGTGCGAGATATACTCTATAGGGCACGTGTTGTCCCGTGACATTTTTATGGCATAGTGTCTGTAAAAGATGTAGAAGTCAAACATTACCAAAAACATTAGATTTTTATGTCTGGTATTTGTGATTGTGAATCTGTCCTGGGACTTTGATCTAAGCAACATGTGTCCAGTTGGTTAATGACCTCTTAACCTTTATAGTTCCATATAAGTATTTTTTATGACTTTCATATTATTCTGTTGAAATTTATATATTGACATTTGTAATCTATGCAAAGTAACACATCCTGCACCCTACTTATGAAATGGTATAATTTTGCATTAAAAAAGGCATTAATTTAAAATAAATGATACATTTGCTGCCCTGTATTGTAAGCCTTGCTGAGCCATGAGGCCCATAGGTCTGGAGCCTATCTCCTGTTTCTGTAGCATGAGGCAGCTTGATATGATGTACAAGTACACCCCCTGGACATGACGCTAGTATGTCACAGGGACTTACCCCCAATCCAACCCTTGATGCTGAGTGCCAAGCACTGGGTCCCATTTTTCAGTCTTTGGTATGACCCGGCCAGGGATCGAACCTCAAAAATTCTAGTCTCATGGCAGAAACTCTAACCACAAGGCCACTGTGCTGGTGGCTGTATGGCTACTGTTAATTCTTTGATGATTTGTATTTCACTTTATATTTGTCTTGTCATAAATTCGATTTGGCATGTCAATATAGCATTTTCCCCCAAATCCGAAAGATGTAAATAAAAAAAGTACCAAAAAAAGTACCAAAATGTACCAAAATTGCGAAAATAGAAAGTTTATAAACACAACGTGTCACTACAATATGTGATGCTATATGTGATGCTTGCAGATCTGATATTCTCGCTATTGTACAATTAAATATACCAGTAAGACGCCTGAGGGCGAGAAGCGACCTCACCCTTGCGTGCACGCATCCGCCTGGGTGACAGCAGACTGCTGGGCGAGGGCTGGCACTTTGGAATGTGGGGTCAGATCAACATATCTGGCCTGGGCCGTGGCTCAGCGGTCCAGGCACCTTGGCCGGTAGCCCAAGTATGGTAGTGTGCCGCGGGTTCGACTCCCGATCCCGACGGCCCTTACTGCATGCCCCCCATCTCTCTCCCCCATTTCCTGTCAGCCTACTGTCTGTCCCTCTATACAAAATATAGAGGGACAGACAGTCAGCCTAGAGACAGACAGACAGACAGACAGTCTAGAGGGGAAAAAAAGATCAACATATCTGAATGGGTGACAGCAAACTGCTGGGCGAGTGCTGCCGCTTTAGCATGGGGGGTAAGATCATAATTTTCGGGCCTGTTAAGAACTTTAGTTTTCGCCGGCTGCCGGGCGCGGCTTCACTAATAATAACTTTGGGGCAGGCCCGTCTATAGTTTAAATGGACATGGTATCAGTCAAAAGGGAGACATCGAAGAGGAAGGATGGTTGGGGAAGGATCAACATATGGAATGTCAGAACAGGTCAGCTCCATATATATATGAACAATTACATAGTGTCATAGAGTTTTATATTAACTGTAGAACGTGCACGTGCATTAACGGTGAGGAAAGCAGCTATGCATAATTCTTAGCCATTTGTGTGTAAAATGGAGTGATTTTGAGCTTGCATGTGCCGTAAGACCGAGAACAAAGCTGACTCGAACTCCATGGCCATCCTCTCGGATTGGTGTAGCTTGATAGGGGTCATTAATTCAGTCTGCATTTTGATCTGTGTCGCTCCTGAGTCTCCTGTATGTACAGTAACTGTGATATTATGTTGTGCTATGGTTAAAGTCTACAGTCAGTGTCCGCAAGGCTGGAGGCCATGGGACGGCAAATGTTACTACTTCTCTGTGGATACCAAGACGTGGGGAGAGGCCCACACCTTCTGTCTGGGTCAAGGAGAAGGAAGTGACCTGATGAGTATAAATGACTATCATGAGAGGGTGAGATGAGAAAACCCATTGATGACATGATTACTGTACGCTCAAACACATACGGCACACACACACACACACACACACACACACACACACACACACGTACTATATAGATATTCATTATAGGCATCTCAATTTGACTCAAATATGTAAATCCTTTCAGATTGTGTAATTATCTACACATTTCTGCTTGAAATTTGTAGCAATGGGTCCGGACACAGATTGGAACATTGATCTACTGGATCGGCCTGAATGATGTCGCTGCAGAAGGCATTTGGGAGTGGTCTGACGGAAGCACATTTAACGTATATTTAGCGTATGTAAAATAATTTATTTTATGAAGTTAATGTGAAAATATGTCTGTAAAAACAAAGTCAGCCCACGTAACCATTAAATAATAAGCCATACAGTACTTTTTGTATAGGTTTTTACATGCAGCTAATTCATAAGAACAGACAATTGACACTTGACTAACTATTGTCAGTTAAATGTGGTACTGTCTGGAATAACTATACTGTGGTTGTAGAATAAAGTCAGAATTCCTCTCCTCTCCTCTCCTCTCCTCTCCTCTCCTCTCCTCTCCTCTCCTCTCCTCTCCAGGTCATGGGCTCCAGGTCAGCCTGATAACTGGGGTGACCCTCCTGGGGAGGACTGTGGTCAGGTACAAGGAGACCTTGGACATTGGAATGATGAACACTGCAATATCAAGAGGCAGTACATCTGCAAAATCCGTAACCGTAGGTCCACCGGACATGTTGGCCACAAAGGGATATTTCACTTTCAAAAAAACTTTTCATCTACTCAGGCTTATGTGAACACCCCAGACAGTTTTTAAGTTTTTAAGATATTCATTTCAGCTTCCCGCACCCATGATAGGTTCATCGAAAATACCTGTCCTTTTTTCTGGTGACTGATATTGTCCTTCTAATACGTGAGGGGCCGTGTTTTTTTTACTTACTGTTTTCATTTATTATTAATAATTGTTTAGATTTTTTCGTCTCCTCCGTCCTCCTGCTGGAGGTGCTTCTTTTCCAAAATAATTATTAAAAAAAAATGAAAAGATGCCCCCTCAAAAAGAAAACATGCCCCCTCACGTATTAGATGGACAATATCAGTCACCAGAATAAAGTATGGGTGTTTTCGATTAATCTATCATAATTATTATCTATAATCTATCAATCTGAGTGGGATTTGCTTTATTTTTTAAAAACTAAATACTGAATTGAGCAACTTAAAAACTGTCTGGGCTCTGGGGTGTTCACATATAAGCCTGAGTAGACGATGAAATGACCAAAAGTTTTGTTAGGGTTATGATGTCACAAAAATTGTGTATTTTCAATTAGGCCTTCTGACTCTTAAGAATTAAGCCAAAAATACACAGGGAAGACATGTTTGAATATTCTAACCATTTATAGAGTAATGTTAACTCCATAGAAACAAACAAAACATACAAATACGGCACTCCATCTTTAAGGTTTGTTTGTCTTTTATTTTTTTTAAACATTTCTCTTCATCTCTCCTCAGCCAATCTTCCCACCCAGTGTGACAATGCTAACGGCTGGAGGCAGTACGGCTCCAACTGTTACAAGCTGAAGTCTGAAACCACAAAGAGCTGGTCAGCAGCCCGATATGACTGTGTGAGAGAAGGAGGGGACCTGGTGTCCATCATCACAACTGAAGAGGAGCAGTATGTCGTCAGTCGATTGGACAATTCATATTACGACCTCTGGTTGGGATATTCCACACTGGTGAGAGTCCTGCTTAAAAGCTGCAGTCCGTAACATGTATGTCCTACCAGGATTCAAACCCTGGTCTCTTGGATGAGGAACCCCCGGGCATGAGGGGTGTTGCGTCCACCTCCAAGGTCCAACCACTGTAGCCTATACTAGTTAAAACGTTAATATACAGTAGGGCTACATATTGGTTATAATAACTTTTATTTCTTTAAAATAGGTTTCAGGTTGCAGCATCAATTTATACTCTGCTATATGATGGTGGTTTATTTATTTATTTATTTGTGTTTTGCTGTTGTATTGTGATGTATTTCTAAAACGCACTTTGTTGTTTTTAACAGAAATGCAACAAGATATCATGTGAGGTTGAAGCTGGCAGCACTGCTTTTACCTGGTCTGATGCCTCGACCCCTCAGCCCCCTGATAGTGATCCATTCCTGAACTGGGGGACGGGTGAACCCTCTCCAGTGTACGACTATCATTATACCATATCTATGTATACAAGTATTCATGCAATTAACCCATTTTGGGCAGGAACCCCTTTTGGTGTTAGCATTATGTTATGCTTTGGCTATTGAAAAATAGCAGATCTACAAGCTCATAGCGCGCCACCGAGTGGCGCGCTAGGTCTGCTATTTTTGAAAAATCTTTCAAATGTGGCACAAATCATTGAATATATATTTCAGAGCGAACATTTTTAACTAAAATATTTGCTTCTGGGGGGTCCCTGGAACTACATATTTTGAGATGGGGGTCCGTGGCCCAATGGAGATAATTATGGGGGTCCTTGACATGAAAAAGGTTGAGCACCACTGACATAGAAACATATGTTTTTCAGAAAGAAATTAGGATTTAGAAGCCTTTTTTTAAATCGACCTCAGTCCAAAATGGGTTAAGATGTTGACGTGTGCAAGAATGCTTTCGATATTTCTGTGATCTATTTCAATGTGATCCAACAACACAGTGATCCAAATGGAGGTGCGTGTGCCGCGTTAATCAAGGACACAAGCGATGAGTTCGGGAAGTGGAGGTCTCACTTGTGTCGACAAGAACGTCCTTACATGTGCAAACGAGGACTCAACAGTAAGATTGATTGCTTTGGAAATAAGCAAAGAAAACTTTACCCACCCAATCGTTATATTAATGCCAATATAGTAGTACTAAATATGACGTATATATCTTATTGACTCCTAGCCGTCTGCCCTGCTGGCTGGGAGAGCTTCAGTGGCAGCTGTTACTGGATGGTCAGTAATCCGGACCTCCTGACCAACTTCCATGAGTCTCATAGAGCGTGTATCCAACTGGGGGCCAACCTGCTGATAATACACAGGTGAAGGATGAATTAAATTAACATTTTGCTGTGACAACTACATTTAGGCTAAGGTTGGTCTTCATGTGGGTTTCATTTACCCCAGTCCTTCACAGGTTACTACATCTCATAGGCCATTGCATAATACATTTTTTTTAAACAGTACTTTTCTTCCCTTTTTCTCCCAATGTAGTAATTTGGTCCATTCTCAAGCCCCCTTGTAATGTAGTCCCTTGTCGCTACTGACCCTATACTGTTTGATCTTATGGGGACACCTGATCATGTGATGTGTCTCCTCCGCTTGTAGATCTACAAACCTTGTAGATCTGATATTTTAGAACGTTTGAGTACTTTTGAGTATATTTTCATGCCAATACTTTTGTACTTTTACTCTAATAATAATAATAAATGTGAACACTGGCCTTTAACATGTAACAGAGTATCTTTCTATTGCACAGCGGTATTGATACTTTTACTCAAGTAACATTTCTGAGTGCTTCTTCCACGACTGTATGTGTGTGTATAGCCTGGAGGAACAGTACTTCATCAATGGATACCTCCCAGATTTTCACCAAGTGGACGTTCCTGACATCTGGATCGGTATATCAGGTACTGTGGTTGAATATGATATGCGATGCACACCCGTGTCATATACTGTACTTAGGAATCAACCTGGTGATTATTCAGATTTCAATTGTGGTGTAATTCTGATAAAGAGCAGCATCTAAATGGATGTGACATTTAATTTCTGTTTTGTAATATCACCAGACCAGGACCAAGACGGGGTGTTTAAATGGGTGGACAAGAGTACGATCGAGGTGTCCAACTGGGGTTCTGGATGGCCTCAAAACACTCCCAACCAATGGGACTGTGGACAGATCTTCACAGGTTAACACAATTAAGCCTTTTACAACACTTCTAGTTTTAGTCATCATAAAGTAAGTAGCCTTGCCGAGCCATGAGGCCCGGAGCCTATCTCCTGTTTCTGTAGCGTGAGGCAGCTTGATGTACAAGTACACCCCCTGGACATGACGCTAGTATGTCGCAGGGACTTACCCCCAATCCAACAGAGTGTCAAGCAGGGAGGCACTGGGTCCCATTTTTAGAGTCTTTGGTATGAGCCGGCCGGGGATTGAACCCGGCCTCCCAGTCTCAGGGCGGACACTCTAACCACAAGGCCACTGAGTCATCATAGCTTAATTTTTATTCCGTTTTCCCTGGTGAAAAAAGGTAGTTGACGAGCATTTTTCGTCATAGTTTTAGTCAACAAAATCAGAGCATATACTGCTCCTGCATTCGCAAGACAAAAAGTGCTTGGAATAAAAATAATATTGCAAGCCAAGACAAGCGGAGACTTATCGTTGTCGATATGTGGCGAGAACACCACTGTCTGTATAACGCAGCGGGTCTTGTGTTCCCCGTGGCGGGAGAGTGGATTCAATCAGCTTGGTGCACAAATCAATAAATAGCCTAATAATAAAAATATAAAACCTTTTTTACCCACTGTTTCACTTTACTACAGGAAATTACGCGGGCAAATGGGAAACAACCAGCTGCTTCAAAAGTCATGGTTATATTTGTGAGATGACAGGTGGTCAGAATGTGAAACCTACTTCAACTCCTGGTTAGTAATACCACATGTACACCCTCCTCTGTTATACTGTGGCACTTATCAGACATCAATAATATATATTATACACGCACGCACGCACGCACGCACGCACGCACGCACGTACGCACGCACGCACGCACGCACGCACACACACACACACACACACACACACACACACACACATATGGATTTCATATTTCTATTTATATTAGCCTTTACACTATACTGTCGTTAATATTCGTTATGTCTTTGAAATAACAATGCTGAGGAACCTAAACCAAAGACTTTTATTTACTCTTTTGTACTCGTATATAAGAAGAAAGAACAATAAAATGCCTGAATCTTGAATCTGGGAAGGTTTATTTTATTTTTTGTCTAGCCTGGAGCAGATGAAAGCTTAAATAAATAAAATAATCAAATCATATGTGATGTTGCTGTTCCAGGCTCCCACTGTGACCCTGGATACTTGCTGAATGGAGAGTCCTGCTACCACTTTGAGACAGAGTCGGTGGTGAACTGGAACACTGCCTCCACATTCTGCATCAACCAGGGAGGAAACCTGGCCAGCTTCCACTCTCCGGAAGAGCTCAGCTTCCTGACTGGTGAGTGTCCCACAGTCCCAGACAACAACTGTCAGTGAATATTAAAAATGTTGGATTAGTATAGAATAGAACCCGAAGGGAAATGAATGGATTAAAAACCACAACCACTCTCATCAGAAAATCACATCCAAGACAATAAATAATAAAACACAACATAAGATAATTGATATATTGTTATATCGATTATTTGAACACAAATAACACTTACACCCCTTTAACTACAGGTGTACATAGGTTGCCTTTTTGAGTGGTGCAAACCACTCCAACAACTGGCTTTGTACCCGTGTACCCGTGTTTGTTCGTACCAAAAAAACGAGCATGGTTGCTATGGTGAGCAACCAAAAAAACGAGCATGGTTACGGAGAGTACTTATGACACAGATGCCTTCTAATGTACAGTAACTATAACAATAAATGTGTAGTTGCACCACTTTTATATTCTTTGAGAACTGAACCATCCTGAGAGAGACAACACTAGCATTATCCTATAAGATAAGATGCATGTTTATTGACCCTGGAGATAAATACAGTATATAGTACTGTATATGTACAGTGTCACTGTCAACAGGCTTTCAACAGTGAATATATGAATTAATGTTGTAGTCTATCCTTAACAGGCATGCCTGCTAAGGATAACTTTTGAGAATCTTGACATATTATGTCAAGGTGTAGTACACATCCTACTAGTAGTTCAGTCAGTAATAATCCAAAAGAACAGACAATGCCAGAGTTAAAGCAGTATTCTTTTTATAACCATATTTTCTATCCCGGCTGTAGCTCACATGCCAGGTGAAGCCTGGGTCGGCTTGAGCGACACAGCGACGGAAGGAACTTGGATATACACAGATGGAACCCCAGCTGTAAGTGATATGTGTCATGAATGAACGACAGATATTATGCCGATCAACTCGAATTACAAAAATCCTTTCTCTCCATCCACTACCATTGAAATAACAGGTTAACCCTATGCCCAGCTTTCTGGGTTTGTGTGAACATAAACATTGGCTTGTGATTGGCTGATCACCCCATATAGCGATGATTTTATTGGCTGAGCCAAGTACATAATTATTGTTCAAGACTAAAGTGAGGGCAGAAAAGTGAAGACGGAAAAGTGAGGACGCAAATTGTGATTGGCCAGAATGAGATGATGTATGATGATAAGAGCGCCCCTCAAAAAAATCACACCTGTGTGAAGACACAGGTGTGATTTTTTTTGTATTGTATTATAGTGTCCTGCACCACAAGATGCCCAGCCCGCTCGGGCTAACAAGACACTCACAAAATGAACATACACCAAGATGTCCACAAACGGAATACATAAACATATTGATTGTCCAGGCTGTGAGTTAAGGATACATCGTTCAGTGTAAAAAGTGTAAAAATTAAAAGTGAATTGTACTGTGATATGTACTTCAGGACTACCTGCCCTGGGCTACTGACCAACCAGACAACTGGCAGGGAGACGAGGACTGTGCCAACCTTAGAGGGTTCAACCACGTTGAAGCTGGTTCACTCAACGATGACTTCTGTACCGTTACAAAGGAATTCATCTGCAAAAAAGGTTTGGTGCCATCAAATATTGTGTCTGAATATTCATTTTGTTTTCATCACCTTTTTTTACATAATTGGCATTTATATTGTCCACAGTGGCTGGGACAGGTCCTCCACCTCAACCTCCAACCTCTGGACCAGGTAAAAACATCAATGCTGCTAATTACTCATCTTTTATGCATTTATACAGTTATATCTAAACTGCATTTTTATGGCGTAGCTCTATAAGAGGCTAGCCACAGAGGATATGTGGGGGTCATATGGCCGATGACCATGGCTACGGGTCATCATTGGTGACACATTTTAAGTCATACGGTGCGCAAGTTAAGCCCGGGAGGTCCACACGCACACACACACACACACACACACACACACACAAACACACACATACAAATGCACATACACGCACACGCACACACGCGCGCGCACACAAACACACACACACACACACGCATGCACGCGCACATACACACTCTCTCTCTCTCACACACACACACACACACACACACACACACACACGCACACGCACACGCACACGCACATTTATAGATTGATAGAGGAATATGTGTTTGTATGATAACAGATTGGAGTGAGACATGTGGTTCGTGGACAGAGGGACACTTGACGGACTACTGCTACCTGTTCAACTACCTTTCTATGAGGAAGTGGTCTGAAGCCAGAGCTGACTGCGTCAACCAGGGAGGAGAACTGGCGAGCATCGGACATCCATTGGAACAAAGCTTTGTCTATTGTAATCCTTCATGTTTTTTGAGGGGCGCTAGCCCCTCCTATATTCAGCTATTAGTGTACATTTTTGTCTTGCACACACATTAAATTCCCATTGACAATGAATGGAGAATTTTTGTCATATGTGGACGGACGAGCAAATCAGTATTTTCTTCTTATACAAACAGTAATTGACAATGAATGGAGAATTTACGTCATGACAAGAGGCGCCCCTCACTTCACACAGGTGTAATTTTTTTATGTCGTACTTTATTGTCCCCTCGTGATAAATGAGGGTGATTTAGCATCATATACAGACTCGCTGGTAAATATATATAAAAAAATAAATTATCATATCCCATGCTCTTTTTCTGTATCCTCCCAGCCATGGCGAAGCTGGCTCCCACGGGGATCTCCTTGTGGCTGGGCGGTCATGACTCTGTCACCGAGGGGGGCTGGGAGTGGAACGATGGCTCACCTTTCAAATACATCCACTGGAATGGAGGTACAGTTCACCAATGAAACCACATAGAACACTGTTTCCCCGACCGTGGGTCGGGACCCATGTTTGGGTTGTGGACCAATTTGTATGGGTCGTGACTAATATTTCATAAGATATATATATATATATATATATATATATATAAACATCCCCCCAAAAATCACAACTTTTCCCTAAATAAATTAAAACACGGTTAAGAAGTAGTGAAAATAGCAGATCTACAAGCCAAAACTTCTAACTTCTCCTTTGGGTCATGAGCTACAGTAAAATGTTTTGGAACCACTGACCATAGAAAGTTGGATTCATAATTCATACCACGCCAATGAATTGCTGTCCTACAAACTGACAATGCTTCATGTTGTGACATACAGTATCGTGAGTTTGTGTCGGGCTATTTACGAGTCATTATGTGGGACTCACTATACGTTTCCCTTGCTTTCTCTTTCCTCCCAGGAAATCCGGACGATTATTACGGTGAAGACTGTCTCACCATGCTAATTGGCTCTGGCAAATGGAATGATGACAATTGCAACTCTAAAAGAGGCTACGTCTGCAAGCGTAGAGGTAAGAGTTATTAGCGGTATTGTCTTAACTCTTAACCCATGAAACCGAGGAAGCATCTGTGTGATTTCTGATTTTTGCACTGGATATTGAAAAATAGCACATAATATATACTCACTCCACAAAAAACGTTTCATTTAACGTTTCATTTCCATTTAACGGGCAGAAGCTTGTTTTGTAACAGCGATTTTGGTTCTTTCAGCCAACACGCCGGAGCCTCCACCACCTCATGACGGTACGTATGGCGGCCAACTGTCTTGAAAATGGCAACTTTCACTCTGTGTATTTTGAAGGGGACGACATCTATAAAATGAGTACTTAGTGCAGTACACGTTATCAGAAATATGTCAAATCTGGTTGTTGTTTGTCATGTAGGGTATATGACTGCGCTGGTGTGCCAGGACTCCACCGCTGTGCTCCACTGCCCAGAGGAAAGCGTCATCAACATCCAGTCAGCGTTCTATGGCCGCAGGAGTGACGACATCTGTCCGCACCTCGATGGATCAGGAGCAGGTACAGAAACCTCAAATCTGCGTGAAGCCTTACGTCATCTAGTGAAAATCGAGTTACTGAACTAGGCATCTCTGTTGGCTGGTTTTGTGCCAATTGATGTTGCTCTCTGTTGTATTGTAGAGCACTGGTTCTAAAACGTTTTAGCCTGTGACCCAAAACAGAAATTAGATACCGGTATTTGCCCCGGGACCCAAACTAGTGAAAATAGCAGATCTACAAGCTCGAGCTTGTAGATCTGCTATTTTCACTAGTTCTAAAATATTTGTTCTAATTTGGGGAATTTCTTAGATTTTTCTTTTATTTCTTCATGAAATTACTGAAAAGTTACATGAAAGGTTTTGCTTTTTTGGGAATATTTTTGGAAAGTGTTTTGAAATAATAATTAAAAAACAAATGTAGGAAACAACAACTAAGGGGACCCATAACAATGTGTCTGCGACCCACAAATGGGTCCCGACCCAGTGTTTGGGAAACTGTTTTAGAGTGACGTCATCTGATGGCCCCTTCAGAACCTTGCTTTTCACCATTAGATGCCAGGTGTTTATGAGGTTTGATAAATTAATCGTTCCTGTTAAAGTGTAAAATATGTATCAATGCACTTCTCACTGACTTGACTGGATTTATTTTTATATTTTTGCATACAATGCGCTAAAGAAGCAAACATAAAGGCATTTAGCAGATTCTCTGCATCATTTTAACAAAACCTCTTCTTACTTTGTAGGAAGTTGCGATGTGCCTGGGATCCTACCTATTTACAGGAAGAGATGTGACAACCGTGACTTCTGCTTTGCGTACGCCCATGCGGATCCGGACCCCTGTCCTACTGTCTCCAAATACCTGGAAATGACCTACAGCTGTGAACAGAAAGGTGGCTTTTCCAGCATAGTTCCACGCAGTCTATTCAGAGTTACAAAGTATACAACTAAATTCATAAGCCTATGCTACTTAATTTCATCTTAAGTTAAGAGACTCAAAACTTTAATGAATACCAATTGAATATCCTTGTTTCGTTTTGTTTGTCCGAGACCGAGCACTACAAAATAAATAAGTCTTTTACTTTGAGAATCATGTCTGTCTGTCTGTCTGTCTGTCTGTCTGTCTGTCTGTCTGTCTGTCTGTCTGTCTGTCTGTCTGTCTGTCTGTCTATTTCGTTTTTTTTTAAACTAACGTCAAATCAATCAAACTGATTTTATTATGCCCAAACCTATATAAAACGTCTAGCTCTCAATTCATACCATCAGTTTTGAATGAACTACTATGTAATATAACAAGTGTTGGTGTGTACTCCCAGTGTGTTTATAACATGTTGGTGTGTACTCCCAGTGTGTTTGCAGGGCCTAGGTGTGGAGGATGGAAACATCACAAACTCCCAGCTCTCTGCTTCCTCCTTCGCTTCCTCCTTCGCTCCTAGCATGGCCCGTTTGAATGGCAACTCCTGCTGGAAGCCCGCTGGAAGCCGTATGTAGCATCAATAAATGCAGCTAATTAACAATGGGAAAGGAGAATGCAACAATAGCAGCTGAGTTGGTCTTTATCTCTGTGACCTCAGCCATCGCTGTGTCTCGGGAATCAATCAAATAGCGCCACATTGTGAACTTGTAGATCTGCTATTTTCAAATGGCCAAAATACATTATAAGGCTACAGTGGTTAGTGTTTTTTGTAATAATAATCAAAATCTATGTAAATCTATGTATCTACCAGCAACTCAAGTTTTAATATAGTTGTAGTGGAGTAAAAGTACAATATTTTCCTCTGAGATGTAGTGGAATAGAAGTAAAAGTATTAAGAAATAAGAAAGTAAAAATAATAAAAAATACACCTATTCGTCACGCCCAGTCCTTGATGGCAACGCTATGTGACCGAGTTCTGCGCTACAGCGACGTGTGAGGTCACAGATAGGGTTATGTCACGCATACATACATACTGTATACATCCTAAGTTGCTGCCCTGTCTTCCAGCGACATCAAGCTGGATCCAGGTGAACTTCGGAGAGACCAGGAAAGTGACTGCGATAGTAGTTCAGGGTTGCCCTACAGCCGACCACTGGGTCACCAAATTCAGCGTCAAGCACAGTGTGGATGGAAACACCTGGACCGACTATACTGCTGATGGGCCGGTGAGCAACGCTTGCTCTGTTGTGATGGAGAGAAAGGGCAGTATTATACGTGTCTTAAGTACCAGGTCTTATGACTTAAAGGTGTAGTGAAATGAAAAAATACGTTTTTCACACTTTTAGACCATCTCCGTGGTCATCATATGAGCATACCTAACAATGGATGCCAAAAACATGGGAAAATTCTCATTTTTGTGTGTTTTTATATCAAAAGTCCATAAAAATATATTTTTTATTACTTCCTGAAAACGAAAACGTGCTGCGTGATGACGTGTCGAGGCCCACATCGATAAAAGCCAATAAAAATGAAGCTCACCCGTATCCTCTCCATATGTGCGCATCCGTGCAGCACAGCTGCTATTGATTACAGAAATCCTTATTATTCCCATTCCAGATAACATCCAGACAGTGTATTACTCGGTTTCAACTTAATCATCACGCTAAAATATGTATCTGAAAACATTATAGGGTAGAAATAAGCCACATAACAGTAAACTGGTACAGCTGGCCGTCTATTTGATTTGTAAACAAACACACACCACGCTGCTGCGTATAGCATAGCAACAGTCCCTAGCTACCGTCCCATCGCCTGAAGGGATGCGACGCTCTGATTGGTTCAGAAACTTCATAGCGGTGTTTCAACTTGAGACCGTCTGAAACTTCAAAATAAAATGTCCACCATTTCCGTTTCACTGCGCCTTTAACTTAAGACCTGGAGGCGTGATCAATGCCATTTGGCTATTCTGAGTGGCCAAACAGCATTGACCACGCCTCCAGGTCTTAAGTTAAGTCATAAGACCTGGTACGTAAGACACGTATAATACTGCCCAAAGTGTCTTGTTTGAAAAGAAATGGACCACTTTTAGGTACGTTATTTTTTCTTGATAATTATGTTGTTGTTGTTTCAGTCTTTCCCAGGTGCCACAGACAGGAACACCGTAGAGACCCAGCTCCTTGGTACTCCTGTGTCAGCCCAGTACATCCGGATCTTGCCATTGGAGTACCAAGAAGTGGCAGGCCTCCGCTTTGACATCCTGGGATGCACACCTGATTGTAAGCAAGCCAGCTTTTTATGGTGATAAACATGAATGCTAGTTGCAAATAAATAACATGAGGATTAGATCTATATGAAGGTAAGCTTTGCTTTCACATATAATCTGTGCTTAATTGGCTCTCATGAGTAATAGCACGTATTTGCTCTCTTTCAATACAGATGCAATCACATGTGCTAACTATCCTAACTTCAACTTTGCCAATGACCGCATGACGTAAGTAATTCAAATCAATTCGAAACAATTAAAATGTGGCTTTGACATCGTTATATCCCATGTTCTTTTTTTTTAATAATATTTATTTTATTTGGAAAAAGCAGTACAGTATAGACAGCATTTCTATGTATACAAAGGACACAAGTGCAATTCCCATGTTCTTAATCTTCTTTTGTATTCTTTATTGTGTGATTGTATGGTCTGATGCTGCTACTGTATATTGTGTCCACTGTCAGTGTCCACTGTCCAGCAGGATGTGCCAGAGATCCTTACAATGTGTTTGGAAGCACAGTATACCGTGGGGTGAGTTCATATTAACTAACTCCACTAAAATGTACTATTAAAGGACAACATTCGGCCATTATTACAACACTTCCTTTATGTAAAGTTTGCTCATTTATTTCCCTGTCACCCACAAGGCAGCCGGTCATGAGGTCTGCAACCAATTCCTCTTCTTGCCATCGTGGTCAAGACAACAAACCTAAGTAACAAGTAACAGTCTCCCATATTGTGTCTCTCTCTCCTCTGTAACAGGACTCAAACATCTGTGCAGCAGCCATCCATGCAGGGGTGCTTCTAAACGACGTAGGAGGCGACTGCACTCTGCTGAAGAAAGAAGGACAGGACTTCTATGCCGGCTCCACCAGGAACGGCATCACCTCCGCACAGTATGTACCAAACCAACGTTCTAACTGTAATGGACACGCAATAAGCGCCTTCTCATATTGTTACAATTCAGAAAGTGCACATAAAAGCTCAAATAAAGAAGGAAGGAATCTGTTTTCTGCAGATTTGATGGAAGCTATTCAGTGTCTTACACGTTTGCAGATGGCGGTGAGTTGAACGGCAAACATGCATTCCCTTGACCTAATGATTAAAGGATAAGCATATTACTTTTACATTTGCTATTTAAAGCAAAAGGTTTCAATGTAATAGTGTTTTTGTTTCGTATCACGTTATGTTTAGAAAAAATGACTGTATTGTGTTAATTTAACATTTATACAAAAAGAATTGCTCATAACTGTAACAACCAAACAAACGGTACGTTCAACCTGCAGAGCTGAGATGTTCGGGAGCGGACTGGTATGAGTTTGGAGACTTCTGCTACAAGCCGTTTGACGCGCAAAAGACATGGCACGACGCCCAGAGGGCATGCAGTAATTTGGAGGCCAACTTGGTGTCCATCCTCTCAATGAAGGAGCAGATGTGGCTGGAGAGCTATCTTTACCTCGGTAAAGAAAATAAAACATAATAGAATATGATCTCTCTGATGAACTGGCTGTAACGGTTAATGGAACACAAATAAGGCAGCTTTGTGACAACCATCTTCACGTTGTTCCCTCCAGCTACCAGCCATGTGTGGACTGGACTCAATGACCATCAGTTTTCAGGTCTGTTCAGCTGGAACGATGGTCACCACGTCACCATGACCTACTGGGCACCAGGGGAGCCCAACAACCATGACGGCTTCTCTGAGGACTGCGTTGAGATGCTGTACACGGTGAGGATATGATGACGCCTGGGGTTCTAACCCCCCGGCTCTCCTGACACTAAAGTCAAACATCTAACCTAATGGGGAATTTTCCCTTAGCCCTTAGATATTGTGGATTTTTTTTGGTCCTCAGGCAGAGGCTCTGAGACACGCTTCTACATACATACACACACTTGCTTCATTTGATCTGCTGTTTCAAACTACAGCATTCAACCTACCAATATGTCAATGGTTTCATACTGTATAAAGAAGAAAAACGGCAATTTAGGGCGTTATTCATTCTCTCTCTCTTTTTAGAGTAGCCAATAATTTTTTCTCCAGAATGTAGTCGTTCTTTCCACTTCATTTGTCCCCACACACATTTCTCTGTTGTCACTGATGATGATTCCTATACTGACTCACCCAGTGACGACGACTACGTGGGGGCTGCGGGGCTCGAGCCCCCTTGATGATTTTAGGGGATTTCTAGTTTTTCTACATTCCTAACACCTCCCCCCGGTCGGCCGGTCTGGGGGCGGGGGCGGGGGGTTGCCGGTCCTCCCTCAGATCACGCTGTGTTTATTACCAAACTGTAAATAAATGACCCAGCGAAAACGGGACCTTGGGGGGGGGGGGGGGGGGTCTGGGGGGCATGCGAGGGGGGGGGGGGGGGGGGGTGCGTTGCGTGCCCCCGCGACGATTATAAGAACATTTCGTCCCTGGTCACTCACCTCCCAGTGAGGAGCCCTCACCGGGAGAAGAATGTAGGGCCTTCGTCCTAGTCCTCCCGCCCAACACTCCCTGCTGACAGGTGCCGCACCCAGCCCGTAGGAGTACATGCAATGACCAATATCACCCTCGCCCTGGCTTCCCTCCCCCGAACATGGGCCAATTGTGTTCGCATAGACGCTTGACAAAGCCAGAAGTACCACGGTGGATTCGAGTCCGTCATGGTGGGCAAGGACTTTACCACTGCGCCACCATAGTACCCCTTATTATTCACTCTTTATAATATAATAATATTAAATTACTTTGTTCGTTTGTTGCTACATCTACCTTTAGCGATGTGCTCTTTACTTACGGAACGGTATTTATCTATTTCAGAACGGTCGATGGAACGATGTATCCTGCACAAAGCTTAACACTTACATCTGCAAAATGCCCAAAGCTCACTACCCGCTGCCATCTGTACAACCCACCGTTTATGGATGCCCTGAGGTAATAGCTTTACACACACGCACAATCATTAATGTCATTGATATTTGGAATTGTACAGTATTGCATTTTGCAATATTGGGTGCTGAACAGAATATCACTATGAAAAGAAAAAAGAAAAGTCCAAAACACACACCATGTGGTGGTATTAAGCACTTTCTAGTGTGCAGACTTGTCTTTATATTTCTTATTGTATTATGCAGTTGAACTTGAAATAGCTGTTGTTGATACAGAGAGCACTGCTTTTTGTTGAATGGTTTCAGGGTTGGGATGCATATGGATATGCCTGCTACTGGATGGAGACCAATGCCATGACCTGGTCTGATGCTAAAACGTTTTGTAAGGAGAAGAAGGATGGCTTCCTTTTGCACATTGGAGATATGTAAGTTTGACAACTACTGTAGATCACTCATCCAGTAACAGTAAGCAGGGGTTACCAATATGGAATACAGTAGCAGTAGATGGGGTTAGACGTACTGTACTGTAAGATGCAGCAATAAGAAATAGAATAAGAAATAGCATACTTTGTATGCATCACGAAAAGGTGCAGTAACAGATGTGGGGCACAGGCCTTCGTGCAAGAAACAGGTGACATAGTCCACATGAGGTGAAAAAAAAAGAATAAAAGGTCCCCCCCCCCTTCTCACTCTCCCTCACTTCAATAATCCATAATAGTAACCAAACCATTTGTTTTTTGCAATAATACAAATAATTACACTCTTTTCATCCTATGGGGGGAATTCAGGTTGAGGGCGGGGGGCAAGTCGTCATATTGCCAAGGCTCGAACCTGCAGGTGGCCTCTCTACTCATTCAGCTTTGTCCGCCCCCCATATGAGCAGTGATAAAGTGTGCACACATTTGATGTACCGTTATTAAGTATGGTCTCTTTCATGTGTGTTTCAATGCAGTTATGAGCAGTCCCATTTCACAGTGGACTTGTCGGGGGAGACAGGAATGTGGTGGATCGGTCTTTACGCCCGTGGCCAGGACGGAGCAGTAGACTACATTTGGGACAATGGAGCGTCTCTCACCTTCAGCCACTGGGACAGAGACCAGCCAGGTACAAAGATATGCACGCACGCACGCACGCACGCACGCACGCACGCACAAGCCGTCAGCTAAACTCACAAGGGTTACTCAGAGTTACAGACCTGTAAGAGTCCATTTGGAGCCCCCTCAAGGAACCCTGAGGGACCCCAGACCCCACTTTGACTTTTACTATAGCGGAGTAGTTCTACATAGCCATATTGATACTTTTACTTAAGTAAAACAATTGAGTACTTTTTCCCCCACTGGTCTTGTCCTTCAGATACTGGAGAAGGCACGTGCGTAGCCATGACATCGGGTGTGATCGGTGGCTTTTGGGATGACAAGGCATGCACGGAGAAGTACAAATTCTTCTGCGAGAAACCAAGGCCTGACATTACCCCGCCCACCAAACCTCCGACTAATCCTCCTGTGGCGGGCTGTGCTACCAGCTGGACGGGATTACCTCACTTCAGAAACTGTTACCGGGTAAAAAAGAAAAGAAAAAAAAATCATCAAACATGTTTTTGTTCAAATAAGTGTTAAATAGCTCTATATTCTAATAGCAATCATTGCTATAGAGAGTTTGTTCAGTAACAGGGGTCACCCAATCACCCCCCATCTCTCCAGCTCTTTGGTAAACAGAAAATACATTTACAGGTCAGAATACCAATTTTATCCAATCAGGAGAGAGAACTCTACACTATATACTATATACACTATAAAAGCTGATAAATGATTTGATCAATGAAATTGGTACCAGACCTTTTAATATCCAGCGGCTAAAAGTATGTGGTCAATGTACATTATCTGTGTGAACGCCAACACCAATAATAATAATAATAATAACAAGTAAGTGGCAGTCTGACACACACACACACACACACACACACACACACACACACACACACACACACACACACACACACACACACACACACACACACAGAGACCTCTGTATCGTTCCAATTTCAGTTGCCCTCTGGTGGCGGGCGGGTGGTGTTACAGCGGGACACACAGACAGACAGACAGACAGACAGACACACAGACAGACAGTTTTGGTCAGCTTCTATAGTTAGTGCTCACTTCGTTCGCAATCACTTCGTTCGCAATAATAATAATAATAATAATAATAGCATTAATGACTGTATATGACTGATCTGTGTGACAGTTGTTCCATGAGGTGGCTTACTCTCAGAAGAAGAGTTGGGATGCAGCGCGGGCAGACTGTCAGTCCAGAGGGGCTGACCTGGTCAGCATCCACGGCCAGGAGGAAGAAAACTTCCTCACTCTCTACAGCAAGGGAACCAGCAAGTGGATTGGTCTCCAACTTAATCTTGATGGAGGTTGGTGCTATAAAATCTACAACTAAGTAGAGTATGTATATTTGTATAATATATACACCTACTTTGTCATAATTATATTCATGAAAGGCAAACGTATAAGCTTCCTTGAGTTTCATAGGAAGGGAATGCACACTCCTATGATCAACAACATCATCACAGTACAATATTTCCCTCTGAGATGTAGTGGAATAGAATGATATAGTGTTGAAAAAATGGACATACTCAAAGTATAAGTACCTAAGTACTAAAGTACAGTATACTTGAGCAAATGCACTTATACTTACTTTCCGCCACTGATGCCAGGTTACGGCTGGAGTGATGGCACGCCTCTGTCTCACACCAACTGGGGCCATGGAGAGCCCAACGACCATGACGGCCGTGAGGGATGTGTAGAGATGGTGAGCAGCGTCAACGGGACTCACTCCTACTGGAATGATCTGACCTGTGACGCCCATCAGGACTGGATCTGCATGATCGCCAAGGGAAAGACACCCGTCCTCCCCCCGGTGCCGCCGCCACCTGTCCCAGGTGAGTGCCCTTAGATAGATAGATACAGCAGCCCTATGTAACTTTTTTAATGAATAAAACATTTATTTTGTCCAATCCGTATGGTTGTATGGTTATGTTTTTTGTTGTTGTTTTTTTAATGTTTTATCCCACAATTTTGTAACTCATTTTTTCACCCAGTGTCAATTATCTAATGTAATCCTGGGCGCTACACTTCCCCTGCCAACCTGGGGGGGGCAGCGGACTGACCTCATGCTTCCTTCTATGCATGAGGAGTCCAAGCTGCTTCTTTTCACCTGACAGGGGAGAGTTTCCCCGGACGGACGTAGCGCGTGGAAGGAACACGTTATTCCGACCAGTTCCTTTCCCCTCCATCAGGCATTTAGATTGTGTCAAAGGTCATGTCTCACATAGACACAGGATCTGACTCGAAAGTTAATCTGAAGATCAAGATTAAATGTATCCTCTGTGCAAACAGGCAGGCTCTATCAGCTCAATGGTAAAAAAAGAAAAGAAAAGAAAAGTCAGAACCTGTGCAGGAAACCAGCTTCGAATCCGGGGTCGAAGAGGACAGTTACATGGTGCAGCTTTAACATCCCATCATCATTATAAATGACTCACAGTCACACATGTCATAGATGTATGTGATGATGATGACACGCGTTTTCTTTCCCCCGAATCTCAGCTCCTGACTGTGGAACCAACCCCGGCTGGAGGAAGAACAACAACATGTGCTACTACTACAACGACACCGACATAGTGGATATCTACACGGCCGTGGAGCGCTGTTACGCTGAGAAGGCCTTGCTCGTCTCCATCCTGAGTCGAGATGAGCAAGCATATGTCAACACCATGGTACGCACACTGTACACTGCTACACTACACATGATCCTAACCTGTCAACACCATGGTACGCACACTGTACACTGCTACACTACACATGATCCTAACCTGTCAACACCATGGTACGCACACTGTACACTGCTACACTACACATGATCCTAACCCCATATTTTGCTGGAGACAAGGTCGGTGATGTAGGGTATGTTGACACTGTCCACTCCTGTTATGAAGTAAAAAACACTGCCACCCTAGCCTGTTAAAAAACCAGGGAAAGCATCTGTGTCATTTTGGTTGGCGATTAAAACAATTGCAGATCTACATGCTCACAGCGTGCTGACAGCTTGTACTGTACATACCGGTATGCTATTTTTGAAGTTGTTTTGAAAAGTCTTGAAAGTGTTAGAAAAATCTTGAAAGTTTGAGAACTACTTATTTAGAAGCATTTGTAGAATCGACCTCAGGTCTTAATGGGCGTGAATAGACTTTTGTTTTCCGCTGTAAATGAAAGACACGTACGGCTCCATCTCCCGCAGTGGTATGGGACTTACAACCTCATCCAGGAGCGTAGCTCCCGCAGTGGTATGGGACTTACAACCTCATCCAGTGGTATGGGACTTACAACCTCATCCAGGAGCGTAGCTCCCGCAGTGGTATGGGACTTACAACCTCATCCAGTGGTATGGGACTTACAACCTCATCCAGTGGTATGGGACTTACAACCTCATCCAGGAGCGTAGCTCCCACAGTGGTATGGGACTTACAACCTCATCCAGGAGCGTAGCTCCCGCAGTGGTATGGGACTTACAACCTCATCCAGGAGCGTAGCTCCCGCAGTGGTATGGGACTTACAACCTCATCCAGGAGCGTAGCTCCCGCAGTGGTATGGGACTTACAACCTCATCCAGGAGCGTAGCTCCCGCAGTGGTATGGGACTTACAACCTCATCCAGGAGCGTAGCTCCCACAGTGGTATGGGACTTACAACCTCATCCAGGAGCGTAGCTCCCACAGTGGTATGGGACTTACAACCTCATCCAGGAGCGTAGCTCCCGCAGTGGTATGGGACTTACAACCTCATCCAGGAGCGTAGCTCCCGCAGTGGTATGGGACTTACAACCTCATCCAGTGGTATGGGACTTACAACCTCATCCAGGAGCGTAGCTCCCGCAGTGGTATGGGACTTACAACCTCATCCAGGAGCGTAGCTCATTTTACTTAATACATCCGGCTATTGCTTATAGTGGCAATCTGAAGACATGTTGTAAAGCCAACATGCCTAAGACACACTCTATAAACTATTCTTAAATTAAGAATTACATTTCTGATGATAGCACTCCACTCAGACCCCAAAGCGCACTGACCAGTGCCTTTATAAAGCCTTTTGGTAATTTAATTTGGTAAAGTATTTAAGTATTTAACCATTTAAAGTTTAAATGTTTTTTACAATTATGAAAAATGTTAAACCATTTAAAATTGTTTTTCATAATTGCAAAAAAGGCAAAGACGTTTAGGGATAAAGGGTTTAGCACTGACGAAACTAGGGCCCCACGACTCTTCACCAAAAATAGCCTATCTACAAGCTCGTGCTGCATCATGTCATGTGTCCTGAGCTTGTAGATCTGCTATTTTCACAGAATGTTCACTCCCAGAATAGGGAAGCTTGGGTTTAAAAGGAGGACAGTGTGAACATGCCCAGAGACATATTCTATACAATCAATTGCCCATACACCTATATGTATGTCATAGCAAGAAATATAATGAAATGTTATGATTGAAATGTTGTGGTGTTGGTTTTCCAGGTGGGGACAGGCGAGGTCTCTGCAGCGTGGATTGGAATGGTATTGTTCGGTATTACAGATGGACAAGCCATGTACGTTCTTTGGGAATGCATTGCATTTGATTGTATTGACCACTAATGCTCATAAAGATCACCTTTGTATAATTTCTCAAACACCAACATCATTGATTTGATTAAAGATTTATTTTAATTGAATGAAAACTTGCACTTTCCATTGCTTTATTACTCTATTTATTGTGTTAAATATTCTATTTATTGTTTTTATGGATTTGATCTAAATCTAAAGCTCTGTTTTGAATGCTGCTATATAAAGCTATTAGTAGTAGTAGTAGTAGGAGTATGATAAAGAATGACAATATACAAGTTTCTCATTCTTATAACCTCAGGTGGATGGACCAGTCTCCTGTCATCTATACTCACTGGGGTGCAGGCGAGCCCAACAATGCTCTCGGGGAGGAGTTCTGTGTATCCATGAACAGACATCAAGGTAAGAGTCTACCGACAGTGTGTCAATTCATGCATTCATTTCAAATCACTGAATGACTTTCTTTTTTCTCTTCGCACTGAGCGGTTCATGCTTAAAAGACACAGTTGTACGACAACAATAGCAGATGTACAAGCTCACAATGTATCGTATTGTAAGCTTGTAAATTATCTTAGCAGGGCATATTACATGCCAGAATAGAGACTCTAGCGTTATCACTTAAACTCTATAGAGCGCCGCAGTCCCGCCCACTTTCAGAACACAAGGGCAACACAAGGGCACCAGAAGAGAATTTCCTATTCATTTTTCCATAGACGGATGATGACAAATCCTGACAATAAGCAAACGTTTTTGGGCTGGACAAATAATTAGAAATTAGGGGAAAAAAAAGTGTTGTACACTGCCCTTTTTTCGAAGCTTAAAGGTCTTTAAATAAATACTTTCTGAAACGTCTATGGGAAAATAAATGGGAAATTCTCTTCTGGTGCCCTCGAAGGGGGCGGGACTGCAACACTATTCTTGTATACTTGGGCAATTTTCAAAAGATTTAGTGAGATTTAGAAAAAATAAATGTAAGAATCTTAAAAATCACCTGACATACCCAACATACGGACAACAGAGTTAATGTATAGCCCTCGATGTTCATATTGTACGTGTCTGTTCCTTCAGGAGGGTGGAATGATATGAACTGTGGCATGCCAGCAGGGTATGTGTGCAAGAAGTTCCCTGGAGACATCCACACCCCTCCGCCACCTACACAGCCTTGGGAAGGCAACTGTCCTACAGGTAAACAAGCACATCATGCACACACACAAACGCCCAATTCTGTCATTTATTTGATTCATTTTGCAATCCCTACGCTTTACCGAATGTCCAAACCGGGGATTTTAACCCAGGTTTCCCATGCGAGCGCCAAAATGTGTACTGCTAAGCTAAGACAGAATATTAAGCTTTGAGCTTCCTCTTGTCCCCCAGTAGGCTGTACCTACTAAATGGTACATTTATGTAGCGCCTTTTATCCAAGGAGCTTTACATAGATTGGGCATTACATTCACACACCGATGGCAGGGGAGGCATACTATGATCCGACGGAGCATTGGTCCGACATGCGTCCGCACCTCGGACTAGCGCCTGCTCCCGTGCTTGCGGTGGGTTGTCGTTTGCAATTAGGGGTTCAGCGTCTTGCTCAAGGTCAAGGAGGACACTTCGACACGAACTCTGGTGGAGCCCGGGATCGAACTGGGAAGTTGGAACCTCATTCTTGGGTATGGCTGTTCTACCGGCCATTCTACCACTGAGCCAGCTCAATAGAAGAGCAGGGATCGAGCGCATGCAGCTACAATCACTGCAGTTGTGTTAGTTACAGTACATTGTATTAACATACTGTACTGTACTCTAAGATAAAATGTGTCAATCAATCTATCAAATCAGCTGGAAAAAAATGCAGCTCAATCTGTAGCTCACCAAAATCTAATGTCTTGTGAAACACTAGCCCGAGTTCTTTCCTTTTCATAATAACGCTTTTGTCTTTGTGATTGCAGGTTGGCTGCGTTTCAACAATAAATGTTTCCTGTTCAGGGGACAAAAGGATGACATTAAAGCCAACTGGTCCTATGCTCGCTCCTTGTGCAAGGCACAGGAAGGAGATCTGGCTGTAATTGACAACCAATATGAAAACGGTAAGGCGATCAGCGAGAGCGAAAGAATGAATGTGTCACGGTATCAAGAACTGGCGGACCCACATGCAGAGACATACAAAAGTTTGAAAGTTCAAGGGTGTTTATTTAAACAAACTGGCAGGCAGGCAGAGCAGAGCAAGATGCAAACAGGCAGGTCAGTGCATGGGCTGGCAGGCAGGCAGGCAGGTGTGGTCTGAGGAGGAGAGGAGAGCGGTGAGTACAGGCAGAATGCAAAGTTGTAAACTAAATCACTAGAAAACACGAGGAAACTGAAGTTCACTGGGAACAAACACTGGTATACTGGCTAGAAGTGTCTACTACCACCGTCGTTGATACAACAATCTGGCGATCGGTGATGTGGGAAGACCGGGGCTTTATAGGCTGGAGGTGATGAGCTGATGGCAGGCAGGAGTGTAGATTGGAGAGAATGAAGAGACTGGAAACAGGTGAGCCAAGTGGTAAATGGAGCCAAGCCTACGCCCACACACACGCCCACACATAGCACAGACACTGACAAGACAGAGACAGACAAGAAAAACACAGCCCTGCCTGGGACTGTGACAGAATGAATCCCTTCATTTAAAAGTTGAAAGCGGATCAGTGGGGTAACTTTTGCCATGTTCCTCTCTTCAATAGACTTCGTGACCAGCTATCTCAGGGACTTGCAGCTCCCAGCATGGATTGGCCTGTCGGATGTTTTGGTGGAGAACCAGTATGGATGGTGTGACGGTATCAGTCCAGTACTGTACACCAACTGGGACAGCAATGAGCCCAACAATGCGGGAGGGACGGTGAGAACCCTATTGGGTATTGCCATACCTATTGGGTATGGCACTGTTTCCCAAACAGTGCCATACCTATTGTGTATTGCACTGTTTCCCAAACAGCGAGACGGGGCCCATTAGTGGGTCATGGACACGTTTTTATGGGTCCCTGATTTTTTGTTTTGTTTTGTTTTGAATTATTATCATTTCAAAACATTTTCATGAATAAAAACTAAATTCAATGATTACATGAAGCAATCAAAGAAAAGATCTAAGAAATTCCATAAATTAGAAAACAAATGTTTAAGAAGTAGTGAAAATAGCCGATCTACAAGCTTCGCGCCGCGTTGTGACCTTGTAGATCTGCTATTTTCACTAGTTTGTGTCGCAGGGAGACAACAAATTCCTCTTTTGGGTCACAGGCTAAAAAGGTTGGAAACCACTGTATTATAGAACTTGACTTAACATGACTAACTTGACTTGACTTAAGTCAAGGCGAGTTCTACAATTGCGGAGCGGATTGCGGAGCGGTCTTGATACCGGAAGGTCGCCAGTTCGAATCAGCGGTCCGACACGTTAAAATTACCACCGCTGAAGTGCCCTTGAACAAGGCATTGAACCACTACGATGAAATGTTCTATGAGCAGGGCCTGGCTGGAAACAAGTTCTTGAGCTTAGCCCAGATACCCTGGGTAAATATAGTAATTATTTAATTTCATTTCATTAACAGTAAAAATATTTAGGACGACCGTTGAGCCGATTCTACTCAATGGCTCCGAGACATGGACACTTTCAAAGAAACTAGAGAAACGGTTGGATGGCACTTACACCCGCCTTCTAATGAGAGCGCAAAATCTGTCTTGGAAGAGCCACCCATCGACTAATCTAATATACGGCAACCTTCCCCGTGTTTCTTCACTAGTCCGATCCAGAAGAACACAGTTTGCAGGTTATATCTTCCCTTCTTCTCTGGAGTCCTGCCTCAAAGCAGACCAGAGGTAGAAAACTGTCGTTCCCTGATGCTAGGGACACAGGCATCAGTAAGCAGGAACTGGGGATGGCAATGAAGGACCGGGAAGTCTGGCGTGATATTGTGAAATCCACGATCTCGACCGTGGTCGAAAAATGATGATGATGATTTGTCTACCTAAATAGCTTCAGGTTGTATTTCTGCTCCTCAACAGGAAGACTGCGTGACGATGACTCACGGTCACCACCACCTGGTGAGCGGGAGGTGGAACGATGCCGCCTGTACCGCGGAGAGGAGCTTTGTGTGTTCCAGGAAGAAATGTCAGTGCTCACTGTCTTACAGCTTCACTCTGGGCTAATCTTACTGGCCAATATCCAGTGGTGTCAAATAAGTAGTCAAATGTTTTACTCGAGTAACGGTATCAATACTGCAATCAATGCAGAAATAGTCTGTTAAGTTGTTACAAGTCCGGAATTCAAAATGTACTTTAAAGTACAAAAGTATTGGTATCAAAATGTACTTTAAAGTACCAAAAGCAGAAAGTACTCTCATTATGCAGAATATCACAAGTTTTCAAATGTATACACTACAAATCTTTTGATTTGTCACGTGTGTGATCACACATCACATGCGACACATTGTGAGTTTGTAGATCTGATATTTTCAAATGGCCGAAATGGATATAGGGCTGAAGTGGGTAATGTATGTTTAAGTAACTAGCAACTAAGTTACTTTTACTCCACAGTATAATATTTGCCTCTGAGATTGGAAATACTCTAGTAAAGTAAAAGAAAATACCTCAAAATTGTACTGTAAAATGTATAGCTACTTTACACCACAGACAATATCTCAATACTTTTTTGATTTTGTCATGGTCTATAAGCCTGTGATTCTCTTCTTCTGTGTGTGTGTGTGTGTGTGTGTGTGTGTGTGTGTGTGTGTGTGTGTGTGTGTGTGTGTGTGTGTGTGTGTGTGTGTGTGTGTGTGTGTGTGTGTGTGTGTGTGTGTGTGGGTATGTGTGGGTGCATGCGTGTGTGTGTGTGCGTGAATACATTTTCATAACTGTAAAACAGAATCCTTTAAGGTCCTGTTGATAACATTCTCTGTGTTCTTTCTATCTTGTGATGTACCAGCTAGCTCCATAAACCCTCCACCCCCAACCAAGACACCCTGCTCAGGTGAATACATCTCCTGGTACAACAACTGCTACCTTCTGGTGACAGAGCCAGCCACATGGGAGGCGGCTCAGGCAGCTTGTCAGCAACGCGGCGGCAATCTGGCCAGCGTTGACATGAGCTACGAACAGGCGTTCGTATCTGGAGTGGTGCTGCAGGGCAAGGCTGATGCCTGGATTGGCCTCAGGCGCGCGGTAATTAATTTAAGTAAATTTGTTGTTTTGGGCTGTGTGTGTCTCTATGTCTCTCTCTCTATGTCTGTCTGTTTAGAGTACGACCTGTTGACCCCTGCAGATGATTCTTGTGGTTGCATTCGGGTCACACACTGTTGAGCATGCAGCCGGGCCATTCACACTGAGCTAGGCTCGCATTTGGGTCCCACGCACGCACGCACGCGCACATGCACACACACACACACACACACACACACACACACACACACACACACACACACACACACACACACACACACACACACACACACACACACACACACACACACACACACACAATGCCTTTGCTATAACTGTGATCATGGGTTAGCCTTGCACTACACAATGATTATGTTAATCTGCATGGTGTGAGAAGATGGCGGCGCAAGAACGCATAGTCCATGACGTGTGAGGACCGGAGTGCAGTGTGTTGAACGGCAGTTAAGTGACGTTAGGGTTGTATGACTTGCGGATCTGAACTGCAAAAGCCCAATTGTATATATTAGATATGTAGTGGGGGTCCCCTGCTTCATCTCTCTCAGCTAAGGGGTCCTTTTGGCCTTGCAAGAGTGTATTTCAGACAGATTTCTAACAGTGATAATTTCCCCCTGATTTGTCTGTCTGAAATTCAAATTTTGTGCCAGATTGTGACTATTTGGCTTGTGACGAATGGGTCCAATGTTTACTTTGGTGACTGCACAATGTGGGGCAAAATAATCGGTCACAATCTGTGCTCATGGTTGTTTCTCCGTTGCAATTAAGAGACTCAACACACCTGACAAGCCATCGGCTGGGTAAACGCAGAAAGGTAATTTCACTGTGCATCTTGCATTGTAGGCGGACAGTAATTCTTACACGTGGACAGACGGGTGGCCAGTGTTTTATACGCACTGGGGTCCAGGAGAGCCCACCAGCAACACAGGTGAAGGCTGCGTGAGCATGCACGGAGGACTAATAGTCCACGGGACCTGGAATGACACCAAATGTGATGACCCCAAGCCCTACATCTGCAAAATCTCTTATGGTAAGATACAGAGTGAATTCTGACCACCATTGGATTGAACATTCCAATGTTTTGATTAGGAGGCATAATGTTCCAGCATGTTACATTACACAAACATGTATGATAATGTTTCTTTGATCTAAAAATAGATGGCACATTTAACCACTTAATCCCTACAGTATATTCTCCTTATACCCTATACCAGGGGTTCTCAACCCGTGGGTCGCGACCCCTCGGGGGGTCGCCAAATTATTTTAGGGGGTCCCCAAATTATTTAAAAAAGAAATATATATATATTTTTTTAAATTTTATTTTCACGATTTTTCAAAAATAGCAGACCTATAAGCTCGTAGATCTGCTATTTTTCAATAGCTAATTTATGCTTAAAACACCAAAAGGGGTTCCCGCCCAAAATGGTTTAAGGTTATTGTAGCAGTCAATTTATATTGGGGGTCGGGGCGGGGCGGGGGTCCCGAGACATTGCCAAAGCATTTCCGGGGGTCCCCGGCCAAAAACGTTGAGAACCCCTGCCCTATACCTATAGTTTAGGACTCCATTGCCCGATGAATAGCAACAATAGCCTCTATGCATGCAATGCGACAATTTGTGGGATTGTAGATAAGCTATTTTTGCTATGTCTGAAAAGGAATTTTTGCATTTTCTTTTACCTTGTAATGTTTTTGTTTTAAATTTACATTTTAAAATAACAAAATATTGCATATCTATACACAGTATAGGCTATATGTCAATATCTTTGCAATATTTGTGGATATAATAATATAATGACAGGGACGCCAGGTTGAAAGTAGTTCACCTTAGCTTTTAACCACTTGAACCATCATTTTAAACTTCAGCTGTTGAAAAATAGCAGATCTACAAGCTCATAGTGCGGTGCTATGAGCTTGTAGATCTGCTATTTTTTTTAAATCGTGAAAATGTGGCGCAAATCTTCAAATTTATATTCTTTCACAGCAAACGTTTTAAACCACCACTGACATAGAAACATCGTTTTTTCCAGAAAACTGTCAGGATTTAGAAGGCATTTGTAGAATCTGTTCTCAGGTCTAAAGTGGTTATTATAATGCATGGTGCTTGTTCTCAGACAAGCCTCCGCCAACTCCTGCCCCTGGGGATGGGAAGTGTCTGCACCGCTGGACACCTTACGGCCGCCATTGTTACCTAGTGGTCAACGAGAAGTCGGGCTCCTCCTGGCCTGACGCCCGCCACCAATGTGAGCAACACAGAGGAGAACTGGTTTCCATCCACAGCAGAGCTGAGATGGAGTTCCTGAGAACCATGAACCACAGCAAATATCACAACGTGTGGATTGGTCTCACCAGGGACAGCAACTGTGAGTAGGGAGATTGGTACTGTAGCAGGGAATGGGATTTCTTTGGTCCCATTATGATATTGATATTGAACTTTATTTTTAATTGTGCAGCTTTCAAAACAATGTTACCTAGTGCTGTATTATTAGTAAAGTAAGTCTTTGCCGAGCCATGAGGCCCATAGGGCAAGAGCCTATCTCCTGTTTCTGTAGCGTGAGGCAGCTTGATGTACAACTTAAAGTACACCCTCTGGACATGATGTACAAGTACACCCCCTGGACATGACACTACTATGTCGCAGGGAATTATCCCCAATCCAACCCTTGATGCTGAGTGCCAAGCAGGGAGGCACTACAGGGTCCCATTTTTCAGAGTCTTTGGTATGACCCGGCCGGGTATCGAAACCCTGTCACATTTGACTGTATGTGACCTGTCTGCATTTAGACTTATTTAAACAAATCGGATTTAATTTGTCTCAGCTGGAAGAAGCATGATTGTACAACCCTTGTTACCACTAGATATGAATACCGGTTCTAACGCATTATTTTCCTATAGTTGGCTGGGCCTGGACAGACAGCACATCTCTAGCGTACCTGAACTGGGCTCCTGGTGAGCCCAATATGGCTTTCCATCCCGGGGAGATAGCAGTAGAGAACTGTGTGGAGATGTACCCTGACGGACGCTGGAATGACAACAACTGCCTTCAGAAGAGAGGTTATGCCTGTCGCCATCGTCAGTGTAAGAGGCTGCGTATTTTCATAAGATTGATGCTGTAAACTTCCATTTTAAACTTTGATTTACTAGCAATTTGAATCTTTCTCATCGATACGTGATACTTTTGTGCTGTGCAAAATTAGCAACCTCACAATGCATCGCAGAGCTTGTAGACCTGCCGTTTTCACATTTTTGAGTGGTGCAACCACTCCATTGCGGAGCTACTGTATGTGTGTTTGGGTCCCTGGGTTCCTGCTGTGTCCCTTGGTCCGTCTTGGTCCGTCCGAGCACGTTTTCACCACCAACCGTCACTGTTGCGCAGCCTAACACACACACACACACACACACACACACACACACACACACACACACACACACACACACACACACACACACACACATATTAATGATGATTTCGGGTATGACAGTACAGTACAGTTACAGTATTATACAGTACATGAGTAGAGTACAGTAGTACTAGGTCCCCTAAGGACCTCCACGCGGTAATTCTCAACCGTTTTGGAAGCGGGGCGGCTCGCTGGAACCGCCCCCCTGGACGCATTCCTGGGGGTCTGGACGGAGTTGCACCACTCAGTTCACACGGGTGTGATTTCTTTTAATTAGAAACATATTTCTTTAATATTCTATTAAATTGATTAGTTTGATTAACTAAAATCATGGTAGTGTACAATACATAAAAAAATTCACTATGACTATGGGGTATGCAACATAACAGTAGGTTGAACTTGCTTTTCCAACTTGTTTCAGACTATACAACCGATGAAGGCGGTGGAATCGTCATCCCCACTGATCCAGCTCCATTCAACAGTAAGTTGTTACTCGTGCTTTTTGGGAACTGGAGCCATCATGTACACATCAAATTCAGGTGCTAGGTTAAAAACAAGCCTAGAACCATGATACTCAATCTAAATACACCTATATGTGTCTGGGTTGAAAGTAACATCATCAGTATTTTCACCCTGGTGAATGCCCAGCAAGCCAAATGGTGTCATCATGACGTTATGATGACGTCCTCCGGTGACGTTCAGGACTAGGCCAGATCATAGCCCATATGGAGATGATCTTTACGTAATTTCCAGGACGTCTTCACCAGTTGAAATTATATAGCTTATATAGCTTATTAAGTTATTCTGGGCCTTAAATTGATCTGGCCTCGATGAGACTCTCTCTGATTCATCCAGGGATGTCCGTCTTAGTGGGCAGTATTTATGTTGGTTGAAATCAGGTCTTGGTTTGACTTAATTTGGCCCCAATCGAGACGTCACTAATTCGTCCTGATCCTGACCGTGCTTGCTGGGCGACCTGTTTTTGCTCCTGTTGTTTTTTCAATTGAAACATCATCAATTTAAATAATAATTGTAATTTAAGGTATAATTTGGAGTACAGCGTGCAGGTTTTATAGGGCCACTACATCTTTGTTTGATTATTGAAACTATACAGTATATTTTCCGGTGTAAGGACATGAAAGTTATAGGGCTTGCAGCTTTAACGTGCATCGAATTTCACAACAATCTGACTCATACACTCTGTGTTTTTTTCCTGTATTTTGTTTGTTTGTATTTTGTTTGTATTTTCTTCTTTCCTCTGTTTGTTTTCCCCTGTTTGTTTTCTGCCCCCCCCCCCTTGTGTGTTAGATGTATTGTATATATTATTATTTCTGTTGGTGTAAATAGGATAGGCAAAATAAGCCACTGGCTTCAGCCTATACCTTTTTGGTCTAAATACTAATTTATAATGAAATGTAATCAATGTATTCAATGTTCAATTCTTTGACCAAAATAAACTAAACTGAACTCCTGTTTGTATAGATAGTGGAGTGATAGCCGGGGCTACGATTGGAGCCATCATAGGTGTTACCTTGATACTTGGACTGCTATACTACCTCCACACTGTTAAAGGAATTAAACTGAGTGGCATTAGCCTGCCATCGAGGACACCCAATAAGGTTGATGTGGTAAGTGAACCACTCTCATACTGGCATTCCTATTATGGTAAGCAAAAAATACAAATCTAAATTCTCAAAAATCTGCATATCTACAAGCTGACTTGTAGATTCCAGTCCAGGTTAAAAACTACAGCAGATTAAAAACATGGCATGGCACCACACCCACTTGTGTACCATTTAATTCATAGTTGGCAAATCGTGGGATTCCTAAAATAAGGATCTTTGACTGTAGTCACAGATTTACAGAACGTGGCATATACAGTAACTGTTTTCCGATTCAGTTGAATGTCTCAGCAGCAGCTTTGAACCTGAAATACACTACACCTTCACATGTGTTTCCAGTTCAAAGCTGCAGCTAAAAATAAACTGTAACAGGAAAATTGTGTACTGTACTTTCTGAAAACCTAGGACTACAGTTATGCACAGAGACTATTCCATTTTAGAATTGGACTGACTGCGCCCACTTTAGGGGAGACATTATTTTGTACTAGTGCGCGTGTCTTCGTAACTTAACGATCTTTGCCAGTGATGTGCCACATCCATTATGCATTTTATTAGCATGGGGAAATATGCAGCTTTTTTTCTTGGCGCAAATCGGCAAATGGCAACAAATCGCTCCGTTCCCATTGAAACGCAACTTTGATTCTGCCAACGCATTTCATACCCCTTTAAGTGGTCAAAACCAAACTATGACACTATTATCCACATTGGTGCGAGTATTGTTTAATTTATATATCGATGTAGACGCTCACAATCACAACACAACACAACTGCACTTTGTGAGCTTATGTACTTTATGTCTGCGTATTCTATCTAAATCTGCAAAGAATAATAATAGGTTGTATTCTTCTCTTTCAGCCTGCTTTCAACAACCCCAACTTTGGAGGAGAATCCGATACCTAAACCCTCAACCACCTTTTGTATATTGGTTTAATTTGTATTTCTTAATTGTCCGATGTTTGAGATATACTGCATATACATCATGATGAATGACATTAATTTGTTGTACAACCAATTAACATGATGAAGTGGTTTGGATGTTCAATGTTTCATAAGGTTTAGCTTAAATTAAGCCATGTTTATGTTGTACTGTATATACATAATATTTCCTTGGTAATAAAATGAAGCCTTCCACATGTTGGACGGTCTGTGTGGTATTGTGTATTGTTAAAATGGGACCTGCACATATCTCATACCTTAATTGCATGTGAACTATTGTACTTCGTAGTTTTGTCAGAAAGGTATAATAGAATCTGTATACTCTAGGCTAGGGGAAGGTTTTCCTGAACAGATGTGTTTTCAGAAGTGTTTTGAAGTTTGAATGGGGTTTCTAGGGGCATGTAAGTATGTAGGACTAGTAGTGTGCCAAAAGTTGTGTTATTGCCATTGACAATGCATTGGGTGTTTGTCAAGTATACGCAGTGTTAAAGTTAAATAACGAAGTAAAAAGTTCCAGCATGTGTGTAGTTCCATGTGTGCAGTTCCAGCCACAGTAAGCTGAATTATAAAAAAGTGTGAATGGAGCTTCTAGGTGAAAGTGATTTTTGACGTGCCATAGAGCTGCCATTGAGCCCCATTATGAATATCTCAAATTTGAAAGCACTATATTTCTAAAACTATGAAACATTTCAAAGATTCCTTTTCAGGCAAACATGTCCACCATAAGATGAACCTAAATAGGTTTGCACCCCCCCCCCCATAAGGGCATGTGTGTGTGTGTGTGTGTGTGTGTGTGTGTGTGTGTGTGGGGGGGGGGTTATGTGGGGGGCCAATAAGGGCTTGTGTGGGGGGCAAACAAGGGCTTATTTGGGGGGCAAATAAGGGTTTATATGGGGGCCAATAAGGGCTTGTGTGGGGGGGGCAATAAGGGCTTGTGTGGGGGGGCAAATAAGGGCTTGTGTGGGGGGCAAATAAGGGCTTATGTGGGGGGAGGCTTATGTGGGGGGGCAATAAGGGCTTGTGTGGGGCCAATTAGGGCTTGTGTGGGGGGCAAATAAGGGCTTATGTGTGGGGGGCCAATAAGGGCTTGTGTGGGGGGCCAATAAGGGCTTGTGTGGGGGGCCAATAAGTGCCATTGGCCCTTCAAGACAAACATTTGACAAGTAATGATAATTCCACTATCATAATGAATTATCTTTTAATCTGCCATCAGTCAGTTTTAGGGGCTGCCTTCACGAGGACGTCGCGGGCTGTTCCCCGCCTAAGTTTTGTGAACGATATAAAACTTACTGCGTCTACATTGCGGTTATGTTAATTATGTACGACGTCCACTCGAGACCGGTAAACTGCTTCGTTTTCAAGATAAAGATGCAGTACACATGGCTGGCCTGCAGATGGCCACAAAAAAAAAGAAAAAGCTTATTCTAAAGGCTATATGAAAGCGTTGGTATTTCACACAGGTGTTGCCAAATAACTAATTATCTTGATCAGATGCGCATATGCGTCATATCAATTTAATGAGCAGAGCAGTGCTGCTTCTCTCTCTGAGTCTGCACACACTGACTGACCAGCTAAAGTGTATGCCTACTAAACCATAATATATGACAAACCTTGGATTAATTCTTCTGAAAACAGCAGCAAGCACAAAGTAAGTGTGAGAGAGAGAGAGAGAGTGTGTGAGAGAGAGAGAGAGAGAGAGAGCGAGAGAGAGCGCGCCCCTTCTATTTTTTAACACGCAGCATCTCTCTCTCTCTCTCTCTCTCTCTCTGTGACTGTGACTGCGACGCGGTCAATAATATATAGCATAAATAATAGGCCAAATATAACACTTTCCCTCTATCTGTGATCAGCTCCTCACACACAACTCATCTCTCGTGCATGCCTGCTCAATCTCAACAACGGTTTGCATGCGTGCGGGCTGCAGATCGGCTATTTTTGGAGAAGAGATTTATAGACATTATGTGCAAATATAAAATAGCTGTGATACTTATATGTAAGTGGTTATGGTGAAATAAACCATTAACACTGGTTAGTTTGGAGGGGCGAGGGGACTATGACATCACCGTTTCAGCAAATTAGGCGGCATTCGCTGTACACACGGAGACGTGAAAGTCGCGTCTCCAAACTTTCCCACTCTGGAAGGTAGTTTCAAAATTAGCCGTTAAAGTCCCCCAAAACGCCGTCTCCGTGTGACAAAAAGGGTAGATCGGCTAATTACTTGCCCCAGAAACACCGAATACGTCCTCGTCTGTACAGGCCCTTAGTTTCAGACTAATGAGAACATATTGCTTATTTTACTGTCATGACATGAAATGGCACCAGGGACGGACTCCACAAAAAGACCACCCCCAAAAATCGACGCGCGCTACGAGCGCCCACACATATGCCCTTTTCTGGAGTTTGAGCCCCTGCCCCCAGTGCTTTGGGCGTGTAAGTTAAATAATAACAGAAACTACAAAACATTTCAAAGTAAAGAGTTCCAGCATGTGCGCCCACAGTAAGCTGAATTATAAAAAGTGTGAATGGAGCTTCTAGGTGAAAGTGATTTTTGACGTGCCATAGAGCTGCCATTGAGCCCCATTATAAATATCTCAAATTTGAAAGCACTATATTTCTAAAACTATGAAACATTTCAAAGATTCCTTTTCAGGCAAACATGTCCACCGTAAGATGAACCTAAATAGGTTTGAATGGGGTTTATAGGTGTAAGTATGTAGGACTAGTAGCATGCCAAAGTTTGTGCTATTGCCATTGAGAATGCATTGGGCGTTTAAGTTAAATAACTCAGAAACTACAAAACATTTCAAAGTAAAAAGTTCCAGCATGTGTCTCCACAGTAAGTTGAATTATAAAAAGTGTGAATGGAGTTTCTAGGTGAAAGTGACTTTTTGACGTGCCAATATCTGCCATTGAGCCCCATTATAAATTTCTCAAATTTGAAAGCACTATATTTCTAAAACTATGAAACATTTCAAAGATTCCTTTTCAGGGAAACATCTCCACCATAAGATGAACCAAAATAGGTTTGAATGGGCTTTCTAGGTGTAAGTATGTAGGACTAGTACGTTGTTGCTTTTATGTTTGTGTTTCTGTGATTATTTTTTTAAATGGGTGACTATGTGCAAAGATTTTCTTGTCATACTGTCCCCCCCAAAAAAACTTAAAAAAAGGTTGTTTTTAAAGATGTAGCCTACTGGATCTGGGCATGTTCCAATCATACATTTTATTAAATATTCCAACCATTTTCCAAAGCATAGACTACACATGTATTTTTGCTATAAATGTATATATTTTTGGGGATGCTAATTTAACATGGACCTGTATCCGTCGTTGAGTGTGGCTGATGATGGGTTCCTTCCATCACCTCCAGACTCCAGAGTGGATTGTCACATCCATACAGCTGAGGGGAATGTGACGCCATGGCTGCTGCCTCCTCCTCCTTTTCACCTTTCTCTGCTCCTCCTGCTCAGCTCAATCAGCAGGACCACACACCGTGACACCGCACATGAATACATTTTCTTCCAGTTCGTAGTCAGATCGTCTTGGTACAGAGCGCCCCTTGTGACTGTAATGTCTATGATGACACCAGTTGGATTTATTCGCAGGGATCAAAATGAATGAATGCATTTCTTGTACAGCTCACAGAGCTCACTCGCTGTGTAAAGTGGCTAGTGTTCAGAGGGCAGCTATATGTTTCTGTCGTTGGTGTTGTTAGGCATTTTAGATAACAACATTTAACTTTAAACCAGCTTGAACTCGCAAATCATTAAAAGTTCTAATTGAGTTCATTAATAACAGTGGTCTCCTGTCTCTTCAAGACAAGTCTTTAGGTGTGAGAGATCCTCCTTGGTTTGATTCCACTCAGTGATGGAAAAACCAATGCAGCTACGGTAGAAAGAAACAATGTGGTTCAAAGTGTAACCTCGGCTGGGAGGCGAACCCCGGACCTCATATCAACAAGGCGCATACGGTCAGGGGACCTTAGTATAATTGCCTTATTTGAATCTGAATCCAACATATAAAAAACATATTTGTGATTTTTGTTCGTTTAATTTGCTAGTTTTTCCTTTTTTTGTTC